>NC_133336.1:47781371-48122571 GCF_042186555.1 Aquarana catesbeiana
AACTGCTCTTTTAAAACTCACAAATGACCTACTAACTTAAAAAACCAATGGACACTATTCTGTACTCCTACTTCTGGATCTTTCAGCTGCCTTTGACACGGTTGACCACCCCCTCCTCCTCAAAAAACTTTACTCCCTCGGTCTCCGTGACTGTGCTCTTCAGTGGCTCTCATCCTACCTATCCCAACGCACCTTCAGTGTCACTTACAATTCTACTTCCTCCACTCCTCTTCCCTTCTCTGTCGGGGTCCCCCAAGGTTCTGTTCTTGGACCTCTTTTATTTTCAATCTACACCTCTTCCCTGGGTCAGCTGATAGCCTCTCACGGCTTTCAATATCATTTCTATGCTGATGACACACAAATCTATCTCTCCACCCCTAAACTCACTCCATCAGTCTCCTCACGCATCACTAACTTACTAAACGACATATCTGTATGGATGTCACACCACTTCCTCAAACTCAACTTGTCCAAAACCGAGCTTATAATATTTCCTCCCCCACGTGCCTCTTCCCCTGACTTCGCTGTCAAGGGCAATGGAAAAACCATCCACCCGTCCCCACATATCAGGGTGCTAGGTGTTATCCTGGATTCTGAACTCTCCTTTCAGACCCACATCCAATCACTTTCCAAAGCTTGCCGCCTCAACCTCTGCAACATCTCTAAACTACGTCCCTTTCTAACCAATGAAACCACAAAGCTCCTGATTCACTCCCTGGTTATCTCTCACCTCAACTACTGCAACTCCCTCCTCATTGGCTTACCTTTAAATAGACTATCCCCCCTTCAGTCCATCAAGAATGCGGCTGCCAGACTCATCCACCTTACAAACCGCTCAGTGTCTGCTACCCCTCTCTGCCAATCCCTCCATTGGCTACCACTCGCCCAACGAATTAAATTCAAAATGCTAACAATAAGTTACAAAGCCATCCACAACTGTGCCCCCAGCTACATCACTAACCTAGTCTCAAAATACCAACCTAATCGCCACCTCCGTTCCTCCCAAGACCTACTGCTCTCTAGCTCCCTCATCACCTCCTCCCATATCCGCCTCCAGGACTTCTCCCGAGCCTCGCCCATCCTCTGGAACTCCCTACCCCAATCTGTCAGACTGTCTCCAAATTTATCCACTTTTAGGCGATCCCTGAAAAATTTTCTCTTCAGAGAAGCCTATCCTACCTCCATCTAACAACTGCACTATTTTCTCCATTACCTCATCCCCCACAGCTATTACCCTTTTGTATAACTTGACCCTCCCTCCTAGATTGTAAGCTCTAACGAGCAGGGCCCTCTGATTCCTCCTGTATTGAATTGTATTGTACTTGTACTGCCTGCCCTAATGTTGTAAAGCACTGCGTAAACTGTCGGCGCTATATAAATCCTGCATAATAATAATAATAATAATATCAAAATGCCTTGATGGGTGCAGGTCAGTCTGGAGGAGTGGGCAAACCTAGACAAATTGTATTTGCATGGAGACCACCCTAGGAAAAGCCCAGATGTGATGCTGAACCTTCATGGCTTGAAATCCAGTGAATGAAAGTGGAGGGCACTGGACAGCCAGGCCGTGCTTGACGATACATAATATGCCTGGCACGATTATCTATTTTGTACTTACGGTAAGTGCACCCTATGAATGCATTGGCATGTACACTATATTGTCAAAAGTATTGGGACACCTGCCTTTACACGCACATGAACTTTAATGGCATCTCAGTCTTGGTCTGTAGTAGGGTTGCCACCTGTCCGGGCAGTCTGGGTTTTGAAGTGGCAACCCTAGTCCATAGGGTTCATTATTGAGTTGGCCCGCCCCTTGCAACTATAACAGCTTCAACTCTTTGGGACGGCTGTCCACAAGGTGAGAAGAAGGCCAGCATTGTAACAGAAGTCCAGCCATACTTTTGCCTGCAGCCTGTGCCATGAAATCCTGCTGCTTCACTGCTCCCGTCAGTGTAGTTGTTATTTTAGAGTTCCAGGTTTGTGAATTCCTGCTCCTCCTGCAGCATGTGGTGGTTCTTCCCACTGGCAACTTTGTCACTCCTGGGAGGGGGGGTTGCAGAAGGAACAATGTTCGTCTGTAGGGTTCAATATTGAGTTGGCCCACTCTTTGCCGCTATAACAGCTTCTACTTCCTCCACCCCAAAATCGCTGATCCATGTCTTTATGGACCTTGCTTTGTGCACTGGTGCTCAGTCATGTTGGAACAGGAAAGAGCCATCCCCAAACTGTTCCCACAAAGTTGGGAGCATGAAATTGTCCAAAATGTCTTGGTATGCTGGCGCCTTAAGAGTTCCCTTCACTGGAACTAAGGAGCTAAGCCCAACCCCTGAAAAACAACCCCACACCTTAATCCCCCTTCACCAAATAATTTGGAGTAATGCACAAAGCAAGGCCCATAATGACATGGATGAGTGAGTTTGGGGTGGAGGAACTTGACTGACCTCAACCTTATAGAACACCTTTGGGATGAAATAGAGTGGAGACTGCAGTCCTTCTCATCCAACATCAGTGCCTGACCTTACAAATGCGCTTCTGGAAGAATGGTCAAACATTCCCCTAGACACACTCCTAAACCTTGTGGACGGCCTTCCCAGAAGAGTTGAAGCTGTTATAGCTGCAAAGGGTGGACCAACTCAATATTGAACCCTACAGACTAAGACTGGGATGCCATTAAAGTTCATGTGCGTGTAAAGGCAGGCGTCCCAATACTTTTGAAAATATAGTGTATATGTGCATGTACATGGGAACAGGGAGCTTTGTTTGGATTTTTTACATTTTATTTGATTAAACTTAAATTTTCTAAAACATTTTTTTTTTTACTGACCTTTTCTGCTATCACAGGGCTGATTTGATACCATATATAGAGTGTTAGGTTCTCTTTAAGGAAACATCAGGAGTCCAAAAGATCCCTAATGCCCCTCTGCTTTCAGCTTTTTCCCCAGCTAGCGAGGTCAGGAAAAAACATTACTGAACCCAGAGTTGCTCAGAGCTGAGTGCTTCCAGCATCATTCTTCTTAAGGGAGATCAGTGAATGGGTTTTCGCTCATCTCCCTGTGCTATCCCTGCTGACACCCACTATGATGGTCCTGGTCACCCAGGAAGGACAGATGAGCGAGAGTGTGAGATTTTAATAAATGGGTCGACTTAAATTGTGTACGTCATTTTATGCATTTTTGTGGCAACCAAATTATCAACCAAATTAGTTGCAAATAGTTTCCTTTAGCAGAGGGAGGTGCGATGCTACTCCCCATAGGAGAAGCTCCTTAGAATGGGTCCTCTGTTCCTTGCCTAGACCTCCTCAAGAACTTCAGCCCCTCTGACACACTAGGTTGAATACACAAAGCATGTAATATCACAGAAAGTCACTGAATGCCATGCCTGTTACCCAGTAGCAATACCAAATCAAGAAACAGGCACAAAACAAGTTAGCAAAGGCAAGTCATAACGTACTATTACACAATATGGATAGTGATGAAAGAAAGCACCAAAATAGATTGGCAATCATGATGACACAATTTGATATAAAAAGGAAGTTAGTAGCAAGCACTAGGCATAAGATGATACTTTGCACTAAATGAGTGTAAACAGTAACAAAGTCACAGCAATGGACAGTAATATAGCTTAATGTAGCTTAATGTAGCTTTAATAACTGTGTTCAGGAGACTATACTGCCAAGGTGCCTTACTTGTGACTATCCTAGGCCTAGGATCACTGGACAGCTGTACCCATCAAATGAACAATGAGTAGTAGGGGCTAGTAAACTAGTGAGTTAAGGAGCAATCAATAATTTATGGAGCTCTTCTGCCGGCTATGGTTGGGGCTTTTTTGAGAAGCGTTGGTGCACTTAACAATAGTCTTTATAAACCAGCATTCAGTCTAGGTGTGGAATAGATGCAGTATAGTTGCAGTCTAAGTGTGAAATAGATGCAGTGGTGATGGGTATAAAGTGTCCTACTTCCAGTAACTCAGTCCCTGCTAGTCAGTATGTGAATGATGGGCAGTCCGCCCTCTCACCAGCTCTTGTGATGCATTTGAAAAAGTTCCCGCTGCAGAAAAGGGGCCCCTTGCCATTAAACAGATGGTTTCCATGGCCTGGAGTGCAGGGGAGGAGGGTGAGAGGATGCTCCTATCTCCCTGCAGCAAAAGTGGTATTGAGGCGATCGCTGCGATCCCCAATGCACTTCCCCTGGTGTCACCACCCTCAGGCCTCAGGCTCTGGCACCCGCTGGATTGGCATCCTGTCAATATGTGGGCACACAGGCAGAGGTGTTCACACAGACTCACACAGCACAATGAAGAAGAAATTCTCTGAGCAGTTCAGGAAAAAAGCATATTACCACTCTCCCTCTGCCTCCAGGTACTCTGGGAATTGTAGTTTAATGGGGTTGTAAAGTTAGAAGGTTTTTTTTTATCCTAATGCATTCTATTCATTAAGATAAAAAGCCTTCTGTGCGCAGAAGCCCCCTCGCCCCCCCTAATACTTACCGGAGCCCCATCTCTGTCCAGCAATGTCCACGAGTGTCTCAGCCATCTGTGACTCTCCCTCCTGATTGGCTGAGACACAGCAGTGGTGCTATTGGCTCCCGCTGCTGTCAATCAAAATCAGTTAGCCAATCAGGAGAAAGAGGGGGCGGGCTGAAACGCAGCACTGTGTCTGAATTGACACACAGAGCTAAAGCTCAGCTTGGGTGCCCCCATCGCTAAATGCTTGCTGTGGGAGCACTCAACAGGAGGGAGAGGCCAGGAGCACAGAAGAGGGACCCAAGAAGAGAGGAGGATCTGGGCTGCTCTGTGCAAATCCACTGCAACAGAGCAGCCGAGTATAACATGTTTGTTACAGTGCCTTGAAAAAGTATTTATACCCCTTGAAATTTTCCATTTTGTCATGTTACAACCAACAATTATTGGGATTTTATGAGATAGAACAACACAAAGTGGCTCATAATTGTGAAGTGGAGGGAAAATGATAAATGGTTTTCCAAATTTTTTACAAATAAATATGTGAAAAGTGTGGCGTGTATTTGTATTCAGCCCCCCTGAGTCAATACTTTGTAGAACCACCTTTCACTGCAATTACAGCTGCAAGTCTTTTTGGGGATGTCTCTACCAGCTTTGCACATCTAGAGAGTGACATTTTTTCCCATTCTTCCTTGCAAAATAGCTCAAGCTCTGTCAGATTGAATGGAGAGAGTCTGCAAACAGCAATTTTCAAGTCTTGTCACAGATTCAGATTGGATTTAGGTCTGGACTTTGACTGGGCCATTCTAACACATGAATATGCTTTGATCTAAACCATTCCATTGTAGCTCTGGCTGTATGTTTAGGATCGTTGTTCTGCTGGAAGATGAACCTCCGCCCCAGTCTCAAGTCTTTTTCAGACTCTAAAAGGTTTTCTTCTAAGATTGCCCTGTATTTGGCCCCATCCATCTTAGCATCAACTCTGACCAGCTTCCCTGTCCCTGCTGAAGAAAAGCATCCCCACAAAATGATGCTGCCACCACCATGTTTCACGGTGGGGGTGGTGTGTTCAGGGTGATGTACAGTGTTAGTTTTCCGCCACACATAGCGTTTTGCTTTTAGGCCAAATAGTTACATTTTGGTCTCATTTGACCAGAGCACCATCTTCCACATGTTTGCTGTGTCCCCCACCTGGTTTCTCGTAAACTGCAAACGGGACTTCTTATGACTTTCTTTCAACAATGGTTTTCTTCTTGCCACTCTTCCATAAAGGCCAGATTTGTGGAGAGCACAACTAATAGTTATCCTGTGGACAGATTCTCCCACCTGAGCTGTAGATCTCTGCAGCTCCTCTAGAGTTACCATGAGCCTCTTGGCTGCTTCTCTAATGAATGCTCTCCTTGCCCGGCCTGTCAATTTAGGTGGACGGCCATGTCTTGGTAGGTTTAGAGTTGTGCCATACTCTTTACATTTTTGGATGATGGACTGAACAGTGCTCCATGAGATGTTCAAAGCTTGGGATATTTTTTTATAACCTAACCCTGCTTTAAACTTCTCTACAACTTTATCCCTGACCTGTCTGGTATGTTCCTTGGCCGTCATGATGCTGTTTGTTCACTAAGGTTCTCTAACAAACCTCTGAGGGCTTCACAGAACAGCTGCATTTATACTGAGATTAAATTACACACAGGTGGACTCTATTTACTAATTAGGTGACTTCTAAAGGCAATTGGTTCCACTAGATTTTAGTTATGGGTATCAGAGTAAAAGGGGCTGAATACAAATGTACTCCACACATTTTAGATATTTATAAAACATTTGACAACCATTTATCATTTTCCATCCACTTCAGAATCATGTACCACCTTGTGTTGGTCTAGCACATAAAATCCCATTAAAATACATTTACGTTATTGGTTATAACAAAATGTGGAAAATTTCTAAGGGTAATACTTTTTCAAGGCACTGTAGCTCTCACATTTTTTATCTTGGGCTACAGAATAATTTGTGTCTAAGCTGTAGAGATGAGCAGAGCAGGGCTGGTTGAGTAGTTTTGCAAAAAACAACTAGGCAGGGCTGATACCACTCAAGAATGCTGTTTTCAGTCCACAATAGGATGTAGGAGCTGAGTGAATTTCTGGCAGATCAGAAGATATTTTAATATATCTGCAGGGTCTTTACAGAGATAAAAAATCAGAATATGTGTATGTTTTGCAAAATGTACTGCATATTCATTTATTTTGCCATGACACAAACTTTAGGTAAAAGGAGCCAAAACTGCTGGTTGATTAGCAATGGCAGAATGAATTTAAAGGGGCCCTTTCACCACAGGGTCACTTTTTGCTAAGAGGTCACCTGTAAAAGAGACATTTGTATATCTACATTACTGGTGGTCCATGTACAGTACTGAAAAAGTTGGATGAGTTGAGTACTTGGTCCCCTCCTCCTGTGGTTTCTTGTACATCATTGAGTGACATACAAGCCAGCTAGAGGAACCACAGTGTCTGGGGAAAAAATACTGGACAAACCTGGAGGTGCAGAATACATGGCTGGGGCAATGGTCGCCAGTACAAATGAAGAGGGGACACAGACAACAATAAAAACTTAGCAGAGGGTCTAACCTTTCACCACTTTATCCAAAAAATGGTTTTGCCTAGAAATCAACTTTAATTGCGCTCATTTGTATTGCAGGTGTAATTAAATGCAAGACACTGTATTTTTGCAGATGGGAGAAGTAATTTGGGGGGTTGGGAAGAGGGCATGGTTGTTTGAAACGTGTCTCTCTTTTTCTAACATTGCTGGTGCTAAGGCCCCATTCACATCATTGTGTAGCGTGAACAATCATTCCCACTACGTTATTTTAACATTGAGATTTTCACGCTATTCTGCGTGTCACACAGGGCAGCCCATTCACTTGAATTGGCTGCCCTATGCGTGTTTGTCACCTGAAAAGGAGCTCCTGCTCCAACAAGCTTCATGTGAATTGTGAAGGTGCGGTTTGACTCACGATACTGTCGTGCAAGATTGGCAGCAGAATCACATTGCGTTTGGGGTGCCATTGAAGGATAATGGAACCGAAACACGCTCAGCGCATTGTGTTGCGATTGCCACGCGATTTGGGATCACAGAGATGTTAATAGGGCCTAACAAATGTCTCCAAATTTAACCACAAAAAGTCATGAGGTGTAAGCATGTGATTATTATTATTATTATTATACAGGATTTATAGCGCCAACAGTTTACGCAGCGAATGTGTACACTTGTTCCAGTCAGCGTCCAAAGAAATTGTTGAAACCTCAGGATCAACATGACAGCCAAACTCTTGCCTTTTTAGAAGCTCGCCAATAGCTGCTGCCATATTTTCTTATTGCAGGCTTCTTTGAAAGGCTCAATCACATAATGTGTTGTGTTAACATGTATGCGCTAATGCGGAACGTATAATGTGTTTCCAGGCACTGCATTAAGGCAGACCATTCATTTTAAATAGGCTACTATCACACCTTAGCGAAGGAAAAAAAAAAACACCCACAACATTTTCAGCAAGTGCACCAAAATGCAAGCAATGTGCATTGGGGGAGCACTAATCTTCAGGTGCATTAGCACCTACTTTACAAGTGTGCTGGGATGCTATTCTAAATGCATGGCACCCAGGACTGGGCTGAGGGGTAGGCAGAAGAGGAAGCTACTTGGTGCTCTAGCAGAAGGACGGGGGGCACAAAAAAAACCGGACCTACAACCCATGCTGCTTAACTAGTTCACAGCTTATGGGGGCACTTTGGCTTTTTTTGCCTTGGATGGCACCACATCACAAAGCAATAAACATCATATCTTGTGTTAATGTACATTGTGGTAATGTGCAGCAAAACCCACCTTATACTGCATGGTACCGAAAAGTGTCACTGTAAATGGGCCCTACATTATTGAAAAGCCCAACAGGGCGCTGCGATTTATTATGCCCTGTACACACGGTCGGACATTGATCGGACATTCCGACAACAAAATCCTAGGATTTTTTCTGACGGATGTTGGCTCAAACTTGTCTTGCATACACACGGTCACACAAAGTTGTCGGAAAATCCGATCGTTCTAAACGCGGTGATGTAAAACACGTATGTCGGGACTATAAACGGGGCAGTAGCCAATAGCTTTCATCTCTTAATTTATTCTGAGCATGCGTGGCACTTTGTGTGTCGGATTTGTGTACACACGATCGGAATTTCCAACAACGGATTTTGTTGTCGGAAAATTTTATAGCCTGCTCCCAAACTTTGTGTGTCGGAAATTCCTATGGAAAATGTGTGATGGAGCCTACACACGGTTGGAATTTCCGACAACAAGGTCCTATCACACATTTTCCATCGGAAAATCCAACCGTCTGTACAGGGCATAAAAGCCATGGGAGGTGGGCAAAGTGAAGTGGATGATTGTGTGAATGTGATCCGCAGATCCTGCCGCTGTGTCCACAAAAATTATAAAAAGTTCCAAATAGAATTAATCCACCAGTATCCATCCCAAACTCAAACAGGAAGCACAGTGGCTTAGTGGTTAGCACTTTGGGCTTGCAACACTGAGGTCCTCAGTAGTGATGGGCAGAGCAATCCCGGGTTCTGTTCTACACCAGAACTCCAGAACAGGGTAAAAGACCAGAACCCTGTTAAAGTTTATGGGATCAGAACTCAAAAAATCTAAATTCCCCATTTTTAAGGCTTGGATGCAAGTTATTGGCCATAAAAAAAGGGTATGGGGGCTGGGGTACTGCCATGGTGGACATGTATCAATGCAAAAAAAACTTTTAGAAAATATAATTGTTAACCACTTGCTTACTGAGCACTTAAACCCCCTTCCTGCCCAGACCAATTTTCAGCTATCAGCGCTCGCACTCTTTGAATGACAATTGCGCAGTCATGCTACAGTGTACCCAAATGAAATTTTTATGATTTTTTTCAGACAGAGCTTTCTTTTGGTGGTATTTAATCGCTGCTGGATTTTTTCTTTTTTGCTAAATAAAACGAAAAAGGACCAAAAAGTATTGTTGTATCAATTGTTATAACATTTTGAAAACAGGTAATTTTTCTCCTTCGCTGATGTGCGCTGATGAGGCTGCACTGATGGGCACTGATAGGCGGCACTGATGGGCACTGATAGGCAGCACTGATGGGCACTGATAAGGCGGCATTAATGGGAACTAATAGGTGGCACTGATAAGCACTGATGAGGCAGCACTGATAGGTGGTACTGAGAGGTGGTATTGATGGGTGGCACTGATGGTTGGCACTGAAGGGCATTGATAGGTGGCACTGAAGGGCACTGATGATCTCTGATGGGTGGCACTGATGGGCACTGGTAGATGACATTGATAGGCAGCACTGATCGGTGGCACAGATTAGGAAACACTGATGGGCATTGATTGGCAGCACTGGTGGGCATTGATGGGGGGCACTGGTGGGCATTGGTAGGTGGCACTATGGGCACTAGTAGGTGGTACTGGTGGGTACTGATAGGTGGCACTGGTAGGTGGCACGGTGGGCACTGGCAGCTGGCACTGGTGGGCACAGAAAATGTAGCCATGGCTCTGTGTGTGTGGGACCGGTGTCCCTCTGACAGAAGCCGGTGATCAGCTTTTTTTTTCCCTCATGCTTTAACAATACAGATTACCAATCTTCTGTTTACATCACATGATCAGCCGTCATTGGCTGACAGCTGATCACGTGGTAAGGGGTCGGGATCGACCCCTTACTCTGATCTGTGATCAGCCTAGTCTCATAGACTTGCTGATCACAGAGAGGGACGCGCAGAGAACGCTTGCTCGGGAGGACGTCCATGGGCGCCCTCCCGTCAATTAAGGCCCGCACTGTAGCCGTCTTTCAGCTACAGCACGGGTGGGAAGTAGTTAACCACTTGCCGACCGCCTAACGACGATATACGTCAACAAAATGGCACGGGCAGGCAAAATCATGTACCAGGTACGTGATTGCCTTCCCGCGGTCGGCTTTGGTCTGGGAGCGTTCAGAGATGAGGGGGAGGCCATCCGATCGTGGCCCCCCTCGCGATCACTCCCAGCCAATGAGAATCATCCCCTGCCTGTGTGTAGTACACACAGGCAGAGGATGTGATGTCATCTCTCCTCGGCTCTGCAGTTTCCGTTCCGGCGCCGAGGAGAGAAGACATGTGAGTGAGTGCACAACACACACACATCACAGTAGAATATGCCAGGCACACTTTACACCCCGATCCCCCCCGATCGCCCCCCGATCACCCCCCACTGTCACACTGACACCAAGCAGTTTTTTGTTTTTTTTTGTTTTTCTGATTACTGCATGGTGTCAATTTGTGACAGTTAGAAGTGTTAGGGCAGTTAGTGTTAGCCCCCTGTAGGTCTAGGGTACCCCCCTAACCCCCCTAATAAAGTTTTAACCCCTTGATCACCCCCCATCACCAGTGTCACTAAGCGATCATTTTTCTGATCGCTGTATTAGTGTCGCTGGTGACGCTACTTAGGGAGGTAAATATTTAGGTTCGCCATCAGCGTTTTATAGTGACAGGGACCCCCATATACTACTTAATAAATATTTTAACCCCTTGATTGCCCCCTAGTTAACCCTTTCACCACTGATCACCGTATAACCGTTACGGTTGACGCTGGTTAGTTTGTTTATTTTTTATAGTGTCAGCGCACCCGCCGTTTATTACCTAATAAAGGTTTAGCCCCCTGATCGCCCAGCGGTGATATGCGTCTCCCCAGGCAGCGTCAGATTAGCGCCAGTACCGCTAACACCCACGCACGCAGCATACACCTCTCTTAGTGGTATAGTATCTGAACGGATTAATATCTGATCCGATCAGATCTATACTAGCGATTAAAATGATAAGGGAATAAAGATGGCGCTGCCCTCAATGTGATTGAGTGATGTAAACTAATATAGTAAGTGAACCCAAACTATGTATTCATGATGCAATCTCACTGAACTTGCAGAAATAACCCAAAAACGAAAGATCCAGAAAGGTCAAAAAACACAAGACAAATGCCGTAATCTCAGTACATACGACACTGCTACTAAAGTAAAAAGGAAAATAAATTAGAATCCTCCCAGTGGATTAGATAAATAAGTCAGAATAGGGTGAAAAAATATAAGTGATAAAGTGAACCGTGATTGAATATAAAATATTGTGTTTCCTTAGAACTCAAAAGTTTTGGGACAAAATGGCGCCAAGGGTGATGTAAATATTGTGCTGAAAAATAATTAATTGGATGTGTATATAATATTACTGTGGTCTCCGTATATCTTTACCATGTGTGTATAAGATAATTCCTACAATTTCCAAAAGTATTGGGACACCATGACGTTTGTGAACCACAACAACTTATTGTGAACCATAAAAAACTTAATTGTGACACCCTGTTAACACACTCCTTATGAGTTAAATGCAGTTATATAAAGGAGCATACAGCAGCCATAAATCCAGTTATAAAAGTACATATTCAGCAATCATTAGTTCCTAAGAGCGTTCGCTGCCGGCTCCAACCCTGCACACAGCGGTGCTTGTGTATAACTTCTCATTCGGTTTTTTGGCTTGTAACATGTGGATATCTGTAATGGGACTCTTTTTGTAACATTTTTGTGTAATAAATTGGACACAACGTACTTCACCAAGGAGGCCCCCTTGTGTTTCTTTTTTCTCTGGTACACTGGAGAGCTGAAGGGGGCAAATCGTTGTAGTTTCCTGATCACATTAGAACACATCCGTTCCCTGGAGTATCGGTGAGGATCGAACGCTGTAGAGGAAAGCAAGCAGACTTGGAGTGAATATCACCTGCCCCGGGACACCCACTCTGTCGCTCGGTACCCCTGTAGGGGTGTTCATCTCTGGTGAGTGGGGTATCATTGGGGGGTGAGCACCTGAAAGTCACTGGCTTGAGTAAAAGGCACGGAAGTCACTGCAGTGTGTCCCCAAGGATAAAATCAACAGCATTTATAGTGTTGAACTTTGTCTTCTCCATCTGGTCATTAAGGGATGACCCCCTGCATGGACCTTTTAGGAACTAATGATTGCTGAATATGTACTTTTATAACTGGATTTATGGCTGCTGTATGCTCCTTTATATAACTGCATTTAACTCATAAGGAGTGTGTTAACAGGGTGTCACAATTAAGTTTTTTATGGTTCACAATAAGTTGTTGTGGTTCACAAACGTCATGGTGTCCCAATACTTTTGGAAATTGTAGGAATTATCTTATACACACATGGTAAAGATATACGGAGACCACAGTAATATTATATACACATCCAATTAATTATTTTTCAGCACAATATTTACATCACCCTTGGCGCCATTTTGTCCCAAAACGTTTGAGTTCTAAGGAAACACAATATTTTATATTCAATCACAGTTCACTTTATCACTTATATTTTTTCACCCTATTCTGACTTATTTATCTAATCCACTGGGAGGATTCTAATTTATTTTCCTTTTTACTTTAGTAGCAGTGTCGTATGTACTGAGATTACGGCATTTGTCTTGTGTTTTTTGACCTTTCTGGATCTTTAGTTTTTGGGTTATTTCTGCAAGTTCAGTGAGATTGCATCATGAATACATAGTTTGGGTTCACTTACTATATTAGTTTACATCACTCAATCACATTGAGGGCAGCGCCATCTTTATTCCCTTATCATTTTAATCACTTTCATATTGGACCCTTTGGGGTACCAATTAGGAATAGGCAGCAGCTCTCACACTGTCCTAAGCGCGGACTCTTCCATTTATATTAGATCTATACTAGCGTCCCCAGCAGTTTAGGGTTCCCAAAAACGCAGTGTTAGCGGGATCAGCCCAGATACCTGCTAGCACCTGCGTTTTTCCCCTCTGCCCGGCCCACCCAAGTGCAGTATCGATCGATCACTGTCACTTACAAAACACTAAACACATAACTGCAGCGTTCGCAGAGTCAGGCCTGATCCCTGCGATCGCTAACAGTTTTTTTGGTAGCGTTTTGGTGAACTGGCAAGCACCAGCCCCAGGCAGCGTCAGGTTAGTGCCAGTACCGCTAACACCCACGCACGAAGCGTACACCTCCCTTAGTGGTATAGTATCTGTACAGATCAATATCTGATCAGAACTATACTGGCATCCCCAGCAGTTTAGGGTTCCCAAAAATGCAGTGTTATCGGGATCAGCCCAGATACCTGCTAGCACCTGCGTTTTGCCCCTCCGCCCGGCCCAGCCCACCCAAGTGCAGTATCGATCGATCACTGTCACTTACAAAACACTAAACGCATAACTGCAGCGTTCGCAGAGTCAGGCCTGCGTTAGCGTTTTGGTGAACTGGCAAGCACCAGCGGCCTAGTACACCCCGGTCGTAGTCAAACCAGCACTGCAGTAACACTTGGTGACGTGGCGAGTCCCATAAGTGCAGTTCAAGCTGGTAAGGTGGCAAGCACAAGTAGTGTCCCACTGCCACCAAAAAGACAAACACAGGCCCGTCGTGCCCATAATGCCCTTCCTGCTGCATTCGCCAATCCTAATTGGGAACCCACCACTTCTGCAGCACCCGTACTTCCCCCATTCACATCCCCAACCAAATGCAGTCGGCTGCATGAGAGGCATTTTCTTTATGTCCTCCCGAGTACCCCTACCCAACAAACCCCCTCAAAAAAGATGTCGTGTCTGCAGCAAGCGTGGATATAGGCGTGACACCCGCTATTATTGTCCCTCGTGTCCTGACAATCCTGGTCTTTGCATTGGTGAATGTCTTGAACGCTACCATTCACTAGCTGAGTATTAGCGTAGGGTACAGCATTGCACAGACTAGGCACACTTTCACAGGGTCTCCCAAGATGCCATCGCATTTTGAGAGACCCGAACCTGGAACCGGTTACAGTAATAAAAGTTACAGTTACAAAAAAAAGTGTAAAAAAAAAACAAAAAAAACCCCAAAAATATAGAATAAAAAAAAATAGTTGTCGTTTTATTGTTCTCTCTCTCTCTATTCTCTCTCTATTGTTCTGCTCTTTTTTACTGTATTCTATTCTGCAATGTTTTATTGTTATTATGTTTTATCATGTTTGCTTTTCAGGTATGCAAATTTTTATACTTTACCGTTTACTGTGCTTTATTGTTAACCATTTTTTTGTCTTCAGGTACGCCATTCACGACTTTGAGTGGTTATACCAGAATGATGCCTGCAGGTTTAGGTATCATCTTGGTATCATTCTTTTCAGCCAGCGGTCAGCTTTCATGTAAAAGCAATCCTAGTGGCTAATTAGCCTCTAGACTGCTTTTACAAGCAGTGGGAGGGAATGCCCCCCCACCGTCTTCCGTGTTTTTCTCTGGCTCTCCTGTCTCAACAGGGAACCTGAGAATGCAGCCGGTGATTCAGCCAGCTGACCATAGAGCTGATCAGAGACCAGAGTGGCTCCAAACATCTCTATGGCCTAAGAAACCGGAAGCTACGAGCATTTTATGACTTAGATTTCGCCGGATGTAAACAGCGCCATTGGGAAATTGGGGAAGCATTTTATCACACTGATCTTGGTGTGGTCAGATGCTTTGAGAGCAGAGGAGAGATCTAGGGTCTAATAGACCCCAATTTTTTCAAAAAAAGAGTACCTGTCACTACCTATTGCTATCATAGGGGATATTTACATTCCCTGAGATAACAATAAAAATGATTTAAAAAAAAATGAAAGGAACAGTTTAAAAATAAGATAAAAAATCAAAAAAATAATAAATAAAAAAAAAAAAAGCAGCCCTGTCCCCCCTGTTCTCGCGCTAAGGCGAACGCAAGCGTCGGTCTGGCGTCAAATGTAAACAGCAATTGCACCATGCATGTGAGGTATCACCGCGAAGGTCAGATCAAGGGCAGTAATTTTAGCAGTAGACCTCCTTTGTAAATCTAAAGTGGTAACCTGTAAAGGCTTTTAAAGGCTTTTAAAAATGTATTAATTTTGTTGCCACTGCACGTTTGTGCGCAATTTTAAAGCATGTCATGTTTGGTATCCATGTACTCGGCCTAAGATCATCTTTTTTATTTCATCAAACATTTGGGCAATATAGTGTGTTTTAGTGCATTAAAATTTAAAAAAGTGTGTTTTTTCCCAAAAAAATGCGTTTGAAAAATCGCTGCGCAAATACTGTGTGAAAAAAAAAATGAAACACAAACCATTTTAATCTGTAGGGCATTTGCTTTAAAAAAATATATAATGTTTGGGGGTTCAAAGTAATTTTCTTGCAAAAAAAAAAAATTTTTTCATGTAATCAAAAAGTGTCAGAAAGGGCTTTGTCTTCAAGTGGTTAGAAGAGTGGGTGATGTGTGACATAAGCTTCTAAATGTTGTGCATAAAATGCCAGGACAGTTCAAAACCCCCCCAAATGACCCCATTTTGGAAAGTAGACACCCCAAGCTATTTGCTGAGAGGCATGTCGAGTCCATGGAATATTTTATATTGTGACACAAGTTGCGGGAAAGAGACAAATTTTTTTTTTTTGCACAAAACATGCCATGGAAATATGTGAAATTACACCCCAAAATACATTATGTTGCTTCTCCTGAGTATGGGGATACCACATGTGTGGGACTTTTTGGGAGCCTAGCTGCGCACGGACCCCGAAAACCAAGCACCGCCTTCAGGCTTTCTAAGGGCGTAAATTTTTGATTTCACTCTTCACCGCCTATCACAGTTTCGGAGGCCATGGAATGCCCAGGTGGCAACCCCCCCCCCCACAAATGACCCCATTTTGGAAAGTAGACACCCCAAGCTATTTGCTGAGAGGTATAGTGAGTATTTTGCAGACCTTACTTTTTGTCACAAAGTTTTGAAAATTGAAAAAAGAAAAAAAAAAATGTTTTCTTGTCTTTCTTCATTTTCAAAAACAAATGAGAGCTGCAAAATACTCACCATGCCTCTCAGCAAATAGCTTGGGGTGTCTACTTTCCAAAATTGGGTCATTTGGGGGGGTTTGTGCCACCTGGGCATTCCATGGCCTCCGAAACTGTGATAGGCAGTGAAGAGTGAAATCAAAAATTTACACCCTTAGAAATCCTGAAGGCGGTGATTGGTTTTCGGGGCTCCGTACGCGGCTAGGCTACTAAAAAATCACACACATGTGGTATCCCCATGCTCAGGAGAAGCAGCTAAATGTATTTTGGGGTGCAATTCCACATATGCCCATGGCCTGTGTAAGCAATATATCATTTAGTGACAACTTTGTGCAAAAAAAAATTGTCACTTTCCCGCAACTTGTGTCAAAATATAAAATATTCCATGGACTCAACATGCCTCAAAGCAAATAGCTTGGGGTGTCTACTTTCCAAAATGGGGTCATTTGGGGGGGTTTTGTGCCATCTGGGCATTTTATGGCCTTCAAAACTGTGATAGGTAGTGAGGAGTGAAATCAAAAATTTACGCCCTTAGAAATCCTGAAGGCGGTGCTTGGTTTTCGGGGCCCCGTACGCGGCTAGGCTCCTAAAAAGCCCCACACATGTGGTATCCCCATACTCAGGAGAAGCAGCTAAATGTATTTTGGGGTGCAATTCCACATATGCCCATGGCCTGTGTGAGCATTATATCATTTAGTGACAACTTTTTGTAATTTTTTTTTTGTCATTATTCAATCACTTGGGAGAAAAAAAATGAATATTCAATGGGCTCAAAATGCCTCTCAGCAATTTCCTTGGGGTGTCTACTTTCCAAAATGGGGTCATTTGTGGGGGTTTTGTACTGCCCTGCCATTTTAGCACCTCAAGAAACGACATAGGCAGTCATAAATTAAAGGCTGTGTAAATTCCAGAAAATGTACCGTAGTTTGTAGTCGCTATAACTTTTGCGCAAACCAATAAATATACACTTATTGACATTTTTTTTACCAAAGACATGTGGACGAATACATTTTGGTCTAAATGTATGACTAAAATTGAGTTTATTGGATTTTTTTAGAACAAAAAGTAGAAAATATAATTTTTTTTCAAAATTTTTGGTCTTTTTCCGTGTATAGCGCAAAAAATAAAAACGGCAGAGGTGATCAAATACCATCAAAAGAAAGCTCTGTTTGTGGGAAGAAAAGGACGCAAATTTCGTTTGGGTACAGCATTGCATGACCGCGCAATTAGCAGTTAAAGCGACGCAGTGCCAAATTGTAAAAAGTGCTCTGGTCAGGAAGGGGGTAAATCCCTCCGGGGCTGAAGTGGTTAAAGGAGCAGTGATTTTAATGATGCTTAAAAAGAATGAATAACACTGAAAAATTCATTTAAATATAGTGCCTGGGGGGATCCCCTGAGTCTGCCTGTAAAGTGGTCCATCAGCACCATGAAAAGAACCTGCTGCAGCAAAACTGACATATAGAAAGAAAAAAATGACAATTAACCACCTCAGTCCCCGAATCTTTGGCTGCTGAATGACCGGGCCATTTTTTGCAATTCGGCACTGCATCGCTTTAACTGACAACTGCGACGCTGCACCCAAACAAAATTGATGTCCTTTTAGAGCTTTCTTTTGGTGGTATTTGATCACCTCTGTGGTTTTTATTTTTTGTGCTATAAACGAAAAAGCAACGGCAATTCTGAAAAAAACAAAACACTGCAATATTTTGTACTTTTTGCCATAATAAATATCCCCATTTTTTTCTTTTAAAAGCAAATTCTTTCTCAGTTTAGGCCGATATGTATTCTTCTAAATATTTTTGGTAAAAATGGTAAAAAAAAAAATTGCAATAAGTGTATATTGATTGGTTTGCGCAAAAGTTATAGCATCTACAAAATAGGGGATAGATTTATAGTATTTTAATTTTTTTAATTTTTTTTTACTAGTAGTGGCGGCGATCTGTGATTTTTATCGGAACTGCGACATTATGGCGGACACATCGGACACTTTTGACACATTTTTGGGACCATTGGCATTTATACAGCGATCAGTGCTATAAAAATGCACTGATTACTGTAAAAATGTCACTGACAGGGAAGGGCTTAACACTAGGGGGCGACCATGGGGTTAACTGTGTTCCCTGTTTGTGTTTCTAACTGTAGGGGGAGGGGACTGACCTAGAGGAAGTGACAGATCGTGGTTCCCAGCTAATAGAAAGTCATGATCTCACGCCTCTCAGAACAGAACAGGGATTTGTATGTTTACACATACTCACCCCTGTTCTGCCTCTCGTGCCCGCGATCACTTGTGGCTGGTGGTCATTTCGACCGTCGGCCACGAGCATCGGCACCCCTGCTGTGCAGCGGGCGCGCGCCTCCGGCGGCGCACACGCACCTGCTATCCCGATCCCGTGAACCGACGTATAGCTACGACGGCTCGCGGGATCGTGCCGACCTGTCGCTGTAAAATGATGGCGGCTGGTCGGCAAGCGGTTAAATAGATTTTCCCTGCAAGCTTTCTTTATTTTGTACACTACACTGCACTACACTACACTGACACTCTACACTCACACTAACTAGCTTGCTAAAAATGTTTTGTCACTGAGCCCTGCTCTATCTCCAACTTTACACTGCAAAAGGTTCCATGGGAAGGAACTTTTTATAGTCTGGGGCTGGGACTATGAGCACTGAGCCATGAATGGACAAAGTCATCATAATGAATTTGTCCACTCAGGGCTCTCAAAGTGCTCTGTGCCCTGATTGGGCAAAGCCTTGCACCTGATCGCTGCTTCAGCCAATCAGGGCTGTTACAATGCACTGTGCAGCACACAGTGCATTGTGAGGCGCTCAGCGGTAGAACAAATGGGCGCTGTTCGGTGCCAAACTGATGCTTGGCCTGGACAGCTCACTCATCACTTGTCCTCAGTTTGAATCCTAGGCCAGGACACACGGAGTTTGCATATTCTCCATGTGCTTGTTTTCCTCCAGGTACTCTGGTTTCCTCTGCACACTCCAAAAACATGTTGGTAGCATAGCTCCCAACTGTCCCTGATTTAGAGGGACTGTCCCTTTTTTGGAGCAATGTCCCTCTGTCCCTCTTTCCTCCTCATTTGTCCCTCATTTTGGTCTGATCTATATAGTTGTATATAAAATGCACTTTTTATCTTTGAAAAAGTGTTTCCCAGTGCTAAACCTTTCATCCAATTTCTAAATTGCTGCATTTGTAAATTTTAAAAGCCAATATAATGGAATAGTAGTGGTAAAAAAAGCCCTTGTGGATTTAATTAACAGTTTTTTTGGTTAATTCTCCTTTAAGGGGGTGTGGCAGGAGGTGTGTCCTATGCCTACATACGTTTGCTAGTAGGTGTCCCTCATTCCCACCTCAAAATGTTGGGAGGTATGTGGTAGGATAATTGGCTCCTGTCTAAATTGGCCCTAATATGTATGTGTGTGTATGTATGTAAGATTGGGAGCTTAGATTGTAAGCTCCTTGGGGGAAGGAACTGATGTACAGTATGTAAATTGTCTGCGCTATGTAAATACCTATAGTAATAAATGAAGAAAAATGTCAGTATTGCACGGGCTTGCGAAAACAGATCCCACATTAATCCCCCATGTACTATAGCTAAATTATAAGTCAAAAGAGCTCCTGGGCTCATGATTACAGCTTTCGACTTCTGAATATTTTTTGCCCGGCCACAAAGCGGGCATTTGTCATCGAAGGTGTTAATCGCAGAGCATTAAGCCATCTAATCACCTTTGTTGGCCGAAATGAAAGGAGCTTTTTCTTCTTCCCCACAGAACAATAGACTGCCCTGTGCCAGAGCTTCATTGTACCGCCAGTGCATGGGTTTACTAATCTACAGGCTGCAAAAAAAAAAACTAATTTCCAAGCAGATGAGACAGCCAGTGTGTGCTCCTTTTAATCATGCATGTGTTCAAACCAGGGAACACCCATCTGAGGACACGACAGATGGCACTTAGAGGGGGGAAAAGCAAAGAGGAGGCAGAATAGAGCATGCAGCTGGGGAGAAGAAGTGCCACAGCAGGACTGGCCTGAGGAGGTGAGTGATTGATTGACAGCTGCTGCCCACAGCCCCAAAAAAAAAACTCAGTTCTGCAGGAAATGAGCTCAACCTAAACTGACATGCAGCAAGAAACACAAGAGGCAGGCAACTGCAAGAAGCCAGTAGCCCCCTTTTGATTTTCAGGCTAGAGGAAGTGGGTGATCTTTAATTTCCTGATGGGTGGAGATAGCTCCACTAGGGCTTTTTCTGCTTTCCAGAGAGCCTTGTGTATTATTGCTTCCTACAGAGCTGCATAGAGGGGGACTCTGCTAGACCTGCACTGCCTGCACAAGCCAAGGTACAGATCCTCCTTCATTTCCTCTTTTTCTGTTGACATTACAGCCTAAAATATTTACTCTTTGAAACATTGTATTTCTTCCTCCACTGTTGCTTTTTTTTTATTCCTTTTATAATCACACTGGTAACATTTATTTATTATTTTACTATATCCACTGGCACCTGGCAAATTCTGCATTTCACTTCTATACCATCCAGATATTTTTTTATTTTGCAATTTTTTATAATTTTTTTCCGAAAGGAGAAAAAAAATATCTAAAAATAGGTTCTTTGTTAATAGTTGTCTTGTGACAGTTTGTATAGCAAATATTTGCTTAGGTTCTGCTTATGTGTAATTATATTTATTTTATAAGGCCGTGGTTAATTATTGTTTATTGAGCCTTAAGGCTTCATTAAGATGACAGTCCACCCCTATGTATATTTAAACAGTCATGTGGGCTTTGATTGTGTTTGGGAGTATAGTATGTACCATTGTGCTGGCTTTGGGGAGAGGGGGGGAAGGGTGGCAAATGGTGAAGCTAAAAATCTGTGCTCCATGAATGTATATTTATTTAATTTTTTTTTTTTCTTTAAAAGCCATTCATTAATACAATAAACCCACTGTATTTCTGTTACATTTTTGTAATAGCTGTTTTTAAACAGATAAGATGCATGCATTTTTTGTTGTAATTTTAGCACATTATAGAATGCATTGTATATATTAACTAAAAAAAAAAAAAAAGTTGCATTTTATTCCTCATTTTAAAATGAGCAAATAAGATAATAATAAAGTAACAAATAAAATAACAACAAAGTAATAGAAAAATAATGAATATATGAAATAATAAAATAACAAAATAATATATTAAATAATAATGCAGTGACAAAATAATACAAATAAAAAATCAGCAAGCTTTAATGAACTGTCTGCTTTAAACCTCTCCTATCTTTGTGCAGTACCCTGTACAGCATCATCTTGAAGCTATTTCAGTAGTGTTGTCATGGTAACTGTGAGCAGTGTCGCTGCATTTTAATTTATTATGGCAACAAGATGCATCCCCCCTCCCTAACAAAAAAAATAAATAAAAAAATCACAAGTATATTTATTATATTCAGTGATAGGCGCCAGGGAATATTATAGATATTTATATGAATCTGTAAAATTATCCCCAGAAAATGAAGGGCTTTGGTAAGGGCTGCTTATTTTGCAATGCAAAGAGGAGTGATGATGTGCAAAGGGTTGTAACTCATAGCAAGCAATCAGATTTGAGTTTACTAAGGCCTAGTGAGTGAGAGAGTAAGGCTAAAGCTGGCCATAAACTATACAATCTGATTGTACAATCTCCTCCTTTTTGATTTACCAAAACTAATGTAATATGAAAGACAAACCTCAGCAGCCCATTCTGTTTGTATCCAATCAGACAGGCCCTTGCACAACATAGGTGTTGGTAGATCTAAAGGAGATTTTACAATCAGATTTGTTTTGAGTAAAGTCACACCAGCAGCTCGTGTGCGGTAGGATGGAAGCAGTGGCGATACTTTTTCCCTTTTAAAAAAAAAAAAACTTTATTGAAATGTCACACATTTGCACAGTAACATTTTATTAAGTTGTATTGGGCGCAGCGTGGTGGTGGATTGCATCGCACTGTGCTGAGAAAAAGTAGCGCATGCAGTGCTTTTTTTTTTTCAGCGCAGTCCATCCGCACCTGGTGTGAACAGGCCCTAAACTCTTGCACTTGGCATATATTGTCTTAGTAAATAAGCCCTATTTTTAAGGTGTATTCAGCAAATCAACTTTGTCCCTCTGCCATGTTCCCAGATATCTTGTTGACTTTATTTCCTTTAATTATTTTACATAAATTAGCATTTTAAACAGCACAAAACGATTGGATAGAATCATGTGTGGGCATGTATTGTTTAATAATTTAATGGGGTGATAATAATATTTTTAGCAGGATCTGGTCAAGGCAGAACAATGCTCTCCACATGTAGTATTATTATTATACAGGATTTATATAGCGCCAACAGATTGCATAGCGCTTTACATCGTGAGGGCAGACAGTACAATTACAATACAATTCAATAGAGGAGGAATCATAGAGCCCTGCTCGTTAGAGCTTACAATCTAAAAGGGAGGGTCATTTATTGAAAGACGCAATATATCCTCATTCATAAAACGTAGCGTGTGAATACCCACCGTGGACAAAGGCAGCGGCGGAAGCTGCTGAATCCACATACAGCGCCCCTGTACAACACTGATGCCACGCACTGCCTTGCGTAGGATTTTCTCATAAATTTGGCCTATTGGCCGGATCATTTTAAAATGTGGCTTGAAAAAAAAAAAAAAATTAATCCTCTTAGTAACCATCTGGTTCTTGTTTGGAATTAAATCATTCAATTAGAAATTTGGTAGAGAAAACAGCTGTGTCAGCTTCAAGAGCACACCAATGAATTAACACATCTCTCACCTCCTAGACTATAAAGTATAAATGCTTAAAGGGGCTTTGTCATGATGCAAAATACTTGTGTGATTAGGCTCTGATAGACGCTGTTTGCACTGCCAAGTAGCAAAAAAAATAAATAAAAAAATTAAATTTACGTTGTGTTTAACAGGATTACAAAATAACCCAGGTCACAGAAGGAATGAAAGTGGATGCTTCAGTAAATGTACAAGTCTGCTTGAATACATTTATTATGGCATGTCATAATATAAAGCAGCTGTATCATTTATTTCAGAAAAGTTCCAACTTTAGGCTTGGTTCACACCTATGCGTTTTTTTAATTGCTTTTTGCAGAAACGTGCTACAGTCCATTTAACATGGTTTCCTATGGGACACGTTCACATCTGTGCTTTTTTTTCAGCCGCTGCATTTTTGGAAAGGGTCAGGGACTTTTTTGAAAGAAAAACTTTATTCTTTTGGTTCAATAGACTTCAATGGAGAAGCTGCAGAAAAGCATGTAGTGTGTTTTAATCCACCCAACAACAAATTGCCCAAAAAAAAGCATTAAAAAAAAAAAACGCAAAACGCATCAAAAATGCTTGTGCAAAAACACAAAATGCACCACAAAAAGCACTGCAGAAACGGATCAAAAGAAAAAAGCATAGGTGTGAACCAAGCCTTAAAGTGGTTGTAAAGGCACAAAGTTTTTTTACCTTTTAATGCATTCTATGCATAAAGGTAAAAAACCTTCTGTGTGCAGCAGCCCGCCCAGCCCCCCTAATACTTACCTAAGCCCCCTCTCAGTCCAGTAATGTCCGGGAGAGCCTTGCCTCCCCAGGGACTCGCACTCATTGGTTTTTGGCAGCAGTGGGAGCTATTGGTTCCCACTGCTATCAATCACAGTTAGCAAGCCAATCAGGAGACAGAGGGGGCGGAGCTGAGCAGCAGCTCCATGTATGAATGGACACACAGAGCCGCGGTTCAGGAGTGTGCCAGCTTGGGTGCCCCCAGAACAAGCTGCTTGCTGTGGGGGCACTCGGCAGGAGGGAGGGGCCAGGAGCACCGGCGAGGGACCCAAGAAGAGGAGGATCTAGGCTGCTCTGTGCAAAACATCTGCACGGAGCAGGTAAGTATTAGACATGTGCGGTTTGTTTCGTTCTGAATAAATATTTGGACAAATGTATCATTATTCCTGGATTTGGATATATCCGAATACCAGAATTACAGTATAAACGAACTTTCCAGAATGCTCCGAATAACGAAACAAAATTTGTCTGAATTTCTGAACTTGGAATTGAAATTTGAATTGAATTTTACATCAAATTCCAGTCGAATTCGAACTGTAAACATGTTTCTGAAATCAAAGACTGTGTGTGTTATTAGAGTACCATTTCAAAATAATGCTGTTTTAGTTAAGCCAAAGGTGATTTAAAGAGTCATTGTAATTTATTGATGAAGATTTTTCTTTTTGTTTGTTCACCTTGCCACATTCAAATCGAAAAAAAGAAATAATATATTTTCGATTTGGCCGATTCGAACGTTTTGAATCGAAAAAATCTGTAAATTCAAAGAATATTTGAAAAAGACAGAAAACGAATTCCGAATATGAATTGTACGAATCAACCGAATTTAAGGAAACTAAATAACTAGATTAACGAATCTAAATGAAAAGGAAACTAAACTAATTTTTTGTCATGCATATGTCTAGTAAGTATAACATGTTTGTTATTTAAAACGGCGGTCCACCCTAAAATTAAAAATACATTAACATTCTACTAAAAAAATATTTAAAAAATCTGAAAAAAAAATGTTTTTAATTACCAGAAATGCCTGTTACTAGGCAGTCTTCCTAATCTGCCTCTTCCTATTCCACGGCACTGCTCCTTCACTTCCTCCTCTTCGGTGAGCTGCCCTGTTGTCTTCTGGGACATGTGTGTGTCCCAGAAAACCACAGGGCCATTTACAAAGCGCTGCGCGGGCATGCGCAGTAGGATACAGGCAGTGAAGCCGCAAGGCTCCACTGCCTGTTTCCCTTAGTTAGGATGGCGGTGCCGGCACCCGATCCGATGGACGGATCAGCCTCGGGGGGGCCGACATCACAGGCTTGCTGGACAGGTAAGTGCACTTATAATCAGCAGCTACAGCGTTTGTAGTTGCTGACTTTTTTTTTTTAAAAGGCCGGACCTCCGCTTTACAAAAAAAAAAAAAAGCCAAGGCTTTAATACCACTTTAATCACTAAATGCAATCCCTGGGCTCCAATCAGTAACTTTGCCTAGGCTGAGATGATGCCATCAGTCTTCTGCAAGAAGGAGGAAGAATTTCCTCAGTCTCCTCTCTCCCAGTGATCAGACTGCAATCTTGTACATTTGTAACAAGTCACAAAAAGGGATTGATTTAAAGGCAAATAGACAGTTGCACTCTGCAATGGCATTTGCTCCAGAACTCTGAAGCTCTGGAGAAAAAACCCTTGCAGAGTGTAACTGATTTTGCCAAAAACTGCACAGAAACCAGGATTTATACAAGGTCCAGTTCACACCTGAGCCATTTGAAGCGCATTTCCTAAGGTGCTTCAATGCTCAACATCAAGAGTCCTATTCTATTCAATAGTATCCATTCACACCTATCATGTTTTTTTATGTCATTTCTTGCCTGTCCTTCTCCTAGTAACTAGCTTTGCATTGGCTAAAACAAAAATGTCCAAGTCTTCAAAATGCAAGAAGAAACGCTCATTAATGCTCTAAAAACAGTGTGAATCCAGTGGTACACGAGCATACAGACAGCAACATGGCATGTTTGTAAATTTGGCACCTGATTGTCCATTCTAAGCTTTCAATTGGCACAGTACACTCTACATCCTACTGGTTTTTCCAGCTGCGTGCTGGCCAAGAGGCGGACTGTTGTGATCACTACTAATTATTGAACTTGGTTCTTAAAGTGATAATAAAGGCTTTCTTTTGTTTAAAAAAAAAATAACAAACATGTCATATTTACCTGCTCTGTGTAGTGGCTTTGCACAGAGCAGTCCCGATCCTCCTCTTTTCGGGTCCCTCATTGGTACTCTTGGCCCCTCCCTCCTGCTGAGTGCCCCCACAGCAAGCAGTTTGCAATGACTCCCTGCCACAGTGAATCCTCACCTCCATGACTAAGCCCCATGGTTGGAGCGAAACTCGTTGGGGGGGGGGGGGGGGGGGAAGGGGTGTGACCTGGACAGAGCAGATACATTTGGGATTTGTGGCAACTGGAGGGGTTTTTCTTTTCCTGTATATTTTGACATAGAAAGCCTCTGATTCCCCTGTAGTAAACACACATTTAGCTAGAAATGAGTTTTTGCTTAATTTATTTGAAATCAAATGCTCAGTCACTTTTAATAAGATGTGAGCCTAATCTGTAAAATCTTTTATAAGCTTTAACATGTTCCTGTAATTTCAAAATGTTGTCAATCATTCAAAAGTGGTATGGTCCAGAAATATTTAGACAGAATAAAGGTGGATAAAGCACCTGGACCAGATGGCATCCACTTACGGATCCTAAAAGAATTGAGCTCTGTCGTTTCAAAGCCACTGTTTCAATGACTGGAATGGTACCGCTGGATTGGCGCAGGACCAATGTGGTGCCCATATTTAAAAAGGGATCAAAGTCTTTACCAAGTAACTATAGACCTGTTAGTTTAACTTCTATAGTCAGGAAGATGCTGGGAAGTTTAATAAAAGACCACATAGATGAGTTCTTGCTGGAAAAAAATATTTTACGCAACAGACAGCATGGATTCACGAAAGACAGAAGTTGTCAGACGAACCTGATTTCTTTTTATGAAGAGGCAAGTAAAACCTTGGCCAGAGGGGCTATGGACGTGGTGTACTTGGATTTTGCAAAAGCGTTTGAGAGAGTTCCCCACACACGGCTCATGTGTAAGGTAAAGACTACAGGCTTGGAAAGATCAATTTGTAAATGGATAGAAAACTGGCTAAAAGAGAACTCAGAGAGTAGTGGTTAATGACTTACTCTGAATGGTCTAAGGTTATCAGTGGTGTACCCCAAGATTCAGTGTTGGGACGCTTACTTTTCAATACCTTTTTATAAATGATATAGGGTCTGGGATTAAAAGTACCATTTCAGTCTTTGCAGATGACACTAAGCTATGCGGTGGAATAACGTCCTTACAGAATGTCTCCAATTTACAAGCCAACCTCAATACACTGTCTAATTGGGCAACTAAGTGGCAAATGAGGTTTAATGTTCATAAATGTAAAGTTATGCACTTGGGGGCTAAGAATATACATTCATCATACATACTAGGGGGAGTACAACTGGGGGAATCAATGGTGGAGAAGGATCTGGGGGTTTTGTTAGATCATAACCTCAATAATAGCATGCAATGCCAAGCTGTGGTTTCCAAAGTGAGCAAAGTCCTTTCTTGTATTAGGAGAGGTATGGACTCCAGAGAGAGATATCATTTTGCACCTGTACAAATCATTAGTAAGACCTCATCTGGAATATGCAGTTCAGTTTTGGGCACCAGTTCTCAAAAAGGATATCGGGGAACTGGAGAAAGTGCAGAGAAGGGCAACCAAACTGATAAGAGGCATGGAGGAGCTCAGCTATGAGGAAAGATTAGAGGAACTGAATCTATGCTCTCTTGAGAAGAGGAGATTAAGGGGGATATGATCAACATGTACAAATATATAAGGGGTCCATATAGTGAACTTAGTGTTGAGCTATTCACTTTAAGGTAATCACAGAGAACAAGGGGGCACTCTTGTCCTCTAGAAAAAAGATTTTATATCCAAATACGGGAAGGTTTCTTCCCAGTAAGAGCTGTGAAAATGTGGAATAAACTCCCTCCAGAGGTGGTTCTGGCCAGCTCAGTAGATTGCTTTAAAAAAGCCCTGGATTCTTTCCTAAATGTACATAATATAACTGGGTACTGACATTTATAGGTAAAGTTGATCCAGGGAAAATCTGATTGCCTCTGAGGGATCAGGAAGGAATTTTTTCCCCTGGTGTAGCAAATTGCATGCTTTGGTTTGTTTTTTTGACTTCCTCTGGATCAACTGTGGGTGAAGGATTGTGTATATGGGATTGTATTATTTATTTTTTTGGTTGAACTAGATGGACTTGTGTCTTTTTTCAACCTGACTAACTATGTAACTATGTAAATATTCAGCTTTCATTAAAATAGGTAATTCTGCCATGATGGTCCTTGTATAGGCACTTCCTGTTATGGGGTGACAACGCTCTGTGCCTTTCTACCAAATGTGCTCTTGCGTTGTCACCCTGCTACCTAGTGGCCTAAAATCTACTCCATTCCCATCATCCTCCTCTCTTGCTCCCATTATGTGTTCCTTACTGACTGCAACGAGAGCTAGGAGGGTGCAAGCACCGCACTGGCCGTGTACTGTAAAAAATCCGTACCCAGTACAAATCTACTATCCTAATAATAACACTGTGCCAGCTTATGGTGGGAATGTCTTTTTTTTTTTTTTTAAACTACTAATTCTGCTGTTGTAATAATTTGTTGAAAACTTTTGATCCTTTCAGCATGACGGTGTTTTATCTGCTACTGTTCATATTATATTTATTACTGTTTAAGATAAAGCTATGGAGTTAAGTTTAGGGGTAATGCAGAGGTTAAGAACCAGTTAGACTATTAAATTTTCATGTGCGATAAATGTATTTTTCAAGTGTGATAAGAAACACATGGGATAAAAGCTATTAGTGCCAAAAATGTATGTACTAGAATATCTGGCGCCAAAAAAGTACTGGTTTGGAACACAGACTCATTTCAGTTTCCAACTGCTTCATCCCTACTTTTTTTTTTTTTTTTTTTTTTTTTTTTTTGCTATACTGCTGTTTTGTTGGCTGGGTCTGGGAAATGCCTTATGGTGACCATACGGGCTTTGATAATTGATCAATTTCTTTTCATAGTTGGTAAATTTGAATAAAGACACCAGTCCACTCGGTTCAGGCCTTGTGGGTGTATGAGTGTGTATGTATTTATGTCTCTACCTGTCAGGAGCATGTGTGCGCTCCTGCTCCATCACAGCTGCTGGTTCCAGCATCCTGGTTTTGCCTGTGGCATTCTCCTTGTCTGTCTGTCCACCTGCAAGACGATTGAGTGTGGATACCAAACCTGATATAAGCTAGTCAAGCCTACAGTGTCTTGCTTGTGATATTGCATTTGTAACATTTTTTCCAAGCTACCGGTTTGTCTGCTCTGCTTATTGGATTTCCCTGTGTATGACCTCAGACCGGATGTAGACTTTTCTCTAAACTCTGCCTTTTACCTGGACTATCATTGAACCACTCAGCCTGTCTTCCACCTGCAAGTACCTGTTTGCTTTGCTCAGTTCATGCATGCCCCAGCGTGATGGCCAGGCACTATAGCATTGTGTATAAATCCTGGGGGGCAACCGAGTATCGGTAGACCTGCTTGCCTTATGGGAAAGGGGGCTGCTATAGGTAAAGAACACAGAAGCCAGCTATAGTGTCTGACCTCCTGTGTTAGGGGTAAGCGTGAGATTACCATTACCCATATGCCTATATTGAGTTCGCTTAGAAGCCCATCTAAGAGTTTTTTCAACACTCCTCGCTGACACCACCAACTGTGGAAGGGAGTTCCACATCCTTACCGCTCTAACAGTAAAGAACCCACTACTTGGTTTAAGATTAAACTGATTCTAGTCCAATTTCATTGAGTGGCCTTGTGTCTTCTTAAGTGCCCTGAGACTGAATAGTTTTCTCCCTATGGTAGAATAACCGTTTAGACATTTGTATATTGCAATCCTCCCTTCTTTCCAATTGATCTCTCCCAATAGGAATAATCAATTTGATAGGCGACAACATAATTGATCAATATGCCACACATGGGAAAGTGGAATTCTTTCAATAGTTGGAAAATGTGATCGTACGTTATCCATTGTATTTCTGTTTCTACCATGTAGCCTTATAATCCCATCGCTCAAAATACAGTTGAATTTAGGAGCAAGGCCAACCATAGATGAAGCTAATTTCTTTCCTGCAACCACACGTTGCAGGAAATAAATTTGCTTGATTCCCCATCAACACAGTGTTGACAGGGGAATTCCTCCCATGGAGCCATTGGGTTCTCCTGGCGGGAGGGGTACAGGATAAGCCATCCCCGCTGGGAAAACACTGTAATTATTGCTAGTGGATGTAGCCACTAACAATAATCGCATGTAAAATCTGGCAGGCTGGTTGAACCCAAGTTGATCAATTGATCAGCTTGGGTACATTGAGCCTTGCCGATTATATGGTTCAAATCTCAGCTGGTTCCTGCAATACTGGCCAACATTCAAACTGCCTATTGCAAGCTTTAATCATCTCAATTCCGCTGATTTATGCAAAAAAATAATTTTTAGTTCTGGGCTCAGTTTGAACAGTATCTAACCTAAACTGAGTCTAAATCAAACCGAAGAGAAATTATGGCTAATTGATCAGTTTCTGATTCAATCACTCTGATAATAAAATTGTGTGTGCCACCCAGTACCGGGACGGTCATCCAGCGCCCAAGGCAAGGATGCAGAGTTGCGTCCCCCTCCCCCACTATTAATACATGCCGTAGAATTGGTGCACCAACCTGCATCCATTTTTTGCCCTGTTTGTTTCACTGCGCCCAGGGCAACTGTCCCTCCTACCCACCCCTTGCCCTGGTGCCACCATTATAATTACGTGATTCTGATATGAATACGTCTCGTTACTCTGCTTTCTTGGAAGTAGATTTGCCATTCTATGAGTTTGGCTACATCTGTATGCCTGAGCTTTTTTTGTCTCTATGTAAGATGTGCTTTGCTGGCATTATTATCTTTCTGTACAGGATTTATAAAGCGGCAACAGATTGTGCAGTGTTTTACAAAATGAGGGAAGACAGTACAATACAATTCAATACAGGAGGGCCCTGCTCATGAGAGCTTACAATCTAATTCTGCACCAAAGCTGCTACAAGCAGGGTTTTTTTGTTAATACATTGTAGCAAAATTTAATTGACGTGAGATCAGTTGAGTCAGTGTACACTGTTTTATACAATCCAATTCAAACACTTTCGAGGGAAGGGCTTCACCAACCCACCCCTTGCCCTAGATTTATTCAAGGGCGACTGTTGAGGTACCTGTAAACAATAAAGAATTTTCATCAATCCAGCAATTTTGGGGAGTGTTCATGTGTTTTAAGTGATGGTACCCAGAGCAGACCCCTCCCTTTCCCCTACCAGGAACACCACTAGTCAGTCACTAAAGCCAGTCATTAATCAACTGAATCTAGGCTGGTTCAGCAGGGACCAGCCGAGATTTGATCCATCTATAGTGAGGCTGATTGTACCCAAGTCGATCCATTAATCAACTTGGGTACAACCAGCATGCTGGATTTCTCAGCATGCAATTATTGCCAGCGGCTATAACCCCTAGTGGTAATCACTGTATTCTCCCAGCAGGGATGGCTACCAGCACCCCCCCCCGTCCCCGTCCCCCCCCCAGCAACCACCACCACCAGGAGAACACAATGGGTCAGTGGGAGGGTATCCCCCTTCAACGCTGACTGTGGTTGAAGGAAAGAAAATCGCATAATCTATGACCTGCTTAAAAAGTAAACCTTCAGTGCCCAACCAGGGAGGAGCCATTATACTCTCCTTTCTGCCAGCCCATGTCTCCTACCTTACCTCCATTCCACTGCTGCAGCCACCATAAGTGTTTGCTTACTGTGGTCCTTTCTTCCAACCCCCTTTGTCCATACAGGACCCAGCAGTGACGTAGGGACCCAATGACGGAATCACAGCATGCAGCTGGGAGCAAAGCCCTGACACTCCAGGAAGTGGCAACCAAAGAGTTGTAGTGCTGGAACCAAGGTGAGGTAGGAGGCATGGGTTTCCGTGTCCAATCACATGCAGCCATTGAGATTCGTCAATCCGTGCCTTATATAACATGGATGAAGGAATCTGTTAGTTTATAGCCAACTTACTTCCTCTTTGGAACCTGAGATGTGATTGGTTGTTACAGCCCCTAAAGCTGGATACACACTATACAATTTTCTTTCAATTTTTTTTTTCCTTTTAGATTTACTGAAACCATATAATATGAGGCCAAATTTGTATGCAATCAGGCAGGCCCTTGCACTACATAGTTGACAGTAAATCTAAAGGAAATCGAACAACAAAAGTTGTATAATATGTATCCAGCTTTACTCTGCTGTACAGATAAATACGTGTTCTATAATTACGGTCAAACATTTGACTTTCCTTTCGAAAACATTTTTTTTTTCAATTATAAACAGCCCAACGGTCAGCTGAAGGAACTGCTCCTCTATCCATATCAGTCAATGGGAACACAAAAGCAGCTCCAAGCTGGTTGATGCAGCTTAGACAGAGGTCGATCGCAGTTCAGCCTTCCAAACTGAAGCCAACCTTGGCCAGAAGAGTTCAGATAACAGGGCTGCTTATTAAAAAAGCTGAAGGAGCGCACGCGGCATGCTGACAACGCTGCTTAAAGTTGTCAGGAACTGGTTTAGGGTTGTCAGCCTAGAACGGGAAGTGTTGTTATCAACAGAATCTCTAGGTGAGAAACTTTGCAACAGATTCACAAGTGCCAAACATAGTGAAAATGGATTTCCCAAATGAAACCTACACTATGGGGAATGCAAAGGCTGCCATCATTGACCCTGAAAATGCTAGTTCCTGGTAGGGTTGCCTCCTGTCCGGGATTCACCCGGACAGTTTGGGTTTGGAATCATGCGTTTTAGACCACCTGCAACCCGGACACATTATTCAGACTATGGCTTCCCAGCAGGGTTGCTGGCTGCAGTTGTGTAAGCTGAGAGTGTCTGTTGCACTATTTCACACTTCCCAAAGCCAGCATTAACAATTACCCCTCCCCCCACACAGATGGGAGAGGAGAAATGGCTTGATCTGCTCCTCTTCCTCCCACCCTACCCCTCTTTGTCTGCCCACACTCCAATCCCTGGCACTGTTCTTCAGAAAAGGAAAGTGGGGACCAGAAATTTGAAGTCTAGCGGCCTCAGCTACATCTGGATGAGAGGTGCTGACTGCCAAGGGGTGAGTGAGCTCACCATCCATTCCTACCTGTGACTGAAGTCTCACCCCCCCCCCCCCCCTTCTCTCTCCTGCCTCTAAGTAAGTACACTAAGGTAAATCAGGGTTATCAGAGTTCCCCTTTACACCAGAGGCCACAGTGTTCCTCCTTACTTCAGAGTCCTCTCCGTACATCAGAGTTCTCACTGTTCCCCCTTAAATCAGGGTTCCCAGAGCATCCCTTATGTTAGAGTCCCCAGAGTTCTCCCTTACACCAGAGTCTGCAGAGTCTCCCCCCCCCCCCCCCTTACAGTGTAAGGGAACTCCGTGAGTTCAGATCTAAAAGAGGAACTCTGTGGACTCTTGTGATTAACTTCATTTGATTAGAAATGTTTATTGCAAAATATATGTATAGTTTATACAATAAACTAAAATTTTGTTGTGCGCCGTTAAAGTGTTCGGGTTTGACGAAAACACTGAAGAAAAGGTGGCAACAATAGTTCCTGGTTCTCTCTGGCTTCAATACTTTGGGGTTGATTTACTAAAGGCAAATAGATTGTGCACTTTGCAATGTGCAGTTTCCCTCTGCAAGTGCAGTTGTTCCAGAGCTTAGTAAGCAAAGTAAGGCTTCACTTTGCAAAGAGTACCCAATCACGTGCAAGCAAAATAAAAAAAACTGTGTTTTTGCTTGCAGATGATTGGATGATGGAAGTCAGCAGAGTTTTTTGCTCATTTACTAAGCTCTGGAGCAACTGCACTTGCAGAGGGCAAACTGACCTGGGAAGAGCATGACTGACAGGCAGGGCTGGACTGGGACAAAAATTTGGCCCTGGACTTCATCATGACCGGCCCACTTTAATTGTGAATGTCCCCAACAGCGCCCCCCTTACATCAGAGAGTCCCCATCAGAAGTCCCCTTCACATCAGAGTCCCCATCAGTAGCCCCTTCACATCAGAGAGTCCCCATCAGAAGTCCCCTTCACATCAGAGAGTCCCCATCAGAAGTCCCTTCACATCAGAGTCCCCATCAGAAGTCCCCTTCACATCAGAGTCCCCATCAGAAGTCCCCTTCACATCAGAGAGTCCCCACCAGCAGTCCCCTTCACATCAGAATCCCCACCAGCAGTCCCCTTCACATCAGAGAGTCCCCATCAGAAGTCCCTTCACATCAGAGTCCCCATCAAAAGTCCCCTTCACATCAGAGTCCCCATAAGAAGTCCCTTCACATCAGAGAGTCCCCATCAGAAGTCCCCTTTACATCAGAGTCCCCACCAGCATTCCCCTTCATATCAGAGTCCCCATCAGAAGTCCCCTTCACATCAGAGAGTCCCCATCAGAAGTCCCCTTTACATCAGAGTCCCCACCAGCATTCCCCTTCATATCAGAGTCCCCATCAGAAGTCCCCTTCACATCAGAGAGTCCCCATCAGCAGCCCCCTTCACATCAGAGAGTCCCCATCAGAAGTCCCCTTCACATCAGAGTGTCCTCCCTCTCCTCCCCCTCACACATGTACTCACCATTTTGAAGGCAGCTTATCGTTCCTCTCTCCAGTCATGTGATAACAAGTGCTAAGGGGAGAGAGGAAGGAAGGTCTGCCGGCTGTCCATCTCTGCAGGCTGGAGGGAGCATAACGCCTAATGCTTTCTCTAGCAAGTGATGGAAGCAGCTCCTCCTGACAGGAGTGAAATCGCGATCACTCACTGTCAGAGAGGAGCGGCCCCAGGACCGCACCTGACTGGCCCACTGAGCCATCGGCCCACCGGGAAACTCCCGGTAGTCCCGATGGCCAGTCCATGCCTGCTGACAGGGGGTTATTTACAAAAGGCAAATCCACTTTAAACTACAAGTGCAAACTACAAGTACAAAGTGCACTTGAAAATGCACTGAAAGTACACTTGGAAGTGCAGTCGCTGTAAATCTGGGGGGTAGATCTGAAATGAGTGGAAGCTCTGCTGATTTTATTATCCAATCATGTGCAAGCTGAAATGCTGTTTTTTATTTTCCTTGCATGTCCCCCTCGGATCTACAGCGACTGCACTTCCAAGTGCACTTTGCACTAGTAGTTTGCCCATGTAGTGCAAAGTGGATTTGCCTTTAGGAAATAACCCCCACAGACTCAAGTGTTCAGTTTATTACCCTAATGAAAAGCTATTGGGGTTGATTTACTAAAGGCAAATAGGCTGTGCACTTTGCAGATGCTCCAGAGCTTAATAAATGAGTTAAAGCTTCACTTTGCAAAGAATAGAAAATCACGTGCTAGGGGAAAAAAAAAAAAAAACAGCATTTATGCTTGCACAAGATTGGATGATGGAAGTCAGCAGAGCTTCTGCTCATTTACTAAGCTCTGGAGCAATTGCACTTGCAGAGTGCAAAGTCTATTTGCCTTTAGTAAGCCAACCCCACAGTGTTTGTTTCCTCTCAAAATTCAACGTCTTCCTTTAATTCAAATGCGCAAAGGCCTGCTTATTGCTGTGCACTGAAATCTGCACTTACGACAATGATGGCCAAGATTTGCGTGTTTTAAGAAATGTTTATGTCTATGTCTATGTTTATGTAACTCTGACCAACAGTTCCTTTTTGCAAAAGTTATTTGCACAAAAACAAGAAAAAAACATGAAAGACATCAAATGCAAGTGGGATCAAAGCGGTATTAATCCCAAACCCCAAAATGTAATATATTGCAGCTTACCAATCATTGGATCTGGTGGCTGCTTTCATTTACCTTTTTAAGGCTTTTTTCCCCTCTGTTTTCACCTGGTGATCTGGCCAGTAACCCACCTCCTGTATTAGGCTGGGTTCACATATATTTGGTGCGGGACATTCCTATTCAGCCTGGGTTCATACTGGTGCATGCAGTGATTCGCACATAAATCGCACCACACAGACATTGCATGTGATGTGCACAGGAATTCGGTGCAATTTTCTGTGCGAATCACATGCAGTGTTTTGTATGACTTAAATCGCATCGCATCCACACCCGGTATAGGACCCTTTTTTTCCCCCCCCGTACCTGAATCGCATCGCATGGGTTTTTACACACCGATGAGATTCTGACAATCGCACTGCATCTTGTGATCTGTTTCGGGGTGTCGTGGATCTACCATTGATCAGATCACATGGACCCCGTGTGATTTCTATCCAATGTGATGTGATGCATCGCATCAGTGTGGACCAGGGCTACAATCACATGTGATGTCTGTGTGGTGCAGTTTGAGCTTTTCATCTGTATGGCTCAAATCGCACCAAATCAGCACAAAAAAGGTGCAGGCCCCAATTTTTTCCCACACTGGAATCGGATTGCACCAGACCCCCCCCCCAAGCGGCCGGCAGCACCTCCCCCCTCCTTCCGCTGTTTGCCGGTCGGTCCGGCACATGCCCCAGGCGGGTGGCGGGCAGTAGCTCCATGTCATCTCCTCCATCAGCGGCTTTCAGCATGCGGCCCCCTCCCTCCTAGGTGTCCAATAGGATCGCCTGTCCTTTCAGCCAATTGGTTGACGGGTGTCAAAACCCGTTTCCTGATTGGCTGGGAGAAGGATCAGTGTTACAATAGTAAAAATACATTTTCTGTTGTAACACACCTGGGTGGGCTGTGAGCTCATTCTCTGCGCACCGAGCCCACCCTATTTTGAAGCCCATAAGAGCCTCTGGCTCTAATCAGTGATTCAAAAAAACACCCACCCCGCATTGGAATCCATGCATCCGGCATCCTGAAAGGGGCCGGATGCATGGATAGGGGGAGCGCCGCCCGTGCACCCTTAATGGATGGGCCGCCCCTGGATTGCACGGGTGTTCACACCTATGTGATATGATTCTGTTGGGCTGAGGTCAGTACTCTGTGCAGGCCAGTCAAGTTCCTCCACCCCAAACTCGCTCATCCATGTCTTTGGACCTTGCTTTATGCACTGGTGTGCAGTCATGTTGGAACAGGAAAGGACCATCCCCAAACTGTTCCCACAAAGTTGGGAACATGAAATTGTCCAAAATGTCTTGGTATGCTGACGCCTTAAGAGTTCCCTTCACTGGAACTAAGAGGCCAAGCCCAACCCCTGCAAAACAACCCCACACCATAATCCCCCCTCCACCAAATGATTTGGGCCAGAGCGCTAAGCAAGGTCCATAAAGACATGGATGAGCGAGTTTGGGGTGGAGGAACTTGACTGACCTGCACAGAGTCCTGACCTCAAACCGATAGAACACCTTTGGGATGAATTGGAGCAGAGACTACGAGCCAGGCCTTCTTGTTCAACATCAGTGCCTGTCCTCACAAATTCTCTTCTGGAAGAATGGTCAACCATTCCCATAGACACACTCCTAAACCTTGTGGACGGCCTTCCCAGAAGAGTGGAAGCTGTTATACCTGCAAAGGGTGGGCCAACACAATATTGAACCCTACAGACTAAGACTGGGATGCCATTAAAATTCATGTGCGTGTAAAGGCAGGCGTCCCAATACTTATGGTAATATAGTGTATTTAAAGGGTAACTCCAATTTTGTGGGGGGAAAAAATAGCAAAGAAAAAATAATATAGCGCATACATTTGCAACACAAGTCATATTGTAACTGAATGTTATTAAAAAATGCATTTCCTTTGCAATCTCCAGCTGCTGTCGTTATCTGAAAATGCAATATGGCTACCTGGAGGTGTTCTGTACACAAAATGTGTACAGAACGCCCCTCCCCCCCCCCCCCCCCCCGAAACATCATTTCCTGCTTGTATGATTGGCTCACCGATTTTCCAAAAAGTCTACACTAAGATACAAGTCAGATTTCAGGCATCCCCTGCAATATAAAATGTATTTTTGGTGAGCTACTCCCAATAGGAAATCACATCTAAAGGGATGTAGACCCAGCAGCTTTCCTCATTAGGTGCTGCAGCTGATTGATAATTATGAAACCTCTCCCATTAGACTCACTTTCCCACACAAGCACAGACTAACACACAGGGATTTCTTCAGAATAACAAAAGATAGGAATCTGCAACAAAGTTTGTTAAAAATCCTTGCAATGTACATAGATCACCCAGAGGTATACCTCCCAACTTTCTGAGATGGGAATGAGGGACACCTATTAGCAAAACTATGTAGGCATAGGATAAACCCCCTGCCACGCCCCCTTTAACCACTTGCCGACCAGCCGCCGCAATTTTACTGTGGCAGAATGGCACGGCTGGGCGAAGCGACGTTAAGCGGGAGTCCAGCGACCAATCTTTTTTCTTTTTTTTTCGGTCATTGAGACAATTTGCTAATCCCAAAATAATACTCAGTTTGGGTGTAATATTTCCACCTCTGTCTGTTTTCGTACTGAAGAATAACTTAAAAAATGTGATGCTGGCTGTTTCCATCTTGCTTGTGGGCATGTGAAGCCCACAAGCATTGATTCCCGGGATGTGGTGAATGTTGTTCATTCACAGCTTGTTCACGCGCATGATCATTGTTGCCTGACACTAAGCTCCCAGGAGACAGTGCGGCGCCGGAGAAAGGCAATAAACACGCCTACTCCTATGGGAGGGGAAGGAAGTGCCACAATAAAGTACAATATAAAGGTAATTACAGCGATAAAAAAAAAATTTCGTGCGGCATTTGAACATCTATGCAATTAACTGAAGGGGGTAAGATTAAGTTAAAAATTTGAGTGGAACCCCGCTTTATGTTATGTCGCTTCGCCCTGTGGCCACTAGAGGGAAAGCCATCGGAGCCAATGCAAGTGCCCAGCGGGCACGATGACCGTCGGGCTCCCGCGATCGCTCGTGACGCAGCGAGAACCGGGATCTGTGTGTGTGAACACACAGATCCCGGTTCTCTGAGGGGAGAAGAGACAGGTCGTCTGTTCATACAAAGTATGAACACCGATCTCCCGCTTCCTGTAGCAAGTCCCATCCCCCCTACTGTTAGAACACAGAGAGGGAACACAGTTAACCCCTTGATTGCCCACCTAGTGTTAACCCCTTCCCTGCCAGTGACATTTTTATAGTACTGATCACTGTATAATTGTCAATGGTCCCAAAAATGTGTCAAAAGTGTCCAATTTGTCCGCCGCAATATCACAGTCCCGATAAAAATCGCAGATTGCCGCCATTACTAGTAGAAAAATAATAATAATAAATGCCATAAATCTATCCCCTATTTTGTAGACTCTATAACTTTTGAGCAAACCAATCAATATACGCTTACTACGTTTTTTTTTTTTTTTTTTTACCAAAAATATGTAGAAGAATACATATTGTCCTAAAGTGAGGAAAAAATGTGTTTTTTGAAAAAAAAAAGTGGGATATTTATTATAGCAAAATGTAAAAGATATTGTGTTTTTTTTGTTTTTTTTGTTTTTTTTTTTTCTTTTTTTCAAAATTGTTCTTTTTTTGTTTATAGCGCAAAAAATAAAAACCGCAGAGGTGATCAAATACCACCAAAAGAAAGCTCTATTTGTGGGAAAAAAAAGGACACAAATTTAGTTTGGGTACAGTGTCACATGACCGCGCAGTTGTCAGTTACAGCGACGCAGTGCTGAATTGTAAAAAGTACTCTGGTCAGGAAGGGGGTAAAATCTTCCAGGGCTGAAGCGGTTAAAGGAGAATTGTACAAAAATTGATTGGTTGGATAAACCCACAAGTGCTTTTTTTTATCACTTTTATTCCTTTTATATTGGCTTTCAGAATTTACAAATGCAGCAATTTAGAAAATGGATGAAAGGTTTAGCGCTGGGAACGTTTTTGAAAGATGAATAGTGCTTTTTATATAGATCAGACCAAAGGAGGGACAGTCCCTCGAAATCAGGGACAGTTGGAAGCTATGCGGAAAGGAATGTTTTTTTTCTCAACAAAAGTGGAGCTACGCTTTAAAATTCACTGAAACATTGAGATCAGCTTCAAACTCTTCTGGTGTATGGCCAGCTTCATCCTTGAACCGTATACAGGAGAGTTCTACTTTGCTGCTGGTAAACTGATGTCCTGGGAACACCAATTGCTGAGGATTGTGAATGCGAAGGGTCATATGGCAGAATCATGTGTCTAGAGGCTGAAATCCAGCCCAGAATTTAGAGAACTGGAATGGATTATATGAAGGGAGTGGGCCTGCAGTGTTTACTTGCGGATATTTCTTCTACAATGAGGCTGGCGGGTTGACAAAGACTGAAAATGCCTAATTTACCAATGCCACCAGGAGAGCGGGTAACATTTCTCTCCAATGTGCCCATATTATCAAATGAAACATATTCTTTCTGCACTGCTATTCCTGTATTCAAGCAGCTGTTGCTGTGCTGGAAGAGACACACTATGAGTCATCAGCAGATTCAGCTTGCTTGGCCCTAGCTCTTGCCTATATAATGATATTACAACCCAATAAAGACATCTTATTAGACTGATGTATAAAGATGGGATATTTAAAGGGACATCTTGTTGGTGCGTATATATTTTGAGATAATATAGTAACGTGGTTTTGACACTTAATTTGCTATTTTTTTTTTTTTTTATTCTTTTTTTTTTTTTCTGCATCCCAATGTTGCTGATCTCCTCTAGCCTTTTCCAGGCAATTTGGGGGTTATATGTACTAAAGGCCAATAGATTGGGCACTTTGCAAAATGCAGTTGCACTTTACAAGAGCAGTTGCTCCAGAGCTTAGTAAATGAGCAAAAGCTCTGAAGACTTCCATCATCCAATCATGTGCAAGCAAAAAATGCATTCTTTTTCATTTTCTTTGCATGTGATTGGGTACTTTTTGCAAAGTGAAGCTTTCCTTCATTTGCTAAGCTCTGGAGCATCTGCACTTGCAGAGTGCACAGTCTTTTTGCCTTTAGTAAATCATCCTCTTTGTGTCTACATCACATGTGTCAAACACAAGGCCCATGGGCCGAATCCAACCAGGCCATTTCATTTGGCCCTTGCACTCCATTCCATCACCTCCGCCTCTTGCCCTCCGCTCCTTGTTACTTGTAAACACAGCTTTCCTCTTGGCAGCTCTTACAGATCCCTACCTGCCCTTCACTCACGGCGGGGACAAGGGAGATAGATACATGTGCAGTGTTGGGATGCAGGGCCGCCAATAAGGGGCTACCACCGGTCTTTCTGTATGGGGCAGGACAGGGAGGGTGATTGGTTCGGCGGGAGGGCAATTACAGGAACGATGCCCTGTGTGGCTCTCGGCAGTAGCTGAAAGCTGATTTCTCCCCCTCTCCCTCCCGCTGGCTTTCAGCTGCTGCAGAGAGAGACACACAGGGCACCGTTCTGTAATTGCCCTCCCGCCGCACCAATCACCCTCCCTGTCCTGCCCACATCTGATTTTTCACTTGGGGGACGACATGGCTTTGCTGCAATCACATGTGCTCACAGGAAGCATACAGATTGGAGAGAGCAGAGTGAGCAAAGTTGATGACTTATCAGTGAGTTGCTGCTCCTTAAAGTGGTTAAAAACCGCTGGACATTTTTTTTTTTTGTACCTGCAAGGTAAAGGCATAATGTGCTAGTATGCGATGCATACTAGCACATTATGTTAAACTTGCCTTAACCACTTCCAGACCACTTGCTGTCATTATACGTCGGTACTTGATGTTGAGTACTGGGGTTATGGCAGATAGCTGCCATAACCCCTGTATTTTCTGAAACTGTAGGCAGTCCGCTTTAAGGTAAAAGTTGTCTCTGCGGCGGATTTGCCGCAAGATCACTTTTATGGGCGGCGGGAGAGGTGACCACCCCCCTCAGCCGCGTTTCGGAGACAATCCTTTTCCCTCAGAGGCACTGTGTCGAGTGAGGGATTGATGGCTCCCACTCAACTCAATGACGTTGGATGACGGAAGTGACGTCAAATGTCACTTCCATCCAACGGCCTTAAAGGGACTTTTTTTTTTTTTTTTTTTTTTTTTTTGCATTTTAGTGTAAATGTGAGATCTGAAGTCTTTTTTACCCCATGTCAGCTTAAAGAGGTCCTGTCATGCTTTGTTTCTATTACAAGGGATATTTACATTCCTTATAATAGGAATAAAAGTGATCCAAAATATTTTTAAAGGACAGTGTAAAAATAAAAAATTAAAATAAGAAAAAAAAAAATTAAAGCGCCCGTCCCTCCATACTCGCGCGCAGAAGCAAACCAATACGTAAGTCACGCAGGCATATGTAAACGGTGTTAAAACCCTACATGTGAGGTATCGCCGCGATTGTAATGCCCCGTACACACACGGTCGGACTTTGTTCGGACATTCCGACAACAAAATCCTAGGATTTTTTCCGACGGATGTTGGCTCAAACTTGTCTTGCATACACACGGTCACACAAAGTTGTCGGAAAATCCGATTGTTCTGAACGCGGTGACGTAAAACACGTACGTCGGGACTATAAACGGGGCAGTAGCCAATAGCTTTCATCTCTTTATTTATTCTGAGCATGCCTGGCACTTTGTCCGTCGGATTTGTGTACACACGATCGGAATTTCCGATAACGAATTTTGTTGTCGGAAAATTTTATATCCTGCTCTCAAACTTTGTGTGTCGGAAAATCCGATGGAAAATGTGTGATAGAGCCCACACACGGTCAGAATTTCCGAAAACAAGGTCCTATCACACATTTTCCATCGGAAAATCCGACCGTGTGTACGGGGCATTAGAGTGAGAGCAATAATTCTAGCAAAAGAACTCCTCTGTAACTCAAAACTGGTAACTTGTAAAAAAATTTAAGTCGCCTGTGGAGATTTTTTTAAGGTCAAAGTTTGTCGCTTGACATGTTGGATATCAATTTACTCAGCATAACGTTATCTTTCACAATATAAAAAAACAAATTTGGCTAACTTTACTGCTTTCTTATTTTTTTTATTCAAAAATGTGTATTTTATACAAAAAAATTGCGTTTGTAAGACCGCTTTGCAAATATGGTGTGATAAAGTATTACAAAGGCCTTTTTATTCTCTAGGGTGTCAGAAAAAAAGTCTACTTCCACTTTAAGTGTCCAATCGGAATCCTTTGGAAGAGGGTTGTTACAAGTGTATTTTTTTAACACCTAACAGTTAGCGGTGTCACCCTCTTGGCTGCATTGTCTGGAAGAGGTGTATACAATTTCTAATCTTTTACCAGATTGAACAGTTCACGCGTGTTTCAACTGTGCCTTTAGCTGTTTGCCTGGAGTTCGGTTTCATTCTATTTTATGAAAACATTTTGCTGATGATCTAATGTTGGATAATATACAAAGGGGGTTATTTACTAAAGCTGGAGAGTGCAAAATCAGGCTCATGTCTGCATAGAAACCAATCAGCTTCCAGGTTTTATTGCCCAAGCTTAATTTACCAAGCTGTTAGAAGCTGATTGTCTACCATGCACAGCTGCACCAGATTCTGAATGCACCTGTTTTAGTAAATCCCCCCCCCCCCCCCCCCCCACTGTGTAGATGGTCCAGGAAGAAGACTGAGCTGGAGAAAGTGCCCTCTGGGAGCTCTGCTAATCCCACTCCTCATTAAGATTAAACAGTCCTCCTCTGCAGATTGAGGCCTTGTCTCCCGATAAACGGCATCCAGGGACCTTGCTGTCATGTCTGCTTTGGACAGACAAGTTCACCTGAGATTTGGATGGCAGCTTTGCTCCAGCAAAATTCTGTCTGGTTTATACACACTGGGAGGACTAGAGACTCAAAAACAAGCAGAGCCAGAAGAGGCAAACTGTGTGTGCTTCCAGCATTTAATTAGGAACGCATTTCTCCTTCTCTGTTCATTCTGCCTCTGTATGCATTACAAATGTGCCGAGAAGATCTGGACAGGGTGACAGATAGTTGTGACATCTGTCTTCTATCTGTCACCAACCACATGTGAGAGTTTAGTGGCTGTGAGGAGGATGTTCTCTCTCGTTCATAAAGCACCACAAGACTCATATGTGATATTTTAGCTATAGGTAGAGGCTGGCTTCTTATGTCTACAGTGGGATCTCTTTGTCATATTTCCCAGTTCTCTACATGTTCAACTGGGAGTTTTGGGTGTTTGCACCCACCTTTGTGTGCTCCTTGTTCTCCATAATATAAAATAAATACAAATCTATTAGGGAAGGTAGGAGGCCCTCATAATGGCCATAGCAAGTTTACAGACCTGGGAACGCAACACAAAGATCTCTCATTTGTTCTCTTCTTTATTTTCTCTCTTTTCTATTTTGCTTTCTCTCTCTCTCTCTCTCTCTCTCTCTCTCTCTCTCTCTCTCTCTCTCGTTCCCTCTCTCTCTCTCTCTCTCTCTCTCTCGTTCCCCCCCTCTCTCTCTCTCTCTCTCTCTCTCGTTCCCTCTCTCTCTCGTTCCCCCTCTCTCTCTCTATCGTTCCCTCTCTATCGTTCCCTCTCTATCTCTCTCTATCGTTCCCTCTCTATCTCTCTCTATCGTTCCCTCTCTATCTCTCTCTATCGTTCCCTCTCTATCTCTCTCTATCGTTCCCTCTCTATCTCTCTCTATCGTTCCCTCTCTATCTCTCTGTCTGTCTCTCTCTCGTTTGTTCTCTCTCTCTCTCTCTCTCTCTCTCTGTCTCTCCCTCTCTCGTTTGTTCTCTCTCTCTCTCTCATTCCCCCCCCTCTCTCTCTCTCTCTCGTTCCCTCTCTATCTCCCTCTCGTTCCCTCTCTCTCTCTGTCTCTCCCTCTCTCTCGTTTGTTCTCTCTCTCTCGTTCCCTCTCTATCTGTCTCTCTCTCTCCCCCCCTCTCTCTCTCTCTGTCTCTCCCTCTCTCGTTCCCTCTCTCTCGTTCCTTCCCCCTCTCTCTCTCTCCTTTGATCTCTCTCTCTCTCTCTCTCCCCCCCTCTCTCTCTCGTTCCCCCCTCTCTCTCTCTCTCGTTCCCCCTCTCTCTCTCTCTCTCTCTCTCTCTCGTTCCCCCCTCTCTCTCTCTCGTTCCCCCTCTCTCTCTCGTTCCCCCTCTCTCTCTCTCGTTCCCCCCCTCTCTCTCTCTCGTTCCCCCCTCTCTCTCTCTCGTTCCCCCCTCTCTCTCTCTCGTTCCCCCCCCTCTCTCTAAAATGAAGTGACACAGGGAAAAAGTATTGAACACATGAAAAATGGAGGTGCAAAAAGGCATGCTAAGCTAAGATACCAGCTGAAATCTATCAGTTATTAGAAAGCAATCCTGCCCCTTGTTGGTGAAAATTAATACCAGCTGGTTCAGTCTCAACCAATGGCCTATAAAATGGTGTCTCATTACCAAGGTGTCACACAAGAAACATCTCATGATGGGTAAAAGCAAAGAGCTCTCAAGACCTTGGCAACCTTATTGTTGCAAAACATTCTGATGGCATTGGTTACAGAAGGATTTCTAAACTTCTGAATGTTCCAGTGAGAACTGTTGGGGCCATAATCCGGTAGTGGAAAGAACATAATTTCACCACAAACCGACCATGACCAGGTGCTACTTGCAAGATTTCTAACAGAGGAGTGAAGAGAATTATTAGAAGAGTTGTCAAAGAGCCAAGGACCACTTGTGGAGAGCTTCAGAAAGATGTGGAATTAGCAGGTACAATTGTTTCAAAGAAAATAATAAGTAATGCACCCAACCGCCATGGCCTGTATGCACCCTTACCACGCAATACTCCATTGCTGAAGAAAAAGCATATTGAAGCTTGTTTATAGTTTGCTGCACAACATTAAGACAAGCCTGTGAAATACTGGGAGAATATAGTCTAGTCAGATGAGACCAAAATATAGCACTTTTTTGGATGCCATAATACACACCATGTTTGGAGGTCAAATGGCACTGCACATCACCCCAAAAACACCCCTATACTAATAGTGAAGTTTGGAGGTAGGAACATCATGGTGTGGGGCTGTTTTTCAGCATTTGGCACTGGCACACTTCATAACATTTGTAGCACAACCCCCTTGGGGACTGCTTGGATTTAGCTGCTCATCTGCATCACCATGACCCTGTAAACATAGCAACCGACCTGACACTCTGGGTTCAGACATCTTTGCACCACCTTGAAGTAATAGGTCAAACAATTCGTTTTGTGTGTGTTTATATTCTAATAACATTTACTGGAGTACTTCAAAGAAGATCTTGTTGCACAGAGGAGGTAATAGATCAACTGAGCTTTGAATAACAATCCTAGCTCAGCAGAAGAATTCCTCTATAATAATACAAGACAGTTTGGCAACAGAATATTATATACACGTATGTACAATGAAATACCACTTGAACATGACCTGAAAAGATAAGCAAGAGTTAAGCATTAATACTGGCAATACTTCTAAAGGGAAACCCAGGCTGGCCTATTTAACCTTTAATCTTAATGAGAGATCAAGCAAACAAGAATGGTATCTGGGCCCTTTAAGCAGTAATGACAGCAATGTCTCAGTTGCAGGCCTGATGGTCTTCACTCGCAGTCGGAGCTCATTGCCTATATACAATAAGGTGCAGTACAGGGTAATGGTATTTCTTGGAATGGGTGAAGCTAAAGGTGTCTATGTACAGTGATAGAAGTGCAGTAAAGTATTCCCAAGGTAAAGCTGTCTGTACACAGTGTCCCAATGAAGCACCAAAGAAAGGTTTGCAAAGGTGGGCAATCGCCCTCTCACCAACGTCAAGGCCAATTCGATGCCTTCTGAACAGCGACTCCTGGAGAGGCGTCCTTGCAGCGGGTCCGCTTGTGACGACCACCTGATGCGGAGTGCGGGTTGTCGGACGGCCAAGTTGATGCTGGATAGATGTCTGAAGGACAGCAAGCAGTGCTAGGCCCTTCTCGGCCGGGTTGGAATGTTGAACACCATGTGGTAAGCCGCGACCTCCCTCTCTCTGTACAGAGAGGTCCGTCCCACACAAGGCCGAGGAAGAAGAGAGCGGGGAGGGTCTCTGCCCTCTTTTATAGCTCTTCCCAGCAATCTCCCTGATGGTAGCAAAGATCCCTGAGATATGTAGTCTGGGTGTATAAGCATGCAGAGGGATAGCCATTCGAAGAACTACTAATCCCGCAATCCCTTTGGCTTGGCCCACAAATATGTCAGTTAGTGATGCTGAGCACTAGAGGGACAATACGATCTATATAAATAACAGGGAATCGCTGTAGTTTGCAATTGTAGTCCACATTGCTACACATTGAAGGAAGGATGAATGAAAAAATGTACCAAGACATTCTTGATAAAAATCTGTTGCCATCTACCAGGTTGATGAAGATGAAACGAGGGTGGACATTTCAGCAAGACAATGATCCCAAACACAAGGAAACTCTCAATTGGTTTCAAAGAAAGAAAATGAAGTTACTAGAATGACCCAGCCAATCACCTGACTTGAATCCAATAGAAAATCTATGAAAAGAATTAAAGATCAGAGTTCATAGAAGGGGCCCACGGAACCTTCAAGATTTGAAGACTGTGTGGAAGAATGGGCCAAAATCACACCTGAGTAATGCATGGGACTAGTTTCTCCATACAGGAGGCGTCTTGAAGCGGTCATTACCAACAAAAGATTTTGTACCAAGTATTAAATATATTTTAGTTAGCGTGTTCAATACTTTTTCCCTGTGTCACTTAATTTTATTCCACATAACTTAATTTCTGAACTTATTTGTTTTGGTTTCTTTTGTATGTATGGATTGCACACTGCACAGAGCAGGTATGCATAACAGGTTTTTTTTTTTCTTTTTCTTAAAGGAAGCTTCAATATCGCTTTAATCTTCCTGTTGCATTTGTATAAAATGACTGATTTGCCCCCAGTGAATGTTTGGTAAAAGTCACATTTACTGATTTATAAATAAGTCCCTAAGAGCTACTGAGAAGTTCTGTTTGTCCAGAAGAGTTCTTAAAAACCTCAATATGGGGGCCGAGGAATTTCTGGAGTTTATCTAAGGCATTGTAACGTACCATCTGGAGGCGTTCTAGCTGTAAACACCATCTATATGGCCTGCGGTTGTGAAAAGTCTTTATTATGATGAATGAGCCCACGGCTTGTATTTATGTTACAGAAGCACGGTTTGCCTTTTACGGATCCTCTTTTCTAAACAGCCGTTTTTATTATAAAACATCTGCTGGCCGCTCAGGAGGGGAGTCCTTTTCACTGAAAGCCCAACTCCAGGAAACCTGAAAATTCCACACTGCAGGAGGTAATTGCTCATTTAGGTCTAGAGAACTTGGTAACGTAGAGTTACTTACCCGATCCTCTGGGCTGTTAGACCAGTCTCTGCAGAATCTTCTCCCCCATGCTCCAACGGTCTAAGGTACTAACCTCATCAAGACCAGTGAAGGATCCATAGCCCTGCTATGGACTTGATGACGCCAAGGGACAGTCCACCATCGGAGCATGGGGGAGCGCTATCTGCTAGGATCAGGTACATAGCTGGCAGTCATTCTCTTTAAAATTGTCGTAGATATAGCAACAGATGCTAAAAATGGTGAAAATAAAAAACTTCATGTTGAAAAGCTTTGCAAAACTGTCAAAGAGCTTTTCTGAATTAGATGCAGGCCATTTTAACGGGGGTAAAAACTGTCACTAGTGCTTTATTGAATTCTCTGCATAGTGCAGGACAGGTTTGCATACCTCCCAACTTTTTGACATGGGAACACCTACTAGCAAAAGTATGTAGGCATAGGACACACACCCTGCCACGCCCCCTTAAAGGAGAAATATACAAAAACAAAATATTTTGTTAAACACTCAAGTGCTCCTTCTTTTTTTTTTTTACCAATATTATTCCTTTTAATGTTTTTGACATTTACAAAATGCAGCCATTTAAAAATTTAAAGAAATGTTTAACGCTGGTAAACACTTTTTTAAAGATAAATAGTGTATTGTATATACAACTATATAGATCAGAACAAAATGACGGACAAATGAGCATAAAAGAGGGACAGAGGGACTTTGTTCCAAATCAGGGACAGTCCCTCAAAATCAGGGACAGTTGGGAGCTATGGGTGTGGACGTGGCCTACTTGGCCTGCATGTGGGGGTACCTTTCTCAGGTGCGCATAAATGTCCTGGGCCAGGCGGGGACCGCGTTCTAGTGGAAATCAAACATTATGGCGACTCCTCGGCTTACTGATGAGCCGATCTCCATGTGCAGCAATAAAAGCACAGAGTCTCTCTGTAAAACGTGTTGTCCCATGTTACTACACACCTTTCTGTCAAGTGGCTGCACTTAGGAGGGACACTGCTGAGCCTGCGCCCACTCCACCAGTCGAGCGTACCTCTGTCACCTCACTCCCAGTGACAAAATTGGGTCCCACCTAGCACGGACCTCATGTGTGCATTTCACTTAACTCTTTCACTCTCCTGTACCATGCGGCTAGGCACACGAGGTCTCCACGCTGCAAGTTCAGTCCCAGTTAGCTTAGGGAACTGATCATGGCTCCCCCCTTGCTACCAGAGGACCTATCACCTTTGCCAGGTACCATGCTTCAGGACTGGCTGCTTTGTACTTGCACTAGTTCCTGGTTACCCATAGCAACTGCTTTCCTCCTTCCACTTGTCCTTGCCGAGTTAACCTTTCTTAGTAGCCTTGCTTCATACCCCCTTGTGCATTACAGACCCAGTTCTTTTGATATGCCATAATCATAAAACTTCAGAGCAGGCTTGAAACCGTTAACAGCTTTACTGAAGATTTGTGGCAAAGTCCAAACAGTACATTGCAGTACAATGCTATCACAGCCCTAGCTATCTTAACTAAGTTGTACAGGCATATCTTGACAAGGTCATAATCCATTACTGGCATCATGAAAGCTTGGCAGTTCTCTGATCTTCGGGTGTTCCGAAGGACTACTGGGTGCAGCATTCCCCTCTTAGTGTTCTATGTCTGTTGCAACCAGGAGCGGCAATGGAATGGGGGCCCTGAACACGGCATCCCCCCTTTTATATTACAGGGTGGAAAGGCAGGGCCCAAAAGGCCCGGGAAAGGAGCCCATTGCTAGTTAACCCCTTCCCAGTCTGGACAGACTTACTTGCTGTAGCAAAAATCCACACTTGTAGGCAACCTACCTACAACGGGTCATGGAACATGTTCCGAAAGACTGATCAAGATCGCTGTCATTGCAAAACCTTTACAAATTCACAATCCTGCTACTGACTGTTGGGGTCCAAGGTCCGCATACTGTATTTAAGAAAGGGCCATATGTGGCCCTTGGGCCACAGGTTGGCCTCTAGGATCTTTGTTGAGATCCTTGAGAACTAATAGCTTCACATTACAAGCAGCTAAAGAGGTCAGGGGTTGGATGATTTAAAACTATTTTACTGCTTGGGAAGTATATGTAAATAGTTTAAAGCTGATTGCCAGGTAAGGATACTTTTGCACTTAAAGTGGTTGTAAATCCTTTACAACCACTTTTTACTACAGGTAAGCCTATAATAAGGTTTACTTGTCGCTACCCTGGATATCTCCTAAACCTGCACAGTTTAGGAGATATCCCCTGTATCTGCATGTGCCGACATCATTGGCACATGCGCACTGAAACAATGGCACATACATGTCATGCTTCAGTTAGTGGGCCGTTACCGGCAGCTCCCATGCTCTCGGAGTGACGTCATCGCAGCTCCAGCCAATCACATCGCCGGAGCCCGCGATACCCGGAAGTAACTCTGGGAGCAATGTCGCTGGCCGGATCGGTGTACGAGGACCGCTGTGAGGGCTTCAATTTAAGGTAAGTAATTCATAATTAACTAGTATGCTATGCATACTAGCTCATTATGCCCTTTGTCTTGGAAGTTTTTTTTTTTTTTTTTTGTTAGTGGGTTTACAACCACTTTTAAGTATACATATTCCATACCTGGCTGATTCCTGTGGAAGAGAAGAATTACTGTAGTAGCAGCCGCTACTACAGTGATCCTCGCTATCTTCCAGGTCCCATGCCTGCTGCATAGTGAACACAGAGGGTCACCTGCTCAGCACAATTGCAATATTCCCAACACACACATTCCTGAAGATGGCTGTTCAGTATTGATGGGTGCTGCAGTGACCACAGGCTGGGAACCGTGGACACTCAATGTGAAGAAATGTCACCAGTACACCAAGCATCCCGAAACAGGTCCAAAGCTTGATTTCATGGTCACATAGTACATACAAAGACAACAGAGCCATGCAGGGCCCCTTCGTCAGGCAAGTAACTGACAAAGTGGCCCTGCGTGGCTCTGAAACCTTGCTTTTGTATGTACTATATGACCACAAAATAAAACTTTGGACCCATTTGAGGAATCCTTGGTGTGCTAGTGACATTTCTTCACTTGCTCAGCACAAGTACCATGTACAGACAGCTTTGTATTTATTTCAATTAATACAATGCGTTTTTTGTGATTGGACAGGGTTGAGATTGTGCCATCACCCCCCAACTCTCTGCCTCGTCCAGTCAGACTGTGTTGTCACCCTAGAACAGGATTGCAGAACACCCCCTCCTTTTCTATTCTTCATAGTGTAGCACCCCTCTGACACCTCAAAGGCAGGAAGACCCTCTCTAGAGGCAGGGACAGGGACAGGGTAGAATTTCACCCCCAGGCCTGGGTCCATGGCTAAAATGGGGGCTCGAGAAAGGATATTGGACACCATTCACTTTGTATTTTCAAAGTTTTATTTCAGAACGATTGAGGAGGTGAGGGTTAGGGGTCCCAGATACCATAGCAGATCACTTACAGACTCTCCAGGTCAATGTCCAGCTTGACAGTGTCAGGACTTTTAAGTCAACCCAGCAACATTGTAAGCTCATTTAAGTTTCAGTCCTTCAAGTGAGTAAGTGGTTCTGAGAGAGACCAGCCTTCATCCTAACTCTCTCCAGCAAGGGGCCTCCCCTGGGTCTTCTCCTTGGCACAGCTTCTTCCAGCGAGGCAGGACATGTTAGGCCCCAAAACTGGCTATTGGGCCTCAGCCCAGGGGAAGAGAGAACACATGGACTGTCCCAAATATGTATATCCTCCCCCAGCATGCACCAGTAGCCTAAACCTCTTACTGGATTGGCTGAAGAAAAAATATATATTCATAACTTGAGTTTTGTTTGTGAAATCTCATACTATGACCAGTGACATCTACTGGTTACTGTGAGAAATCACAAGACAACTTAAAGAGGTGTTCCGGCCCCACCCACGAAAAATTAAAAGTCAGCAGCTACAAATACTGTAGCTGTGGACTTTTAATATTGGAACACTTGCCGTAAAACCATTCCCGTAAAACCGGCACCGCAGCCAATTTTCGGATCGGCTGTCGGGTGCTGCTGCCACCATTCCTGTTAAGGGAAACCGGCAGTGGAGCCTTTCGGCTTCACAGCCGGTTCCCTACTGCACATGCGCAAAGCGTGCTGCGCTTTCTAATTGGCCCAGTGGCAGAGGAAGGAGGAGGGGAGCCGAGCTTCCAAGGAGAAAGGGGGACCTGTCAAAAACAGGTACCCATTCCCCCCTCCCGCCCCTTCCCCTGAAAGGTGACAAATGTGGCACCAGAGGGGAGGGAGGAGACAGATAAGCGGAAGTTCACTTTTGAGTGGAACTCTGCTTTTAAGCTTAGGGAAAAAACAGGTGAAAAACTATACAGTCTGAGCTAACTACAGCCCAGCCAAAAACTAAACTGACACAGTAGCCTCTGTTTAGGACAAGGGGGCTACAACAGCATAGAGGGGGAGTTGTTCTGTAGTCTACAAAGTTTGCTGGGAGCAAAGTAACTGACATCGGTGCAGCAGAGGCAGATAGCACAGGAAGTTATCAGCCAGGGGTGGACTGACCATTGAGCCACTCGGGCACTGCCCGAGGGCCGTGGGCCACCAGGGGGCCCCATCAGGGTTGCCAGCCTCAGTAAAACCAGGGACAGTATGTAAAAATCTGTGTTTTTTTTACATCTGTCTCTGAAATGTCCCTTACCGACATCCTTTTGGTCTAAAAATCCCAAGATTATAGCTGCGCCACCTCTCCAGTACCTTCTCAGCCAATAGAAACATGTCTGTGTATACTGTGTGTACATGTATGTGTATACTGTGTGATTGTATACTGTGTGTGTGTGTGTGTGTATACTGTGTGGCCCCATAATCTCTGATTGCCTGGGGCCCCATAATCCCCTATTGCCCGGGGGCCCCATGAGTTGTCAGTCCGCCCCTGTTATCAGCTCACTTGATTTCTGACAATTAATGGATAAGGTTTATTGTTTATTATTTAAATATTGTGTGTTCAGCCTGTTCCCAGCACTTTACCTAATTCCATTTTGTACTCCAAATATTCTCAAGATATTGGAGTAGACAGACTCAGTTCTTCGAAAACAAATTTACACCAAAATATGTCTCTTTTGCATCCTGTAGCGTACAGAAACAAATCACAGCAACATTTTGTTGCCTATCCTAATTAAGCTGTGATGATTATTTTATGTGAAGGACACAAGCAAGCCGCCATCTGTCATACAAAAACACATCATTTTTAAAAGATCAGTAGAAATTGGCTTCATGAATTCTAAAAAAGAGAAAAATTCCATAAAACTATGCAATAAGATGGTACATCCTCTGCTTATCTCTCTCTCTTCCTATGACGCCAATCATTGCCCTGTTCTTCGTTCTCTATGGTAAGAGTATGACCACATTTTTTAAATTCTGTGTGATCTCTCTATACCAGACATATAACTCTGGAGCACAACATTAAACAGAGACTGCTGCAATGTTTCCGGACCTTAGGGCTAATTTTAATCTTTCCAATTGGATTTTCTTTCGGTATTTACAATTATGCCATGCCTGCCGTAATTCGTTCCCAGTCTCTATCAAGCTGGAATCTGATCCGGTGAAGCAATTATTGACCATTATCTTCCCTCTACATCCAACTGCCTTTGGCGTATGCTATGAAGGTCACCAAAGTCTGTCAAATGTGTCAGGCTGATCTCCTAACTTGACAAATGAGGACTGGGAGGACTGTTTGGATTTCCTATGTTACCACACTGATGTCGGCTAAAACTTTTAAATAGGGCCTATTATACCCCACAGCAATTGGCAGTTATTTATCCCTCTGCATCCTCCTCTTGCTCCAGATGTGGTATGCCATCTTTTTTACATATGGTTTGATGTTGTCCTTCTCTTTTGTCCTTCTGGACACATTGTTGGCTGATCTTCATCAGGTATGTGCTTTAACCCTCGAGTTGGACCCAAAGAGGTTTTTGCTGAATATTTTTGATGATTTGACTTTGGGACGCTATAGTAAATTGTTTGTCTGTTATGCCACCTTTTATGTGCGTAGGGAGATAATGCTCTGTTGGAAGTCTGCTGCCTCGCGCTAAACCCTAAATTCTGTTTTACCGCTATATAAGCTTACCTATCTCAACAGAAACTGTCCAAGAAAGTTTGATAAAATATGGTCCGCTTGGATTGATTCTTGGGGCTCCTGTGATGCTGTGGCATCTCTTCCCCTTTTTCTTCCCCCTTATCCTTCCCTTGCCCTGTTCCTTTGGTCCAGTTTCTCTACCCTTATTCTCCCGCTCCCTCCCCCGCCTTCCCTATTCTGCTCTATTTTTTTCTGCTCTCCTCCCCCCTTGTTACCCTTCTTGTTTCTCCTCCCTTCTGCTCCCCGCCCCCCATCCTTCCCTTTCACGCCTCAATGTCTACCTTCTTCTACCCATATTGGATATTTCCTTCTCAATGATTGGTATGACAGTTTTCTAATAGTTGGGAGCTGCTCTATTACCCTGGGTTTAGGATGATTGCTTGTTATCTGCACTATATTTAGTCCTGAGTCAATATACACTTACCAGCCACTTTATTAGGTACACCTTGCTAGTACCGGGTTGGACCCCATTTTGCCTTCAGAACTGCCTTCATTCTTCATGGCATAGATTCAACAAGGTGTTGGAAACATTCCTCAAAGATTTTGGTCCATATTGACATAATAGCATCACGCAGTTGCTGCAGTTGCTGAGCGAGCGCACCCCCTCCTCCTGAACCATACCAGGCCACATGCCCTCAACATGGGGAGGGTGCTTTGGGGATAAGGATCTCTTCCCGACAACCCTGGCCATTGGTTGTCGGGGTCTGCGGGCGGGGGGGCTTATCAGAATCTGGATGCCCCCTTTAATAAGGGGACCCCCAGATCCCGGCCCCTCCCCCTATGTGAATGGGTATCGGGTACATTGTACCCCTACCCATTCACCAAAAAAAGTTTCAAAAAGTAAAAACCATACAGTTTTTGACAATTCCTTTATTAAAAAAGAAAAGAAAAAAAAAGTGTCCCGCGATGTCCATCCATCTGTAATCACCATGGACCCGAAAAATAGAAAATAAAAACGAAAAAAACTCAGCCTCCATGGGAGGCCTCCCGGCGACTGCTGTCTTTCGGCTTTGACAGCTTTTATATAGGCAAGGGCGGGGCCACCCGCTGACGTAACCGAGTGACCCTGCCCCCCTCTGATGTTAGAAGGGGTGTGGTCACTTGTTTAGTTAACCAGATGGCCCCGCCCTTGCCTATTTAACAGCTGTTACAGCAAAGAGTCGCCGGGATCCGCCGGGCGGCGTGATTGAAGATGGATGGACATCGCGGGAATGTTCTTAGCCTATTAACTTTTATGGTCGAATGTTCTTAGCCTATTAACTTTCACAGTTGAACGGTCTTAAGCTAACTGTATCTTAGGATCAAATGTTAGGGGTTGTATTTGCCCCGTGAAAGGCAACACGGAAACTATTACACACTTATTACAAACATTACGGTAATTATTCATTGCGCTTGCACGAATGCTGAAGCATTTGCAAAGTGATTTCTTTTTTCATAAATAGACCGCTTTGTATTTTCACAATGAATGCAAAGTGCTCTCTTATTGGATGAGGTGGAGAGGTTGGGCAGTGATGTCACAATCTCCACCTTGTCCAATCAGAGAATGCTTTGGATTCATTGAGTGAAAGCAAAGCACAGAGGGTCTTGTACTAATGACTGAGTAACAGGAATATTTATTTTATTTTTAATAAAGGAATAGTCAAAAACTGTCTATTGTGGTTTTTACTTTTTGACGCTTTTTTTTTTTTTTTTTGGGTGAATGGGTAGGGGTACAATGTACCCGATACCCAGTCACATGGGGGGGTGGGATCTGGGGGCCCCCTTGTTAAAGGGGGCTTCCAGATTCCAATAAGCCCCCCACCTGCAGTCCCCGACAACCAATGGCCAGGATTGTTGGGAAGAGACTCCAAAGCACCCTGCCCATGTTGAGGGCAAGTGGCCTGGTATGGTTCAGAAGGGGGGGCGTTCGCTGGCCCCCCCCTCCCTTTCCTGGCTGCTTGCTCGAATAAGGGTCTGGTATGATTTTGGGTGGGACCCCATGCCAAATTATTTTTACATTTTGGCATGGAGTTCTTAAAATCTATGCCAGACCCAAAGGACCTGGTAAGGATTTTGGGGGGACCCCATGCTGTTTGTTTAAGTTTGGTGTGGAGTTCCCCTTAAAAATCTATACCAGACCCAAAGGTCCTGGTATGGGTTTTGGGGGGGACGCCATGCCGTTTTTTTCCTTATTTCTGTCATAGGGTTCCCCTTAACCACGTCAATGCACTGTATTATATACTCTACACGTATGTGTATGTATGTGTGTGTATATATATATAAACTGGCTGCATGCCACTAACTAACCTGCCTAATCTAGCTCACGTTCTCTGTCTCCTCCACGTATCACACTATATATGGACACCATGTAAGCAGCCTTATATAGTGTGGGGCATTTACTTAGCTCCCTGAGCCATGATTGGCCAAAGGCGCCTTTGGCCAATCATGGCTGTCACAGCAGATCGTGCTGTGATTGGCCAAAGCATGCAGGTCAGGTGCATACTTTGGCCATTCAGCAGCTGTCAATGCACTGCAATCTCGCAGTGCATTAATGGGGCGCTCCGTGGCACTCGAATTTGCTGCAAGTGCCCCATATGTTCAGTTCGTTTGCGGACAAACGAACACCTGATGTGCGAGTCGAACTTGCGTTCGATTCAAACCTCGGGGCCATCCCTATTAAGCACTGTAGTTTGCCACCATTCCACGGGCAGACGCAATTTTAAACCCTGACATGTTGGGTATCTATTTACTCAGTGTAACATCATCTTTCACATTATACAAAAAAAATTGGGCTAACTTTAGTGTTTTAGTTTTTCTTTAATTCATGAAAATGTTATTTTTTTCAAAAAATTGTGGTTGAAAAACCACTGCGCAAATATCGTGTGATGTAAAAAATTGCACTCACCATTTTATTCTGCAATGCCTCTGCTAAGTATATATATATATATATATATATATATATATATATATATATATATATATATATATATATATATATATATATATATATATATATATATATAATATTTGGGGATTCAAAGTAGTTTTCTAGCGAAAAAATTAGATTTTTACCTGTAGGAGCGAAGTGTCAGAATTAGCTCGGATGGCAAGTGGTTAAAGACCTCCAGGCTGATATAACAGGCAAAAATCAATGTAGCTCTGAAAGTTTGTGAAGTTTTTATTGTCTGACCCTGACACTCCCGCTTGGGTCAAGTGGGTCGGCGTTCATTTAAAATCACACAATTGCTGTCCTGTAAACTGTATGACCTCATACACTACTATACACCTGGAAGCTGGGAAGCACTGTATGAGGTCAGACAAGTTCACGAGACCCATTGTCCGATTTAACTATCAATGAAAGCAGAAGTCTTATTTGCATACCTTTTGCAAATATAAATTGAGGTGATGCCAAGACATCTCTGTACCATATGGTCCTAGTCTAATAGGTTGGAGCACCAGTACTGGGGATAGGGATACAAATAAGAAAGTTGCTGGAAGACCTCTCTTAGTGAGACAGATTTCCACATTTTTTTAAAGAAAACACCTTTTTAAAATTCACAAAACCTAATTCTGTCATAAAGTTTTAATGTGAATATCTGCTTATTTGTGTACAAAGGGGTGACCTGGGGACAGTCCGGCTCGTGATGAAAGAGCTAGATGATGCTGAATGTCTTCTAGCCAGGAAGTGAAGCTCTGACTATACATCCCCTATAATAATAATAAGTCTGTATTGACCACATTCACAGTGTACTCTCCTGGCAACTGTATGATGGGGCATGCACAGTGCAGTACACACTACCATAGCTCCCAACTGTCCCTGATTTGGAGGGACTGTCCCTGATTTGGAGCAATGTCCCTCTGTCCCTCATTCTTCCTCATTTGTCCCTCATTTTGGTCTGATCTATATAGATGTATATAAAATGCACTTTTTATCTATCAAAGTGTTTCCCAGTGCTAAACCTTTCATCTGATTTCTAAATGGCTGCATTTGTAAATTCCAAAAGCCAATATAAAGGAAAAGTAGTGGTAAAAAAAAGCACTTGTGGGTTTAACCAACCTTGTTTTTTTGTACAATTCTCCTTTAAGGGGGCGTGGCAAGGGTGTGTGTCCTATGCCTGCACACTTTTGCTAATAGGTGTCCCTCATTCCCATCTCAGAAAGTTGGGAGTAATGCAATGTATTCACACTGCTAGGATCTGTAACATGGTGCATGCGCAGTGCAATGTACCCTCCCGCCATCTGGAAGCAGGGCTGTGGATAAGGCATCACTGGTCCTCCTGTATGGGGCCCAGGCAAGCAGGGGGTATCAGATGTGGGCAGGAAAGGTGATTGGTGCGGTGGTGGTGGGGGGGAAATTACTGGAACCGATCCCCTGCATTGCTATCTCTGCAGCAGCTGAAAGTATCGGTACTCATCATAAATTTGGGATCTATAATGCTGCAGTGCATATTGCACAGTCATACCTCCCCAACATTTTGAGATGGGAATGAGGGACACCTACTAGCAAACATATGTAGGTATAGGACACGCCCCCTTAAAGGGGAAATAACCCAAAAAAATTAAATCCACAAGTGTTTGTTTTTTTTTTTTACCACTACTATTTATATTTTATTTATTATATAAATTATATTATTTATATTATATATACTATATTATATATACTATACTACTACTCTTTATATTGGCTTTCAAAATTGAAAAATGCAGCAATTTAGAATTTGGATGAAAGGTTTAGCACTGGGGAAACACTTCTTGAAAGATAACAAGTGCATTTTGTATAAAACTATATAGATCAGACCAAAATGAGGGACAAATGAGGAGGGACAGAGGGACATTGCTCCAAATCAGGGACAGTCCCTCTAAATCAGGGACAGTTGGGAACTATGCTACCAACATGTTTTTGGAATGTGGGATGAAACCAGAATACCTGGAAGAAAACAAGAACACGGAGAACATGCAAACTCCATGTGTCCTGGCCTAGGATTCAAACTGAGGACATTGCTCCAAATCAGGGACAGTTGGGAGCTATGCACAGTGCAGATCAGGTTGTGTGTTGTATTTGGTATATGGCGATCCACCTTCATAATATATAAATGGTACATTCAGCCCCTCATCTGCTGCTGGAATGACTAATGTGTTGGCGTTCTTTGTAAAGGCAAATCCTGAACAACACAACTCTGCAAGCACACAGCTCTGCCTGTCATTCCTATCACTCTGTGTTGTACGAATCCTCAGTGCCAGGCCTGGAGAAAAACAACATTTGGTCTTCCAGTTCCACATCTACAGCCAACATCCAGATCAAAAGCAAGGATGGATTTAGTTGTTAAAAGCCAACTCCTGGCAAAGCTGCTCAACTGATAGACATATATGGGTCTTACCTGCCCAAAATGTGTTATTCTGCTCAGCTCAGTTTTGTGATTGAGGCACCCCTGCCAGAGAGAACAGCCAGAACCTGCACCTTTTGAGACATCCTTGCAGAATAAATGTCAAAAACACACAAAAATTCCCAGCTCACTTACCAGCCAGCCTGCAACAAACCAAATTGATCCTATCTAACAGCTCACGTTAAAAACAAGGGGTTTAGTTTGTACACATTTGCAAATATAACCACTATATCGCCAAAAGTATTGGGACACTTGCCTTTACATGCACAAGAACTTTAATGGCATCCCAGTCTTAGTCCGTAGGGTTCAATATTGAGTTGCCCACCCTTTGCAGCTATAACAGCTTCAACTCTTCTGGGAAGGCTGTCCACAAAGTTTAGGAATGTTTGACCATTCTTCCAGAAGTGCATTTGTGAGGTCAGGCACTGATGTTGGAGGAGAAGGCCTGGCTCGCAGGTGTTCTGTCGGGTTGAGGTCAGGACTCTGTAAGGCCAATCAAGTTCCTCCACCCCAAACTCGCTCATCCATGTCTTTATGGACCTTGCTCTGTGCACTGGTCCAAATTATTTGGTGGAGGGGGGATTATCGGTGGTGTTTGCTCGGATCTCAATGTTGGAGGTGTCGGGGGACAGATGCATCATCCACATATAAGTAATTCTCTAAATGTGCTCAAGTAGTGAGGTGTGTATAGTGTAGGAATTCTTCTTTGCTCCCTGCAACCTTGCTGCCCCCTCAGGACAATGGATATCCTTGTATCCTTATAAACTGCAAAATACCAATAACAAGAGAGGGGCGCACCGACCTTGTGCATGTCCACAATACATTTTATTTAAAGATAAAATAACAGCTGTTCTACTCACAAACACATGTTATAAGTACGCACGTCACCACAAAAGGACATGAATAACATGAGTTTGCGAGTAGAACGACTTCTTTTATTTTGAAATAAAATTACTGTGGTCGTGCGCTAGGTCGGTGCGCCCCTCTCTTGTTCTTGTTATTTTACAGCTGCAGCATCCACCTAGGTAAGTATGATTCCTAACCACTTCAGCTCAGGAAGATTTATCCCCCCCAGCTTAATGACCAGGCCATTTTTTGCGATACGCACTGTCTGATTTTAACTGACAATTGCACGGCCCTGCGACACTGTACCCAAATGAGATGTATGTCCTTTTTTTCCCCCCACAAATGGAGCTTTCTTTTGGTGGTATTTTATCACCTCTACGGTTTTAATTTTTTGAGCTATAAACAAAAAAAAAAAAAACAGAATATTTTTCACTTTTTGCTATATAACATACCCAATAAAAAAATGTAAAAAATCTAATTTCTTCAATTTAGGCCAATATGTATTCTGCTTCATATTTTTGGTAAAAAAAAAAATCCCAATAAGCGTTTATTGATTGGTTTGCAAATGTTATAGTGTCTACAAACAATGGGATATATTTTTGGAAATGATTATTTATTTATTTATTTTTTACTAGTAATGGCGGCGATCAGCAACTGCGATATAGCGGTGGACAAATCGGACACCTAACTGACACTTTTTGGTGACCAGTGACACTAATACAGTGATCAGTGCTAAAAATATGCACTGTCACTGTACTGACACTGACAGGGAAAGGGTTAACATCAGGGGCAACCAAAGGGTTAAATGTGTTCCTAGAGCGTGCTTGCTAACTGTGGGAGAGGTGCTTTAACTGTGGGAAGACAGAGATCCGTGTTCCTGCTTAGCAGAAGCACAGGATCGCAGCCTTCCCTTGTTTACATAGGCAGATCGCTGTTCTGCCTGTGTCCCAAACAATCAGCGTATCCGGCTGATTGGCTCCCGTTGTGTCCAACAGACCCGGAAGTGCAGATTCACATACAGGTACGTGATTCTGCCCAGAGCGGCCGCCCTGCCGCAGTAAATGTATGTGGAGCAGTCGGCATCTGGTTTAAAAAAAAAAGAAAACACACTTCTCTTTTAAAATGTTACTAAACCCACACCAGTAAAATCAGTCAGTATATGCAGTAAAGCATACTTGTTATACTCACTGTGGAACCTAAGGGGTTAATTCTCTGCATTGTGTAAAAAGGCTGTTTGATCCTATCTTCTCTGATCCTCCCCTTCTTCCACAGTCCCCAATCCATCTCCTGATAGTACAGAGCCTTTGGAGGCACTCCGCACATGCTCAGTTTGGTTTGTATTGCTAGAGAGATTTTTTTTTTCTTTGGAGGGGGCATGTGATCAGCGCAGGGCCAATCAGCACTGTCCAGACAGAGGATCAGGGTTTCTCCATCCTCATAGGACAGTCAGAGTAGAATGAAAACTTCTCTTACAAGCTTTAACCAGACACTGATAGAAGTGATAAGACTGCTATATACTGCTGATGAGAAAAGGTTTATATTTACTAAAATAATTGCATTTCCATGTTCTGTGTACTGTGGGAGACCAGATATAGTGAATGCAGGGTCCTGGGTTTAGTTTACAGTGATAATTGACCTGGACCAAGCATGGAGCCAGTAAAAAGTTGAGTATGAGGATGCTTGTTGCAGGACGGTGGCTCACTTAGTAATGAACTCCGGGTCAAGATGACCTATCTAAAGCTGGCACCTTCAAGAACGGCACCCCCTGTTCTGTCCCACCTATATGTACTTTTGTCTGTTGTATTGATCTGTATCAGGTTACTATTGTTCTGATGTGTCCATAAACAAAAGAAAAATGCGGGGAAACCCGCGTCCAATTCGCATAAATGTGAACCCAGCCTAAATGATTAAAAAATTGAAACAAACAAAAAAATCTGCAGTAAAATAATAGCTTTGAGGAGAATGGGAAGGAGTAAATTAGGGCTGATTAGGGCAAATTAAGGATTAATAGGGGTAAATAGAAACACAAATGTATTCAATTTTTAATGAATTTGATTTAATTGACCTCATATGCCGATTGGAGCTCATCTCCGATCCCCATCTCGATCTGAAGATGAACAGAGGAAATCCAAAAGTAACAATGTTACTTTTTGTAATTTTTCTCTGAACAGCAATAATAAACATTGTGTCAGGTAGTCTGTTTATTGAAAGCAAGGAGCTTCCACAGCTGTTCTATTTATACCGCTTTTATTTTTTGACACTCAGGAAATGCAGGCAAGTGTAAGGGGCGAGTGACAGAAGGGCAACTGGGCAAGGCATACTACAAATTTCTTGTGTACTTTGATATTTTAAAAAAATGGTGGGGGGCATGTGTAGCACTCCCAGTGTCTAGAACTTGTTAAATAAATTGTATTGAAGCTGTCATATTATTGCCCAATTTCAACTTCATATTCAATCCAATTCAATCCGAACTCATAGGTGGAAGAATACTTTGTTTTTGGTGATTACTTGCGTTGCGATCATATTTGAGATTTCCAGTGGATAGAAAGTGGTTGAATGCGTCCAGGGCTGGTGCAAGGATTTTTGACACCATAGATGAAACCTCATTTTGCTGCCCCCCCTTAGCTCCGCCCCTGAATCCACCTCCATTCCTCTGCCCATGTATATCCCACCTTTTTAATGAAGTGCCCATCAAATTCAGCCTCACAAGCGCCCATCGGATTCAGCCTCACCAGCACCCATCAAATGCAGCCTCACCAGCTCCCATCAAATGCAGCCTCTCCAGCTCCCATCAAATGCAGCCTCTCCAGCTCCCATCAAATGCAGCCTCTCCAGCGGCTATATAGTCGACACTATGTGCGACCAGAGCAGCGGCTTCTTGCTGATGCTGAGACTTAGTTGCTTGCTGCAGATAGAAGAGAGTAGGAACACCAGTGGCCGGGTGCCCTAGGCAGCAGTGCTCCCTTAGGCGGCTGCCTAGTTTGCCTAGTGGTAGCACCGGCCCTGAATACGATTGAAAATTGCCAGGTGTAAGGCCAGCTTTTTACATTATCGCTATCAATGGGTCATTTGACTCAAACCTGCACTGTGAAAAGGAGCAGTAAAGCACAGGCCCAGACTGGCCATAGGGCACACTGGCCGCCGGGCCGCATGTCCTTACAAGAGTGGCCTGTTGATGACCAGGCTGTACAGCGGGAGGTAAGCGCCGACTACAGTCCAGACAGGGCTAACACAGACTGTGGTCACCGCTCACCTCCTGCTGTGTGGACATGTCTGTGTCTCCTCTCCCGGCTCTCCTGCCCCGCCAACGATGTCATCCTATCAGCAGAGTAGGGGGCGGGAGGAGCTGGAGATCTGCACAGAGAGCGGGAGTCTTTTCATATTAACAAGCTGGTAATCACCTGATTGTTCATTTCATCCAGATCTGCAGCTCCTCCCTGGAGAGGAGACACTGGCTGAATCCTGAGAAACGGGTAGGAATCCTGCCACTGCCCTGCCAAAGGTAGGACTGTGCAGGGGAGGCAGAGAGTAAAAGGGGGAACTGTGATTAGAGAGAAAAGGGGAGAGGGCATGACTGCAAGAGGCACGGGGCACTGTGATGGGGAGCAGTGATTGCTAGGGGCACTGTAATGTAAAGGGGCACTGTGATATAAAGGGGACTGCACTGTAATCATTACAGTGCAGTCCTCTTTATATCACAGTGCCCCTTTACATTACAGTGTGGAGGACTGACTCCATGAATATCCTGTCACCAGCTGGCCCCGTGAATGCCTACCTCCCCGGTCCCTGGAAAAATTGGCTGCTCAGTCTAAAATGCCCAGGCCTATTTTTTTGTCCCAGTCTGGGCCTGGTAGAGCACAACCATTGTGTAATTCTGCAAAGAGAGCAGATATGGTTGCCTTCACGTACAAATAGTATAACCTATTTAGACACAACATTTTTTATAATAGCTTACTGATGTAGTATTTGTTTCTATTTTTTTTTTAATGTTTTTTTTTTAAGTTAGGTTCTTACTTCCCTTTCAGAATGTGAGGCCGCACACCACTTCCTCAAACTGCACAACTGGCCTTCCGGAAGTTTTCATGGGAACGCCAACGAGGGTTGTCACAACAAGTGGTCAAAATTATGTGAAACCAGTTACCCGGATGTTCCGCTTTAACTCAAACTTTTCAGTACAAGGGCCACACTGTACATTTTACTAATACTCTTCTGCTGAAAAAAAAAATCTGTTTTATAAACTAACAAAATAAAAAAAAAAATGAAATGAATGTGTTCTGCATTGATTTTGTTTTTAGTCAGTGATATGATTTTAAACTGCAGAGAAAAAACTTCAGTAAGCCCTGGTTCACATTGGAGCGATTTGACATGTCAAATCGCATGCCAAATCGGCATGAATTGCCAGCAATGGCACAGTCTGAATCAGTGCGGCGCTGCACTGATTCCCAAAAGTAGGTTCTGTACTACTTTTGGCAACTTCGGGTGCGATTTCCATTGACATCTGTGCAGCAGCCCGCACAGATGTCTCTGAAATCGCCCTTGAAGTCGGGACTGACATGCGGGAATGAAATTGTGCAAGTTCAGCTGAACTCGCACAATTTAATTCCCGCTGTCAGCAGGGCAGGACTAAGGGTGGTGGGGGGCCCCTGGGCTTGAGTCGCTTTCGGGCCCTACCTTCTATACATTACCGTATTTATCAGCGTATAACACGCGCCGGCGTATAACACGCACCCCAAGTTTAGGAGGGAATTTTAAGGAAAAAAACTTTTAGGAGGGAAGTTTAAGGAAAAAACTTACATTTAAATGCCCATCAATGCAGCCTTGCACAGCGTCCATCTGCAGCCTTGTCCATCCATCTGTAGCCTTGCCCCAGTGTCATTGCAGTCTTAAAGTTTAAAAATGGGGCCGCCGAGATACAGAGTCCTGTGTATCTCTGCAGCTCTCGGGTCCTCTCGCAGTCCTGAGCGGAGCCGAGAGTAGCCGAGTGTTTGGGTACAGCATCACACAACTGCACAATTGTCAATTAAATTGACGCAGTGCTGTATCGCAAAAAGATTGAAGTGCAATATTTCTATAATTACATTGTTATATAAAATACAATAGTTCAACTCACCATAAGCAGAATCAGTCAGAGCCTGAGCGTGTCACTTGCCAACGTCACCTGTCTTCAGATGCGGATTATCAATTGCCACGTCACTTGTCAGCAGATGCAGGGTGTCACTTGTCAGCGGATGCAGGGTGTCACTTGCCAGGGGATGCAGGATGTCACTTGTCAGCGGATGCAGGGTGTCACTTGCCAGGGGATGCAGGGTGTCACTTGCCACGTCACTTGTCAGTGGATGCAGGGTGTCACTTGCCAGGGGATGCAGGGTGTCACTTGCCACGTCACTTGTCAGCGGATGCAGGGTGTCACTTGTCAGCGGATGCAGGGTGTCACTTGCCAGGGGATCCAGGGTGTCACTTGCCAGGGGATCCAGGGTGTCACTTGCCAGGGGATGCAGGGTGTCACTTGCCAGGGGATGCAGGGTGTCACTTGCCAGGGGATGCAGGGTGTCACTTGCCAGGGGTTGCAGGGTGTCACTTGTCATGTCACTTGTCAGTGGATGCAGGGTGTCACTTGTCAGCGGATGCAGGGTGTCACTTGTCAGCGGATCCAGGGTGTCACTTGCCAGGGGATCCAGGGTGTCACTTGCCAGGGGATGCAGGGTGTCACTTGCCAGGGGATGCAGGGTGTCACTTGCCAGGGGATGCAGGGTGTCACTTGCCAAGGGATGCAGGGTGTCACTTGCCAGGGGATGCAGGGTGTCACTTGCCAGGGGATGCAGGGTGTCACTTGCCAGGGGATGCAGGGTGTCACTTGCCACGTCACTTGTCAGCGGATGCAGGATGTCACTTGTCAGCGGATGCAGGGTGTCACTTGCCAGGGGATGCAGGGTGTCACTTGCCACGTCACTTGTCAGCGGATGCAGGGTGTCACTTGTCAGCGGATGCAGGGTGTCACTTGCCAGGGGATCCAGGGTGTCACTTGCCAGGGGATCCAGGGTGTCACTTGCCAGGGGATGCAGGGTGTCACTTGCCAGGGGATGCAGGGTGTCACTTGCCAGGGGATGCAGGGTGTCACTTGCCAGCGGATGCAGGGTGTCACTTGCCAGGGGTTGCAGGGTGTCACTTGTCATGTCACTTGTCAGCGGATGCAGGGTGTCACTTGCCAGGGGATCCAGGGTGTCACTTGCCAGGGGATCCAGGGTGTCACTTGCCAGGGGATGCAGGGTGTCACTTGCCAGGGGATGCAGGGTGTCACTTGCCAGGGGATGCAGGGTGTCACTTGCCAGGGGATGCAGGGTGTCACTTGCCAGGGGATGCAGGGTGTCACTTGCCACGTCACTTGTCAGCGGATGCAGGATGTCACTTGTCAGCGGATGCAGGGTGTCACTTGCCAGGGGATGCAGGGTGTCACTTGCCAGGGGATGCAGGGTGTCACTTGCCACGTCACTTGTCAGCGGATGCAGGATGTCACTTGTCAGCGGATGCAGGGTGTCACTTGTCAGCGGATGCAGGGTGTCACTTGCCAGGGGATGCAGGGTGTCACTTGCCACGTCACTTGTCAGCGGATGCAGGGTGTCACTTGTCAGCGGATGCAGGGTGTCACTTGCCAGGGGATCCAGGGTGTCACTTGCCAGGGGATGCAGGGTGTCACTTGCCAGGGGATGCAGGGTGTCACTTGCCAGGGGATGCAGGGTGTCACTTGCCAGCGGATGCAGGGTGTCACTTGCCATGTCACTTGTCAGCGGATGCAGGGTGTCACTTGTCATGTCACTTGTCAGCGGATGCAGGGTGTCACTTGTCAGCGGATGCAGGGTGTCACTTGCCATGTCACTTGTCAGCGGATGCAGGGTGTCACTTGTCAGCGGATGCAGGGTGTCACTTGCCACGTCACTTGTCAGCGGATGCAGGGTGTCACTTGTCATGTCACTTGTCAGCGGATGCAGGGTGTCACTTGTCAGCGGATGCAGGGTGTCACTTGCCATGTCACTTGTCAGCGGATGCAGGGTGTCACTTGTCAGCGGATGCAGGGTGTCACTTGTCAGCAGATGCAGGGTGTCACTTGTCAGCGGATGCAGGGTGTCACTTGTCAGCGGATGCAGGGTGTCACTTGTCAGCGGATGCAGGGTGTCACTTGTCAGCAGATGCAGGGTGTCACTTGTCAGAGGATGCAGGGTGTCACTTGTCAGCAGATGCAGGGTGTCACTTGTCAGCGGATGCAGGGTGTCACTTGTCAGCGGATGCAGGGTGTCACTTGCCAGCGATGCAGGGTGTCACTTGTCATGTCGCCTGCCACCGGGTCGAAGGGGGCCCCGTCAGGTAGGATGTACGGGGGCCCCATGATTTCTAACATTCGGGGGGGCGGCAAACTCCCACCTGCTAGCCAGCCCGTTTTGTCGGCACAGCTGCTTATTTCACGGGGACCGATCAGGCTTGTGTACTCTCACTTCCTGGTAGCGGTGGAACGCACGATAGGGCGGACGTGATGTAATCAGCCGGAAATGATGCAAGACATGGGAGGCCCTATCTTGCGTTCCACCGCTACCAGGAAGTGAGAGCACACAAGCCCGATCGGTCCCCGTTAAATAATAAGCAGCGGTGCCGGCAAAACAGCTGGCTAGCGGGCGGGAGTTTGCCGTGGATCCGGCCCTGCCCGCGGGGCCCCCTATTAGGCGGGGCCCATGGGCTTCAGCCCACTCAAGCCCAATAATAAGTCCGGCCCTGGCTATCAGTGTGAACCAGGGCTAAAACAAAGCAAAGAAATTGCAGATAAAAGTCCCCATAAGAGATCATCTTACAGGGGGTTGCATAAAATCATGCAGCGGGCTAGGATTGGCCCACGGGCCATAGTTTGGAGATCCCTGCTCTGGACAAACAGGTCTTTGTTTTAAGGTCTTTTTGAAAACAATAATAAGCTGATGGGGTTTCTTGTCTTTCCCTTCACCCTCAACATTGTCTCCTGGACAGGAAGTGAAGAGAAATCTTCCCAATGGGGCCACAGAGAGCAATAAAAACTGAAAAAAGGTTTGAAGAATAAGTTCACCTTTCTAAAAAAAAAAATAAACGCACATCTTTTTTGCACGTAAAAAAGTGCATTTTTTTAAGTACCTGTAAAGCATTGCACCCACAATCAGCAGACTATCTGTGTAGCTGTCTCCCTGTACCTTGTATGGGCAGGCAGTTAGTAAATGAGAGGAAGCATCAATGAACTACCTAGAGCGCTCATCAGTGCTGTAGCAGTTCATTAAGAACTACAAGCCATCAGCTGCAAACGCTGTCGGTACTTGTAGGTCGTTCATTCACAATGGATAGATGTCGAAGCCGTGTGTGCAGAGACCCGCAAGGCTGTGTTCTTTTTAAATTGTGACATTGGGAGAAGATCCCTGGTTTGCTGTCACAATTAGAAAGGGATTGGGGAGAGGCTGCAGAAGCAGGAACATGTTACCTGTTCCACCCTAAAAATGGCTGGAACAGGTAACATGTTCCCAAAGGTGGACTTGTCCTTTGAACTCCTTTATCACCCTAAAAATTAGTTGGAGTTGGAGATATCCAAGTTTCTTAAACACAGTTCCTCCCTGACAGGGAAGTAGACCTTGATGTCCTTGGTTTGAATCCTGGTCAGGACATTCAGCATGGAATTTGCATGTACTCGCTGTGTTTACATGAGTTTCCTCTAAGTACTCTGGTTTCCTCCCACACTCCAAAGACATGACGGTAGATTACCTGGTTCCTGCCTGAATTGGCCCTAATCAGGGCCGTTTTTAAGGCAGGGCAAAAGGGGCAGCTGCCCTGGGCCCTGTCATTGTTGTGGGGCCCAAAGCAGCTGCCTCTTACTTGCCAACTATCTCAGTTTAAATTCCCTTGTCCCTTGAAGTTTTAGTCCTGTGCTGTGTGAAGTGCTGGTACTAATGCTGCTCAGCTCTGCCCTATTGTGTACAGATGACTCGCCTGCAGACCCTGTGTTTACAGGTAAATAACCAGCATTCATATGTAAATAGCGGCGGCATTACTAAGTAAATAGCTGCGGCCTGCGGCATTGATATGTAAATGAAGGCTGCATTCATAAGTATATCATGCTCCCCTGCAGTGAGGAGATGATGTGCTGTAACCTTTAGCAACTAATCAGTGAGCCGTAATGTGTGCTGTAACCTTTAGCAACCAGTCAGTAAGCAGTAATGATATGCTGTAACTACTGCCAACCAAACGCAATTGCTGCCTGATCTGATACAGTAAACTGATTTTAAGTCTAGCTGCTCTTTATTGTATGTCTCAGAGCAGGTGGAGAGTGAAATTGCACGGAAGGGGGGGGCCAAGAAAATTTTTGCCCAGGGTCCAATCAATATTAAAGATGGCCCTGGCCCTAATATGTATGCATGTGAGATAGGGACCTTAGATTGTAAGCTCCTTGAGGTCAGGGACTGATGCGAAAATACAGTATGTAAAGTGATGCGTAAATGGTCAACGATATAAATTCCAATAACAATCTCACAGGGCTGCCATCAAATTCTTTCTGTATAGTATAGTTTGATTCCCCCCCCCTCCCCTGGGTTTGGGATGGACAGTTGTGCTCTAACGAGACAACCACAGCAGTTTCCTAATTAGGCCTAACTAGGTTGTAAGTTACAATCTAGTTAGGCCTAATTGGGAAACTGCTGTGGTTATCTCGTTAGAGCACAATTGTCCATCTCAAACCCTGGGCCTCAGAATGGAAAGTCTCTCTCAATTACTTTTTCCTCCACTCAGACTGTAATCCCAGCTTTACACTGCAAAAGACATCCTCTCAGCCAAACTGGCTTTCCCCAGAGTTTTTTTTTTTTTTAAATGTATTGGAGAAACCTGGGAGAACCGTAACTACTTTCCACCTGTGCCCCCGTGCTTCTCTCACAACATTATTATAGATTTCAGCAAAACAAGTCATGCAAGCTTGCCAAATCTTCCCTGGTGGCCACAGTGGAGTCATTTCTGTTGAGCTAAAGCATGCTAGTGCTAGATATGCTGATTGTGATCAAAATTATCGACATTTAACCACTTCCCTTCTTAAGAAATTTTTCAATTTTTCCCACACGTCAAAAATCTACATTTTGGGCTAGAAAATGACTTGGTGTTACTAAACCCACAACAGTAAAATCAGTCTATATGCAGCATAGCATGCTTGTTATACTCACTGTGGAAATTAAGGGGTTCCACAGTGAGGTTAGGCACTGATGTGGACGAAAAAGCCTGGCTTGCAGTCTCGGCTCTTAGTTGAGGTCAGGACTCTGTGTAGGCCAGTCAAGTTCCTCCACCCCAAACTCACTCATCGATGTCTCAATGATTATGGTGGGGGTTGTTTTTCAGGGGTTGGGCATGGCACCTTAGTTTCAGTAAAAGGAACTTTCAAGGCGTCAGCATACCAAGATATTTTGGACAATTTCATGCTCCCAACTTTGTGGGAACAGTTTGGGGATGGCCCCTTTTGTGCTCCAACATGACTGCGCACCAGTGCACAAAGCAAGGTCCATAAAGACATGGATGAGCAAGTTTGGGGTGGAGAAACTTGACTGGCCTGCACAGAGTCCTGATCTCAGACCGTTAGAACACCTTTGGGATGAAGTAGAGCGGAGACTGCGAGCCAGGCCTTCTCGTCCACATTAGTGCCTAATCTCACAAATGCGCTTTTGGAGGAATGGTCAAACATTCCCATAGACACACTCCTAAACCTTGTGGACAGAGTTGAAGCTGTAATAGCTGCAAAGGGTGGGCCAACTCGATATTGAATCCTACGAACTACATCAGGGGTCGCTGCCACCCCCTATTCATGCGTCTGTCCCCTTTCAGGATGCCAGGCGCATGAATTACAGTGGCAGGCTTCAAAATAGGTGTGTTAAAATAGCAAATGAATATTCACTATTCTAACACTGAACCACCTCTTTGCCAATCAGGAGGCGCGGGTGTGAGACGCTTTCCCGATTGGCCAAAAGGAAAAGCGTTCTGATTGGCCGCCGAGGAGGAGGAGGGAGGAGAAGGAAGCCGCCGGGAAAGGGAAGGAGATGCCCGCTTGTGATGCCCGCGGAGGGGAGCCAGGGAAGTCGCCTGTGGTTGAGGTAAGTGCACCGACCGACTCGACCCACCAGCCGCCACTGGATGCCATTAAAGTTTATGTGTGTGTAAAGGCAGGTGTCCCAATACTTTTGGTAATATAGTGTATAATGAGCAAATATGGTTGCCACCATGTACTTATATAAGTTCAAAATAAAATGGGTTTTTAAAACACACATTGAATACAATACGAGGGGTGTCTCAAAAGTTTTAGGGCCTGACATAGAAAGTGCCTGATGTAATCTTTTTCTACATACTCTCCTCCAAAGTCCACACATGTAGCCCAATGGTGATCCAATGATCGGATTCCTTTGAAGATTGGTCATCCAAGACCAAACAAACACCAGACAGTTCTTTTTCAATTTTGGGAATGGGTGATAGTCTGATGGTGTGAGATCTGGTGAGTATGGTCGATGTATAACCAGAGAAATGCCACAAGAATGGATGGCAGCCATCGGCACAGGAGATTGTGGAGGTGTATTGTCCTGATGAAACAGAGCATACCATGCCTTTTCACCTTGATGGCATCACACAAATGATGTATCAAGGTTTCATAGTAGTCCCTAGTGATAGTCTGTCCTTTTCTAAAGGTAATCAATGAGCAGCACACCCTCGGAATCCCAGATTGTCACCATCACTTTGCCCGCTGGTGGAACACTGCGGCCCATTTTCGGGTAGCGAAGGAGGTGTGCATCTGCTGTTTCGATTGAGATTTGTTCTCAGGTTGAAAGTGGTGGACCCAGGATTCACCCACAGTCACAAACCTGGAACAAAATGTTTCACTGGGTCTCTCCTAAACAGCTGCAGGTTGTCCCTGGATGTCATGCGTCATGTGCATTTTTTATCAGACGTCAGCAATTGTGGGACCTACTGGGCAGAAACCCTGTGCATATTGGGTCAAGATGCGCTGAACAGTGTTTTTTGTATATGCCTGTTATCTTAGCAATTGTCTGGATGTCAACTCAGGGATCTGCCATTAGCTCATCATGGACACGGTAATTGTTTTCTGTTGTGGTCACATGTGCAGGTCTGCCAGGGTGGGGGTCATCTTCAAGGCTGTCTCACTTGAAATCTGCTGCCCACTTCTTAACAGTGCTGTAGGATGGGGCATCCTCCCCCAACACTGCAAGTATAATCCTCAGCTCACAGATGCCTGGTGGAGTCAGGCCCTTCCAAGACAAATATTTGATGACCACACATGTCTTCACTTTCGTCATTTTCAACTCGACCACAGGGATTGCCAACTGTTTTCAAAGAGTGCATGAAAACCGTATAACACAACATGCGCCATTTTCAGCACTGAACTTCTGGAAGAGTGGCTTAGTGCGGTGATAAAGTACCGTATCTGTGTGGTCACTCCTTCCACATCAGGTCATGAGCTTTTGGGACGCCCATCATATTAACTTCAAGCTTATTACTGCAACAAAAAAACAGAAGACATGACAGATCCCCTTTAAAAGTATTGCACACATCCAAATTCTCAAGTCTTTTTTTCCTTTTTTTATATGATCAGTCTTAGTAGTGGAACAACAATAATTGAGGTTTGATTGCTGTAACTCATTAACTGGCAGAACAGATGTTATTTTGTGTTTCCTTTTTGCCACATTTGCATTTCTGAATAATCAGAGCTAAATATATGATATCATTTAGCATTGCATATATTTTACTATTTAACAGTATGTAAATGGACATCTGCAGGGAGGGAAAGGTGGGGAACGAGGAATTGTGGCCTTAAAAAAACGTGCAGATGTCAAACAAGGCAGGCCACAGTCCACTCATTGTGGGTAATGCTCAAGGCCATTCAATACCATTATAATTTTGTATCTCTTCTCATAGTAGCCGATCCAAATTCTGCTTTTTACTCCTTTGACTGTGGTAAACTGAAATATACTACTAATTATTATAGCAAATAAATAAGTGCCTCCAGTTTGGGGCAGCGTGTAGAGGGGGCTTAGTGCTCTTTGCTGTGTAAACAGAGAGAGACGCTTCCTTAGTACTAAATGAACTGGTGGGGCTTTTTTTGAATGCAGTGCAGCTGGAGAGAACCCAAGAAGGTTTGTGTGTGTCCTCCCCTTTAGGGGAGGATGCATAGATCAGAGTTAATGGCTCCAACCCTGGAATGGGAAAATCGAAAGGAAGCTACAGAACTTGTATTTATAATCATGAATGCTGCCATGCCCCCTCCTTCCACCTCACTGGACAGTTTCAACAGAAACACTTTTGTATTGGACTGTTTGCCAACTCTATGGAATGTTTGGAGCAGTCATTCTCAACAAGGGTTCCATGAAACCCTAGGGTTCCTTCAGAGGTTGTTAGCGGCTTCCTTGAGCTGTAGCTGATTAACCTTCCATTTAATGGTGCCTGCCTAGTTCCGGGTCCAACCGTTCAATGCCACTTGGCAGAGTGAGTTTCATGACACCAAATATCTTTTTTGCTGTCTATAAGAGTGGCATTTTGACCACCACTGTAAGTGAGGCATTCTGAGCACTGGCCACCAATGTAAGGAGCATTTTTACCACAGACCGCCAATGAATTGATTTTAGCAGGGGTTCCCCAAGACCTTATTTCAAGGGTTCCTCTGGGGCAAAAAACATGAGGCTGGTTTAGAGGCTGCCTCAAACCATGTTTTTAAACTGTGTGATATTCCCATTGCTGTGGACTAATTTTATACTTCAAGTAAAGACATTATCAGCAAAACTTGGCCTCTGTGTAACGAGATTTGGCAAGTGAGAAGTCTTAGGCACGTGGAGCAAAAGGTGCTCGGTACAGGGCTGTAACCAGCAAGGTAAAAGCGAGTAAGAATTAATGTGCAGGACTAAAGGTGTAGTAATGCAAAGGCAATGCCAAGGAAAGTGTGCCCATATGACATAATTGCAAATCTGATCGGTCTAGGAGCTGGTGGCGGCTAATTGGAATGAAGCTCACCCTCTTGGTGGTAGTTTAGAAACTCCTCAAGTAGTGTCACACACCAGGCGGCCTGCGCCCCCAAGTCACATGGGCCTCAGATCCTCAGAGCCGTACCTTGACCCATGTAATATGCAGAGCCCCGCAAGACAGTGTGCTCCAGGTGTCCAGAGGCATTTTCAAGAATAAAGGTCAGGAGGATGCAAGGAATGAGGTCCCAGACCCACTGTTCTTGTAAGTGTGGCAAACATGGAGGTCTGTGTTGGGCACCTAGGCCAGGAACTGGCTAAACAACCCAGCCCCTGGGTGACTAGTGTTTCTGTAGGCCAATAACTGGAGGTTGGGCCATTCTTTGCAGCTACAGGGAGCCTACAAGTGTGTGAGAACCTCATAGGTCCGAACTCATCTGTGCTATTCCACCAGAAAGCTTTCACTGCACAAAGCCACTCCTAAGCAGCCAAGGCATTCCCCTTCCCGCAACTGCACTTATACACTAATGCCGCGTACACACGAGCGGACTTTACGGCAGACTTTGAACGGCGGACTTTGTGACAGACTCACCCGGGACAGAGGCTATTGGAGGGAACTGAACGCAAGCCTCTTGCCCACCGATTATGGGCCCTAGCATTTGGGGGAATGGTGCTCTCTGTGAGCTGTATGCCTAGGGACCCTGGGGTTGGTGTTACTTTTGGATTCAGCTCCATGTCCCCCCAAAAACACACAGACTCTGGGAACCCTTTTATATGCCATATTAGAATGATAAGACTGAATTATACTGTTGGGACACATCCTGTGAGGAGATGCTGGTGTCATCAACTCCAACTACCTGTGTTTATGTTAATTGAGTGAGCTGATCACATTAGCCACCAGCACTGGCTAGGAGACGAACTGTTGATGACTAGGCTGAGGAGGGGGGAGATTGTTGTTTGTATTGTTAATTGTAATTAGCTCCTGCTATTGTGTTTATACTAATGTGTGAAGCTCGGTGCCCACAAGTCTGTCATCTGGTCTGGGTAAATGTTTTAGTAAATTAGCTCATGTTAATTATGTTAATTAGGTTACAGTTGTATTGTTAGAGGAGGTTCCAACGGTTTATAAAGTCTTGTAATTTTGATTCTAAATGAAACAGTTCATGTTAGCAACAAGCAAGTGTCGCCTTGTTTTGTGCTCAGAGAGGTTGGGATATCTGTATGCAGACTGGGAGGAAGTGGTATATGACGGAAGCACTCAAGCAGAGTGTGGGACGTTCCGTGACATTGGTGGCAAGCAGCGGGAAAGCTTCCTACAGTCTGGGACATCCAAACCTCCAACTGGATCCAAGATCAGCATAGCAGACTTCAGTCACCCCAGCGGAGATATGGACCTGGCATCAGAATTCCCGGGGCTGCTGCGGATCATCCTTTCAACATACACCAGGATTGTGTCCAAGGATGAATACCTGGAGCTCAGGCAGCAGATTCGGGTGGAGCTCTGGATTGGAGCCCTCCAGCTCGCTGGTATAAAACAGGGCAAGTGCTTTCCAACCCAAGAGCAACGGGCCAGTGACCAATGGGCATTGCGGATGGCATTCCTGGGAGAGCAGCCCCAGGAGCAATGGGTGACTGAGTTGGACAGGCTGGTCCAGCAGGAGATAGAGCTGGACAATCGTTATCGGGCTCTGCAATGGCACGCAGAGGAGGGATATTTAGGGGAGACAACAGAATGCTCTCCGGAGGGATATGACTTTGGCGGCCCTGGATTGCTGTGGGAGAGCCTTACAGATCATTTTATGTTTGGCGATGAAGGGGAACCTGACCTTGAGGACCTGAGAGAATATAGAGAGTCTATGCTTGGTCTTGCAGGGGTCTCAGAGCTCAAACCTGATCTGGACCATTTGCTAAGGAAGGAACAGCATCTGGAAAGGGCATACAGGAAACTGCTAGAACAAGTTCAGCAGCATGCCAGAGAATCGGCAGTGGAAAATCCGGAGATTGCCATCCCCAAACCTGAAGTGCTGACAACAGGGCAGAGCTCTGCTAACCTCTGCCCAGAAATGATAGCATCTTCTGGGTTCCATGGACAGGAGATAGTGAACCTCTATCCCCAGACATCAGTTGCAGAGACATGGGATTTGATAGACTTTTCTGCTGAGGAAGAACAACCTGATGAGCCTCCAGCAGAAGAGCTGCTATCAGGGCCAAAGTTCACTGTGTTCTGCCCAGCACCAACAGTGGCTTTGGCCTTCTTGAGAGAAGAGGTAGTTGGCCTTTCTCCCACAACACTGACAGGGACATGTGATTTTCTGCCAGCAGCATCTATGTAGTTAAAACAAACTTCTCCAGCTGAAGATCTGGTAACTGAACAGAGGGTCCAAGACCTCTGTCCCACACTTTTACCAATTCCAGAGACTGGGGATTTAATAGACGTTTCTGTAGAGGAGGAACCACCTAACAAACCCCCAGCAGAAGTGCTGGCAACCGGACAGAGGGTCCGAGACCTCTGCCCCACACCTGTGGCAGTTTCGGAGGCTCAGGGTGAGAAGGTGGCAATCACTTCCCAGCAGCAGATACAGGGGGAGAAGGGAGAGGAGGTGTGTGTTGTCCCTCCCCAACAGTTGGCCAGGATGGAGGAAGCGGAATTTCCTCCCCAGCAAAGATCCGTGCACCTGGGAGACAGTACCATCGACATGTCGTCCCAGCAGCCAGATGAGGGAATGGAAAAGGAAGCAGCCGGCTCCCTTTTCCAATGGCAACTACACAGTTTGGGAGTGGAGGAAGCCAGCCTCCTGCCCCAACGGTTAGCTGGAGCGGAGGATGCGGAGTTCCCAGCAGAAGTGCTGGCAACAGAGCAGAGTGCTACCAACCTCTTCCCAGCACCGGCAACAACTGTGGAGTTCCAGGAAGCCGGGGCAGTTGGCCCCTCTCTCCGACGAAAAGCTGATGTAGTGGAGCTGCTACTCCCAGCTGAATCGCTGGCAACAGGGCAGAGCACCGCTGGCCTCTGCCTAGCACCTAGTGTCTCTCTACAGCTTCAGGAAGCTGGGGTGATCGGCCCCTCTGCCCAGCAGCAGACCGAGCCCAGGAATGTTAAAAACAATCCAGCTGAAGCCCTGGCAGCCAGACAGAGAGTAAATGACCTCTGCCCCACACCTACTGAGCTCAACTATTCCGTGCAGCCAAGAAAGGAGATCAACTATGTGAGTTCACTCTGCCTGACTAACGCATGTCCAGACCAGGTGGAGGTCTGGGACCTTGTTAGTCAACCTTTGATGGGGGAGAAATGTGACAGACTCACCCGGGACAGAGGCTATTGGAGGGGACTGAACGCATGCCTCTTGCCCACCGATTATGGGCCCTAGCATTTGGGGGAATGGTGCTCTCTGTGAGCTGTATGCCTGGGGACCCTGGAGTTGGTGTTACTTTGGATTCAGCTCCATGTCCCCCCAAAAACACACAGACTCTGGGAACCCTTTATATGCCATATTAGAATAAGACTGAATTATACTGTTGGGACACATCCTGTGAGGAGATGCTGGTGTCATCAACTCCAACTACCTGTGTTTATGGTAATTGAGTGAGCTGATCACATTAGCCACCAGCACTGGCTAGGAGACGAAATGTTGATGAATAGGCTGAGGAGGGGGGAGATTGTTGTTTGTATTGTTAATTGTAATTAGCTCCTGCTATTGTGTTTATACTAATGTGTGAAGCTCGGTGCCCGCAAGTCTGTCATCTGGTCTGGGTAAATGTTTTAGTAAATTAGCTCATGTTAATTATGTTAATTAGGTTACAGTTGTATTGTTAGAGAGGTTCCAACGGCATATAAAGTCTTGTAATTTTGATTCTAAATAAAACAGTTCATGTTAGCAACAAGCAAGTGTCGCCTTGTTTTGTGCTCAGAGAGGTTGGGATATCTGTATACAGACTGGGAGGAAGTGGTATATGACAGAAGCACTCAAGCGGAGTGTGGGACGTTCCGTGACAGACTTTTCTACGGACTTTACGACGGACTTTCTGAATGAACGGACTTGCCTACACACAATCCACCAAAGTCCGTCGAATTCGTACATGATGACGTACACCGGACTAAAACAAGGAAGTTCATAGCCAGTAGCCAATAGCTGCCCTAACGTGGCTTTTTGTCCGTCGAACTAGCATACAGACGAGCGGACTTTTCGACCGGACTCGATTTCGACGGATTGATTTAAAACATGTTTCAAATCTAAGTCCGTCCAACTTTTGAGAAAACAAAGTCCGCTGGAGCCCACACATGATCGAATTGTCTGACGAAATCCAGTCCGCCGGGCAAAGTCTGCCGTAAAGTCCGCTCGTGTGTACGCGGCATTATACAAGGACCGCATATATGTGTAGCTGAGGGGCAGAGACTGCTTTGGCTGCTTATGATTGGCTTTGTGCAATGACAGCTTCCTGGTGGGGTGAGGTTGGTTTGAACTAGGATACAAACATGCCTAAGCTTAGTTCTAATACAGAGCATAGGTTTTATTGTCAGGCCAGAACACTGTCACCTGTGGAAGAGAACCTCAGAAAGCCTGTGTAAGTAATGACACCCTCCAATATAGGACTTGCACATGATTTGGCTTCCAGCTTTTCGAAGACAACAGGGAAATGCAACAAAAATAGGTATCAGGCTCGTGATCTGTGGTGGATTGTTTTGTCAACAGTGTCTGGCCCACTGTTAGTGGGCCATCCAGAGGCAATTGTCACCTCCCACACATTTATTTTAAGACGGCTTTCACACTGATTCCCCCATTCAGTTCTATAGTGTGCATTGACAGGCAGAATCGTTTGCTGAACACAACATGCCATACTGCTTTTGCAGCAGTGCAAAGCACTATATCATGGCTACAATAGTGTATATGGGGTCACCCAGCGGCCATTGCCAGGTTTTGACAGGCAGCTGAGGCATGTAGAAAATGCACCTCAACGTGCGTTTCCGTTGGTGTTTTTCACACGTTTCCATGAGTCGCACATAGTGTAGACCATTCACTTGAAAAACGCTCCAAAGAAGATCCCAAACTATTTTCAGGTGTTGAGATTCGCACGTTTTGCGACAAATTTTGGTGCATTTGTAGCACCTTTGTTGCGCATCTGTTAACTGCATTTGGGGTAGCTATTAACTATTAATGGCACTGCAAGCATGACGACCGTTTGTGTGAATGCAGCCTGACAGTCTCTGGAAGGCTAAAGGAGAGAACTCTGAATAAAGCCTGGTACACACAATGAGATTATTGGACAAATGATTGTCTGTTTTTTTTTTTGTTGCATGCCAGTCTCATATAAAAAAAAAAAAAGGTACTAAGGTACGAAAATTAGAAAATTCAGAAGTGATGTCATGTGCTTGAGTGTATATTTGTATTGTATTTTCAGACGAAAACTGTACTGATTAAACAAAAATCGTACGATCTGGTATTGTACGGGAAAAATTTGCGTGTTTGTCCTGTCATATTATTACGGAAGAAAGCTGTGTGAAGATCAGTTTGTCGTACGATCGCTTTGGAAGCGGTATTTTTCGTACGATTTTCTGATCGTGTGTATGGGCCTTAAAGGAAAAGTATAGCCATAGCTCGTTTGGCTGTACTTCTCCTATGGATCACAGAAGTGCAGTTTGTTTTGCACTCCTGTGACCCGTTTTCAGCAGAGAGCGGGCCAAAGTCCGCTCTCTGCTGACGTCACCAATGTCAGTCCAGGTACCGCGTCATCCCGACCACGGAGTCTGGATCCGCCAGGTGCCTAGACTGACACCCCGCTCAGCCTCTCAGCGAGCCGCTCCACAGCCCAGCGATCCAATGAGGAGGTGAGTAGAGCAGAGAGCTGTGACTGACAGTCTAGAGCTCTCTGCTCAAGGAGCTGTGAACACCGAGCAATCGGCGATATTCGATCGCTCGGTTCTCAGTGCAGAGGCGCCGGGGGACAGATGCATACACCTGGGTAAGTATGAATGTGCAAAAAAAAAAAAAAAAAATTCCTTTACTTCTCTTAGGCCTCATGCACACGAGACGCTGCTAAACGCCCATTCATAGGCAGTTGGACTCTTTTTTCAACTGCCCCTGAACCCATTAAATGTTATCCTATGTGTCCATGTACACAGTCTCATTTTTTGGCGTTTTTAGGCAGTTGCATTTAACCTAATTTTTCCAGAAGCAAAATAATGGGTTCAGAGACTTCAGACGCAAATGTTTTCCACGTTTCAGACGCCAAACGCGGCTAAATGCCGGTACCGCGTTTAGCCGCATTTGTGTTTATAAGTGTTTTTAAAGGAACATTTTATGACCCAATTTTGGGGCCCCATATCTCGGGGCCACTTGTTGATAGGAACCCCACAGTAGAACTAACACTATAACATATGCAAAATTGAGGTTCCTAGCACCAAGTGGCCCCGAGATATGGGGCCCCAAAGTCGGGTCACAAAATGTCATTCTCTGCTGCAGAAGTGCTTGAAATTTTGCGACCCGACTTTGGGGGCCCCCTATCTCGGGGCCACTTGGTGCTAGGAACCGCAAATTTGGATATGTTGTAGTGCTAGTTCCACTGTGTTAGCTCACCAGAGATACGGGGCCCCAAAGTTGGATTGCAAAATGTCATTCTCTGCTCTGCAGACACTTCTAGACGCAAACGCGGTAAAACGCAGCTAAACGCGGCATGCAAACGCGGCAAAACGGGCATTTCTAAATGCCGGTTTCAGCTTTTAAAAACATGTTTTCAGCAGAGTTTGCACCGGCGTCTCGTGTGCATGAGGCCTTAAGTGTCACCTCTGTGTTGATGTTCAATTATAGAATGAAGAGGCGGGGCAGTGGCACCAGTTCTGCAGACTTCAGAAAAGGTGTTGCTTTGCAGCCATACAGCAAAGAGATAAATAGATCTCTTTACTTTACAAACCTTTCAGCATACAAAAAAATGTCCTTTCAGCTGTGCATTTAACTGATTGACTGGACGTGCCCTTTAACTATACTGCATGATTTACAAACCTTGAAGCTGGAAGCTGAAAAATTACTCTGTGTGAAGTTTTTCTCTCCAATTCTGCAATGAATACGCTGTTTTTTTCTCATATTAATTGCTAAGTAAATATTTCCTTAATGCTGCGCATTTTGTTGAATTATTAGAGAGGGGCTTCATATACACCCAGCAGAGCAGTGTACAGTCCTGGCCTGTGACATTCAAGGCTTAATGTTTTATAAACCGAATGTAAAATATGGCTGGAGGAGCGCAGCTGGAGAAAAAATAAATCAGTTTATACAATTACAAATTCCATCTAGGGAAAGAAAAAGTCATTTAATGTAAACCCGCAACTAAGCTTAAATTATAACTAAAGGCAAAGTGTTTGTTATTTTTTAGTTTTTTTTGTAATAAAGCCTAGAGCAGTGGTGCCCAACCTTTTGAAGAGCGAGAGCCAATTAAGCAACTTGGTAACCGGTCGCGTGCCACAATAATCAGAGCAGGCGGATGACAGGTCTGTGTCTGCTTTGCGTATGCAGAGCAGACACAGCCCACTCTACTCTATGGGCCCTCCGATCCGATCTGCCCAGACAGAAGGGGACAGATCCTCTTCTGTTTTTTTTTTTTTTTTTTTTTTGCAGATCGGATTGGAGGTAGGTGGGTGTAAATGGAAATAAATCCATTTGCAGATGGTATCACTTCTCCTGTAACAGGAGCTGGCGCTATACATGAAGCATCGGTTTATGCAGCCCTGCTCCCTCCACAGCCGTGCTTCCTCTAGTACCAGCTTCATTCACATCACTGATGCTCTGGGAAGGATTGTGGGTCCAGAGCAGGAGGTGGCGAGCCACATCAGAGGGTTCTGCAGGTCAGCAGTTGGGAACCCCTGGTGTAGAGGGATTAGAACCCCTCTCAGTTTTTTTGTTGCTGTGTCCCCATTAGGGAGATTCACCATCTTAAACTGTCCTGATCACCAGTGTCACGTAGAACGAAGGGTCAGTCCAAAATTTTGAGTTGCCACCAGAACAAGAATAGAGAGAAAATCTTGAAATAGGGATAATTGTTACTGTGGGGGATTGTCCCCACACATTGGAGAGAGATCCTCTTCCTCTCAATTCTTGTTGAGTCTCCAAAGAGGAAGTAAAGATTTAAAAAAATATAAATAAAAAAAGGTTATAAAAACACCAAAACCCTGAAAACAGTTTTAACCCTGTATACAAAGTGATGCACAAGTCAACCCGCATGTTAGCCCCAATATACAGCAGCAAACTAAATGGCACTGAACTAATTCTGAATGGAACTTCAATGTATTTGTTGATGAACATATGCTGTGGACAATGCACCAGTGCGTTTCAGTACACTTCTAAAAATGCTGTATGCACCATTTTTGATGTGTTAACAGCCCATTCATTTCAATGGGCTGCTTCAATGCTGTACACATAAAAGTGTGACATAACATGCGTTAATGCCCTGCAAAGATATAAATGGACTCTTTTAGGCCTGATTCACACTAGTGCGATTTCAGATGTAATTTGAGTCGCACAGAATCACATGACAAGGAAAATCGCATTGTTTTCAATGGCGTCCATTCACATCACTGCAACTCCTGTACTACTTTGGTGTGATTCTAGTGCAATTTTGGCCCCATAGAATATACAGACCTTATCAAAGTTGCATCCAAGTAGCACTACATAATTGCACTAACAGTAGGTTAAAAAATAACAGCAGTGTGGACCTAGCCTTAAAGTGGTTCTAAAGCCTTAAAGCGGAGTTCCGCCCCACTCCAAAAATTAAAAGTCAGCAGCTACAAATACTGTAGCTGCTGACTTTTAGGGCGCTTGCCTGTTCAGGCATCCAGCGGTGTCCTTACCTGAGGTGATCGGCTCTTGGGTGTTGGTGCCACCATCTTGGCTAAGCCAAACCGGCAGTGAAGCCTTGTGGTTCCTACATGCGTGAATCGTGCTGCTCTCTGTGAATGGGCCAGCTGCAGGGGAAGGAGGGTGCCTCCTTACGGCTCACTTCATCACGGCTAACTCAGCTGGAAGTGGGAGGGGGTACCTGTCAAAACCAGGTACCGCCCGCCCCCCCCCCCAAAAGGGGCCAAATGTGGCACCCGAGGGAGGGGGGAGGCAGACCAGTGAAGCTTCCCCTTTTGGATGAATAAGGTATCTTACTTTAATGAATTCTATGCATTAAGGTTAAAAACCACCTGTTGCAGATGATACCCCCCCGTATACATACCTGAACCTGATCTTGATCCAGCGATGTGCATGAGAGCAGTAGCTCTCCTGGCTCTGTCATTCCTCACTGGACAGATCGACAGCAGCTGGAGCCATTGGCTCCCGCTCTTGTCAAACAATCCTATGGCAGAATTCTGCCATGTGCCTCACAGCAGCCTGTCCAATACATGTGCATTATTTATACTGGCATTGGAGGCCTCCAATCCCAGTTGACGGCCTTCTGAGGGGAAACACGTCGTACAGGAGCTAGTGGTATGATATTGAAGTGCACGGACTGTACAGCAGGCGGCCAGGCCGATACGACATTTGTTTGCTTATATCCAAGCGATACTCTGTAAGTGCAATTTTTCTATTAAATACATTGTTTTTTTTAAAGATGATGCACTATGATTTTTTTCTACCATTATAACTCCAAACACCAATGAATCGAGAGCCTGTGTTCATCTCAAGTCCCAGTGAGTGATCCATAAAGAGCAGATTCCTTCCTGCCAGGATATCTTACATGCGCATTAAGATCCCTTGAGGATCTATGGGTCCAGTAAGCAGCCATCTATTATACTCATGACACGGCGGTGATGCACTGCCACTTTCAATTGATTTTGCATGAAGATACTGTAGTTTAAAGGAGATGGATAGATACTCTTAGTGGGCACGACAGTTTATTTATTCATTTTCATTTATGAACTTTTCTTTGATGGATTTTTTCTGATACTATATTGGATCCATTGATAGTGGATTGAATGCACTAGTCACTTTATGTTTGATTTGTTATATACATGCTAAGAATTCACATTGTACACTTGATTGCATCGTTATATGATTTAAATGGTGTATATACAGTATTCAAACAGTCACAATCGTAGGACTCACCACGGTTTATTTTGTTCATCCAGCAACGGTACATACGTTTTGACATTTGATTCAAGACAGCACACTTTTTACCCTTTTTTAATATGTGCATTACTGGCCTATAGAGCAGGGTGCACATTGAGGGGTAGGCATTCCATAGCCTTGACTTGGAGCTGAAGTCGCTATTTGCATATTGAGCACCCCCAAGCCCCCCCCCCGCTTAGGGACTCAACAGATGAACTGAAGTGAACCTCTGCTTTGGCCACACGGAGCAATACAACAGATTACTTTTAATTTAGTCTACTCCAACAGTAGACAATTACCTTCTATTTGCTCCACCACCAATCCAATCAACCAGCTGAAGTGAAGGAAAGTCCTATGTAAGTATCAGTTACCTGAGTCACAGTTACATAGCAGTTACATAGTAGGCGAGGCCAGAAAAAGACACAAGTCCATCAAGTCCGACCTATGTGTTTGATTTTATGTCAGTATTACATTTTATATTAGGAGGAAATACGCACACAATATCAGTATAATCTTCAGCGCTAAACCATCTGATGAAAAAGATTAAAGTTTAAAATTGAAATGAAAAGGTATGCATCTGCATGCTGATACATGAAGGTGCAACCATGTAAATGGATTGTGTGGATTGAAAGTTCTGGGGGACGAACCCCTAAAAATTAGTCTCTAAAAAAGTCTCAAAATGGAGGCTGTAAAGGGAGCGAGGCCGCTTCAGGCGCGGGCTGGGGAACCCGATCACTGTGAACAAAAGGAAAGGAGGAGAGAGAAGCGCCAAGCCAATCCTATAAACAGCTTAAAAATGTATTCAGTATATAAGTATAAAACACTAAAAACTTGTGTGAAAAATGTTGGAGCACTTGCAGAGTGCTAGAGCGGGTGGGAGCTTCCACGTGCAGTGTCACAGGAGCACAGAAGGACCGCCGGAAAGTCTCTATTAAGGGATCCACGAGCGCCGTGTGTTAGCCGCAGCTGGAGCCTCGATAAGCCCCATGGAGATGTCGGCTGTGTGTCTCTTGGTGGGAGTGGTCCAGGGCTGTCAAACTGGGGAGCTGCCCACACGCTGTCTGGCCAATCAGAACGCGTTTCAAAGGCACGGCCTCGCCTTCTTCACTCGTTTCTCTCTCCTTCTTTTGCTTACCCTTTCCCTTTATATTGTGGTTGTTCAGGTGCTTATCTAATAGTTTTTTTGAAATTTATCGATGCTCCCTGCTGAAACCACCGCCTGTGGAAGAGAATTCCACATCCTCACCGCTCTTACAGTAAAGAACCCTCAACGCAGGTTAAGGTAAAACCAATTTTCTTCTAATTTTAGTGAATGCCTGCGTGTCTTATTAAATTCCCTTTCGCTGAAAAGCTTTATCCCTATTGTGGGGTCACCAGTACAGTATTTGTACATTAAAATCATATCCCCTCTCAAGCGTCTCTTCTCCAGAGAGAATAAGTTCAGTGCTCGTAACCTTTCCTCATAACTAAGGTCCTCCAGTCCCTTTATTAGCTTTGTTGCCCTTCTCTGGACCCTCTCCAGTTCCAGCACATCCCTCCTGAGGACTGGTGCCCAGAACTGGACGGCATACTCCAGGTGCAGCCGGATCAGAGTCTTGTAGAGCGGGAGAATTATTGTTTTATCTCTGGAGTTAATCCCCTTTTTATTGCATGCCAATATTCTGTTTGCTTTGCTTGCAGCAGCTTGGCATTGCATGCCATTGCTGAGCCTATCATCTACTAGGACCCCCAGGTCCTTTTCCATCCTAGATTCCCCCAGAGGTTCTCCCCCTAGCGAGTAAAATTGCATTCATATTTTTGCCACCCAGATACATTATTTTACATTTTTCAACATTGAACCTCATTTACCATGTAGTCGCCCACCCCATTAATTTGTTCAGATCTTCTTGCAAGGTTTCCACATCCTGCGGAGAAGTTATTGGCCTGCTTAGCTTTCTATCGTTCGCAAATACTGAAATTGAGCTGTTTATCCCATCCTCCAGGTCGTTTTATGAATACATTAAATAGGATAGGTCAGGACAGAACCCTCTTTCCACCAAAGACCATTCCGAGCAGAGGCAGCTCTCTAATTAGGCGAAATAGGCGGTGGCCTCAGGCCTCGCAGTCACAGGGGCCTCGCACAGCTGGCTAGTTTACCTAATTAGAGAGCAGCCTCTTCCAGCAGCAGAGATCCCTACCATCACACAGTCCCGTATCCCCTCGCTCTGCTACAGGGAGAGATACAGGCTGCGAGTGAGACTTGTGATCGGAGCTCACCTACATCTCCGGATCACAGACAGGGAGAGTCGCTCAGTAGAGCTCTGACAGATCTCCCCCTTCCCCCTGCTGCCCACACAGCCAGACAGAAGAGGAGAGAGAGCTTCTGCTCCTCCTCCTCCCGCCCTCTCCTCCTGTGTGGGTGGGAAGATTCAAGCTGAAGCCCAGCAAACAGAAAAGGAAAAGGGGAGTCTGATCCATTCATCCATCCAGTCCCTCCTGCCTCCCAGTGAGTACACTGATGTAGGGGATGCTCTTCCTTCCCTTCTTCCTCCATCCCCCTTGCTTTCTTTCTTTCTTTTTCTCCTTCCTTCTTTCTTTCCATTCTTTCTTTCTCTTTCTTTCTTTCTTTCTTTCTTTCTTTCTTTCTTTTTCTCCTTCCTTCTTTCTTTCCATTCTTTTTCTCCTTCCTTCTTTCTTTCCATTCTTTTTCTCCTTCCTTCTTTCTTTCCATTCTTTTTCTCTTTCTTTCTTTCTTTCTTTCTTTCTTTCTTTCTTTCTTTCTTTCTTTCTTTCTTTCTTTCTTTCTTTCTTTCTCTCCTTCCTTCCTTCTTTCTCTCCTTCCTTCCTTCTTTCTCTCCTTCCTTCCTTCTTTCTCTCCTTCCTTCCTTCTTTCTCTCCTTCCTTCCTTCTTTCTCTCCTTCCTTCCTTCTTTCTCTCCTTCCTTCTTTCTCTCCTTCCTTCCTTCTTTCTCTCCTTCCTTCCTTCTTTCTCTCCTTCTTTCTTTCTTTCTTTCTTTCTTTCTTTCTTTCTTTCTTTCTTTCTTTCTTTCCTTCTTTCTCTCCTTCCTTCTTTCTCTCCTTCCTTCTTTCTCTCCTTTCTTTCTTTCTTTCTTTCTTTCTTTCTTTCTTTCTTTCTTTCTTTCTTTCTTTCTTTCTTTCTTTCTCTCTCCTTCCTTCTTTCTCTCCTTCCTTCCTTCTTTCTCTCCTTCTTTCTTTCTTTCTTTCTTTCTTTCTTTCTTTCTTTCTTTCTTTCTTTCTTTCCTTCTTTCTCTCCTTCCTTCTTTCTCTCCTTCCTTCTTTCTCTCCTTCCTTCTTTCTCTCCTTCTTTCTTTCTTTCTTTCTTTCTTTCTTTCTTTCTTTCTTTCTTTCTTTCCTTCTTTCTTTCTTTCCTTCTTTCTCTCCTTCCTTCTTTCTCTCCTTCCTTCTTTCTCTCCTTCCTTCTTTCTCTCCTTCTTTCTTTCTTTCTTTCTTTCTTTCTTTCTTTCTTTCTTTCTCTCTCCTTCCTTCTTTCTCTCCTTCCTTCTTTCTTTCTTTCTTTCTTTCTTTCTTTCTTTCTTTCTTTCTTTCTTTCTTTCTCTCTTTCTTTCTTTCTTTCTTTCTCTCTCTCCTTCCTTCTTTCTCTCCTTCCTTCTTTCTTTCTCTTTCTTTCTTTCTTTCTCTTTCTTTCTTTCCTTCTTTCCTTCTTTCCTTCTTTCCTTCCTTCTTTCCTTCTTTCCTTCCTTCTTTCCTTTTCTCTTTCTTTTTCCTTTTATGGGAGTGAGTGGGGCCTCATGTCTAAGTGTTGCCTAAGGCCTCACAAAGTCTAGAGCCGCCTCTGATTCCGAGTACTCCACCCTCTCAACTCTCCCCTGTAGCTAGTTTTCAATCCATGTACTCACCCTATGGTCCATGCCAACAGACCTTACTTTGTACAGTAAACGTTTATGGGGAACTGTATCAAATTCTTTTGCAAAATCCAGATACACCACGTCTACAGGCCTTCCTTTATCTAGATAACTTACATGAGGCTATGAATTTCCTGTTTGACTAATGGGACCAGAACTGTCACATTGAGTGAACCACATGGAGCATGGACTTACTCCTCCATACTTGGAGGAACTGGGTATCTCTTCTGGCTCTTGGTGCTGGACATAGCAGCAAAAGAGCAAAAGAATGGTTGGCTCTTATGCTCATTGAATAGTGTAAGGTTAGTGTTAAGTTTACTTTAAGTGTCTCTAAAGAAACATGGAAAAAGCCTTTGCCGATTTTCCTTTTTGAGAGTTTAACATTTTAGCCAAATCTTTCTCTCCAAGTCCTGTGTCCCCATATGGGAGATTCCCCCTTCACTTTCTGCTCCACCAACAAAAAGTGAATGGAAATATCACCCCTGAATATGTCACCTTAACAAGTACTCCAGTTAGAAGATTTCCCCTCTGCTTCTTTCTGGTGCAGACAGCTATAAAAATGTTGGATTTCCCCTCGCTCTAGGTTAATGGTCACCAGGACAAATTGAAGGGGTAAATCTCCCCAGTGGGAGACACAGGTGACAATAAAAATCTGCCAGAGAATCTAACAATTTCCTGCTTTATCCACAAATAAAGTCTTTAGCTATAACTTATGGTATAGAATTGGCCCAGATGAGGTCATGGGAGTTCTCCAGCAGAAATACAGTGAAGGAAGAGAGGAAGGACACTGCAGAAAGATTGTCATGGTGCTGGATGTAGATAGCAAAGGTATATCTCTTTTCAAACAAACACAATTGTAGTGCAATCTGGTAGGTATTGACGTTTCCCAGAGGTTATTCCCCAGTGCTCGGGATGCTGATCCAACAACTTATAATTGTGCCATATATCTGCATAGCAGTATCTTCCTCCAACACTGCTGACTCCTCTGGTAGACAGAAGCTGTGACCTTGGCTTCTATACCGTAGACGGCTCCTTATGGTTTTATAACACTATTGCAAAAGTAGAGTGTGTTTTTTTTTTTGTGCGTGTTCTAAAAGTGGATAAACCAGCAAGTGGCTGTTGCCCATTAGCAACCATTACAATGATCATTTTCTGAATTACACCAAATGACAGGTGGAATCTAATTGCTCTTCCCTTATTATACAACACAGCTCAGACCCACAATGCAGTAAACCTAGCGGCCAACGATCGCCTTTTATTTCCGCACCAAATGCAGCTCTTTGGGCTCAAAGTAGAGACCTTCCCTCTCCTGGTTTCAGCTCTGCAGAAAATTCCACGGACTAAATATAACCACTTGACCTCCGGAAGATTTACTCCCCATCCTGACCAGGCCATTTTTTGCGATACTGCACGGCGTAATTTTAACTGACAATTGTGCGGTCGTGCAACGCTGTACATAAATAAAATGTATGTCCTTTTTCTCCCACAAATAAAGCTTTCTTTTGGTGGTATTTGAACAACTCTGCCTTTTTTTTATTTAATACAAAAAAGAGAGCAAGAATTTTGTAGGAAAAACTATATTTTTGCTATAAAACACATCCAATAAAAAATGTAAGAAATCAAATTTCTTCATCAATTTAGGTCAATATGTATTCTGCTACATGTTTTTGGTAAAAAATCCCAATAAGTGTATATTGATTAGTTTGCGCAAAAGCTATAGTGTCTACAAACTATGGTATATTGTATATACTGTAATTTTTTATTTATTTTTTATACTAGTAATGGCTGCAATCAGCAACTTATAGTGGGATTGTGATATTGCGGTGGTTATTCTGACACTAACTCACACTTTTGGGAACCAGTGACACTTATACGGTGATCAGTGCTAAAAATATGCACTGTCACTGTACTAAATGACATTGGCCGCAAATGGGTTAAACATATAGGTGATCAAAGGGTTAAATGTGTGCCTAGCCAGTGTTTGTGTACTTTGTGTGGTGCTTTCACTAAGGGAAGTAATGGATTTCATTTCTTGCTCTTCATGGAAAAAGAAATCCATCACTTTCCTGCTGATAGGACAGGGCTCTCCCTTGTCTACATAGACACAGCCCTGTCCTGTGTGTTCTTTGGACGACTGGCGGGGATCTATTGGCCAGCATCTGCTGATCGACTTATGCTGTGTTTAAACACTGCATAGCTGGGTTGTTGGCGGCGCGCACGCGTGTGCCCCCTACTCAGGGGTGCCGGACCACATACTAGGTACGTAATCTGGTGCAGCAGGGCTGTCTTGACGCCGTATATCTAGGTTCTACGCTCGGCAAGTGGATAAAGAAATATCCAGATATTTATATTAGTTGTACTTTAACCACTAGCCGACCAGCACACGCAGATATACTGCGACAGGTTGGCTCTCCTGCGTGAATCGCCATACCTATACGGCGGCTCGTGCAGTTGCAGGCGGCACTCCCCCTCTTCATGCTGCTGGAGCATGCCCGCGGTTTGGGGCGGACTCTATGTCTGCCAGCGACCTGCAATCGCCTAGTAGAGAGGCAGAACAGGGATCTGCCAGTGTAAACAAGGCGGATCCTCATTTTGACAGGGGACATGTCAGAGATCTACTGTTCCCAGTGATCTCTGTCAGTGGGAACAGTGATCTCTGTCATGTCCCAGTGAGCCCATCCCCCCTACAGTTAGAACACACCTAGGGAACATAGTTAACCTCTTGATCGCCCCCTGGTGTTAACCCCTTCCCTGCCAGTGTCATTTTTACATTGATCCGTGCATTTTTATAGCACTAATCAATGTAATAATGTCATTGGTCCCCAAAAAGTGTCATTTGGGATCAGATTTGTCCGCCGCAATGTTGCAGTCACGCTAAAAATCGCAGATTTTTTTTTTTACTAGTCAAAAAAAATCTATCCCATAGTTTGTAGACGATATAACTTTTGCGCAAACCAATCAATATACGCATATTGCGATTTTTTTATTTTTACCAGAAAATATGTAGAAGAATATATATCGGCCTAAACTGATGAAAACATTTTTTTTTTTTAATATATCGTTTTTTGGATATGTATTTTAGCAAAAAGTTAAAAAAAAAATCTTTTCAAAATTGCCGCTCATTGTTTGTTTATAGCATCAAAAAAAAAAACTACAGAGGTGATCAAATACAACCAAAAGAAAGCTCTATTTGTGGGGAAAAAAAAGGACTACAATTTTGTTTGGGTACATCGTCGCACGTCCACGCAATTGTCAGTTAAAGCTACGCAGTGCCGTATCGCAAAAAATGGCCTGGTCATGAAGGGGGCAAATCCTTCTGGGGCTGAAGTGGTTAAAGTAGACTTATCATCAGATTGAATTTTTTTTTATATCAAAGCAGAAACCCAAAAAATAAAATTGAATGAATGAAAGAGCAAATAAAAAAGCAGCTTCTTATTCAATAATTACTTTTACTTCAGGGCTCTCCTATGCTGTATTTCTTTTCTTCCACTAGATGTCCTCAGTCTGATAAAAAGTGTCATTCAACCCACTTCCTCTGAGCCCAGGTCATCGTGGACCTGCCCTGGCCTGTGACTGAACAGTGAAAAGAGAAGCAGCACGGCGATGAGCTCTCTCCTCCTATCAGCATGCTTCTTGTCAAGACATGAACTGATTGGCTCATTGTACTGTTACTTCCTTATACACTTGCCCTGCCTGGGGACTGTAGGAGGCTGATACCAGGTCAGAGTTACATATTTACACTGCCTGCTTTTAAAAAAAAAACAAACATGTATTCATGTTCACAACAGCCTGGTCCACAGAGTTTAATTCACATCCTTTGTGCTGAGCACTAATGTGGAATGTGCATGGGCAACCCTTTCATGGGCTGCCCATTGCAGCACAAGCAACCGAGATTTATGCAAGGAGCATTTTTTAGCAGCGCACCACACTGCAACGCATGCTAAATAATGTGCAAGTGTAGCACGTCCAGGTATTTATTACTCCCCCTGATAAAGTCTTCATCGTTCTCTTTGTTCAGTCACCATTTAATTCTTGGACTGGCATTTTGGCCATGATTATGTAGATCCCGATGCCTGTGCAGTTCATGGTAGATGCCTGCTGTTGCATCTTACCATATAACTTTCCATAAAGTTCCAATCTGATCGTGGGGGAGAAAAAGACTGAGGGAATGCTTCCTCCTGCCTGCAGCAGACTGACGGCATCTCAGTTTAAGCAAAATCACTTCACCAGAGCTTTTTTTTTTTAAAACTCCTTTTACAACAGCGTAATGCATGAGTGCAGCAACAGGGCGGGTAGGTCTTTTGGGCACAATCACCACATGTGTGTCCACGAGGCACCGAGTTTGAGTGGTGAAGGTGCACTCACTGCATGTTCCCAGCACATTGACCAAGCGGTTGCTGAAAGCTCCCATTGTCTGTTTGCAAAAAGGAGCCTGTGTGATGGGCTCCCGATCACGTGATGCTGTGACAGCCAATCACAGGAACCAGCTTTATACTAAACAGTATACTTTTAAAAAAAAATGTAAATGCTTGTAAAGTTTATTATTTAAAAAAAAACAAAAACAAAAAAAAAACACATACCTCCCAACATTTTGAGATGGGAATGAGGGACACCTACTAGCAAACGTATGTAGGCATAGGACACGCCACGTGCCACAAGGAGAATTAACCAAAAAAAAAGTTAAATACACAAGCTTTTTTTTTACCACTACTATTCCTTTTTTGTATAAAAATTTACAAATGCAGCCATTTAGAATTTGGATGAAAAGTTTAGCACTGGGAAACACTTTTTGAAAGATAAAAAGTGCATTTTATATACTAACTATGAGGATCAGACCAAAAGGAGGGACAAATGAGGGGGAAAGAGGGACAGAGGGACATTGCTCCAAATCAGGGACAGTTCCTCGAAATCAGGGACAGTTGGGGGCCATGTAAACATGTCATAAACATGTCACATGTCACCTGCTCTGTGCAGTACCTCATCTTCTGTAGTCCACCGCAGGCACTCCTGGTTTCTCCCTCCTGCCGAGTGTCCCCATAGCAAGCTGCTTACTATGGGGGCACTCATGCAAGCTTGATCCCGAGCTGGGTTGTGTGTATCTATTGACGGACAGGGTGTGGCTTGGCCCCACTCCCTCTTCACTGGATTTGATTGATAGCAGCAGGAGCCAATGATTCCCGTTGCTCTCACTGAAGTCCAAGGAGGAGGTAGAGAGAGCAGCTTCGGGCTCAGGTAAGTATTTAGGGGGAGGGGGCTGCACCTAAAAGGTTTTTTTTACCTTCGTGCAAAGAATGCTTGAAGGTAAAAAAATAAAAACATTTTGCCTTAACAACCACTTTAACATTTATTCTGTGCTATGTGTAAAAACAAAAAATGGCCGAAATGGGTGGTTTTGCCATTACAGCCAATCAAATTTCAGCTGCTCTTTTCCTGGTATGGAATAGAAGATGAGAAAATGCCCTTTATTTAATACTAAGATAAAACCATGCAGTACTACACTGCTATGCTGAATAGGTTGTAGAATTTTTGTTTTTTGTTTTTTTTTTAATATAGTGGCTGGTGAATTTAATATGCCATTTTTTATTTATTTTTTTTTTTTTTTAATGAATTGGTCAGACACTCTCAGAGGACAGGAGAAAATGGAATATGTGAATCCCCCGGAGACGGTCCTGTAGCCTCTTATAGTCATCTTAGATAATCATTGGGGCATAAATACTCCCACAGGATATTTTTCAATACACTTAATTGGATAATGAGGCAATATCCTAGAAAAGGGCCCATCTGCCATGGCAGATTCCCTGGCAATTAAAACTATACTAAAAGGGTTCGTTTCACACTTGGCTTGTCTAACTTTGACGTCCTCCGATAGTACAATACGACAATCTGGTGTTACAGACTCGCCGGAAAATAAAAACTCTTATTTGTAAAGGACAAATTCTGCCGTGATAGTGGAGAAAATAGGCCGTACAGTGTTTTATTGGCCACACTTTCTGTAGTAAACGGTAAAAAAGACAGTGGAAATAATTTAATTGTGTTTTTTTTTTTTTTATTATTTTAATAGGTTTAAAAGTGGAAAAAAGCTTCTCCTTTAAAATAAGATGACAAATAAAGAGGCGAAGCACAGTACAGCTAAGGTTGCCACCTGTCCAGGATTCACCCGAACAGTCTGGGTTTTGAATCATGTGTCTGGGTTTCCAGCGGACTGAAACACGGACACATTATTTAGACTGGGCTGTGGCACCCCCCTCCCTTACCCCGGAACTTACCCCATCGGTTGCAGACGGGAATGCTCCTACGGGCGACGGATTTCGGGCTCCTATGGGCAGCATGCAGTGGCTCCTGTGTTCTCTCTGCATCATGGCGGCTTCCGCCGAGAGGCTCCTCCCTCCTCCTAGGCATCCAATAGAATTGCCTGTCTTTTCAGCCAATTGGGTGACCGGTGTCAAAATCCACTTTCTGATTGGCCGGGAGGAGGATCAGGATCAGTGAATATTGATTCGCTGTTGTAACACACTTGGGTGGAGCGCACTCTATGTGACCCGAGCCCACCCTATATTGAAGCCTATTAGAGTCTCTGGCTCTAATCGGTGCTTCAAAAAAACAGCCCCTCCTGAAAGGGGCGGGACGCATGGATAGGGGAGGCGGCGATGGACGGGGGGCGGCACCCCTGCACACAAGTATAAATCCCTTTTGTGCATCCAGGGTTGTTTGTTGAAGTTAGAAGCTGATTGGCTGCCATGCACAGCTACAGCAGATTCTGAGTGCTCCGGTTATAGTAAATCCCCCCCCCTCCACTGTATAGCTGCGTACAGTACAGCCATTCATTACTATAATGGCTGTACGCTGCAGCTGTCTCTCTGGGGTGCAGAAATATGGCCACAATTTACATTTGCCTGAAAGCATCTGTGTGCATGAGGCACAAGAGAGAACTGGCATATTCTCGTTGCTATAGTAATCAGGGTTGTTAGCATTAGGATGCATACAATATTTATATACTGTGTGTAATATATATATATAATATGCACACACACACACTAAGGTGTCAAAAGTATAGGGACACCTGCCTTTACACACACATGAACTTTAATGGCATCCCAGTCTTGGTCCGTAGGGTTCAATATTCAGTTGGCCCACCCTTGGCAGTTATAACAGCTTCAACTTTTCTGGGAAGGCTGTCCACAAGGTTTAGGAGTGTGTCTATGGGAATGTTTGACTGTTCTTCCAGAAGTGCATTTGTGAGGTCAGGCACTGATGTTGGATGAGAAGGCCTGGCTCGCAGTCTCCACTCTAATTCATCCCAAAGGTGTTCTATCGGGTTGAGGTCAGGACTCTGTTCAGGCCAGGCAAGTTCCTCCACCCCAAACTCGCTCATCCATGTCTTTATGGACCTTGCTTTGTGCACTAGTCCACATCATTTGGTGGAGGGGGGATTATGGAGTGAGGTTGTTTTTCAGGGGTTGGGCTTGGCCATTGATTGCAAGCTATGAATTTTTCCTAACAAATTCATTTAAGACCGTGTTGCAAAAACAAATACACCAAAAGTCCTGGGAGCAAAGCTAAATTTTAGACAACAGAATCCTAATTAGCAAGAATTCAACTGGTGAGTCTAATAATTCATTAAACAGGTGTCCAGCAGACAGTTGATTATAAAAGGGAGTTACTTAACAAAGAAAACTCCTCCCATTTCATGCTGTCAGCAATGGATCCACATGAAAGAGAAATGTCACAAGACCTGAAAATAATTTGCTTACACAAGAAAGGTGAAGGCTACAAGAAGATCAGCAAAGCTTTACTTATCATTTAGAATACTGGAGCAAAAATTTAACAAGGTTAGAAATGCAACCATCTCATAACATCCAGGCCGTCCACAGAAACACCTTGACAGGAGCGTCTTCTAATAAGAAGGGTTCAATAATATCGCCATGCAAGTTCACTGCAGTTAGCTAAAGAAGTAGAAAGCCAAACTGGAGCGATTGTTTCCTGTAACACAATACGGTGTACACTGCAGAGGAATGGCATGCGTGGGTGTCATCCATGAAGGAAGCCTCTCCTGAAACCCTTGCACAAAAAAGCCCTCCTAGAATTTGCCAGGGCTTATGCCGAAAAAGAACTATTGGGACTCTGTACTCTGGAGTGATGAGACCAAGATAAATGTTTTTTTTTGGAACTGATGGCTTCAAAACTGTATGGCGTCACAAAGGTGAGGCGTACAAAGGAAAATACATGGTGGTGGCGGCATGTCCATCTGTGGGGCTGCATGAGTTCTGCTGGTGTCGGGGAGCTGCATTTCATTTATGGTATCATGAATTCATGGATGTACTGCTCTATATTGAAAGAGAAGATGCTACCATCACTCCCTGCACCTGGTCGTCGTGCACTTTTCCAACATGACAATAATCCAAAACGCACATCTAAGGCCACTGTTGCATCTCTGAAGAAGAACAGGGTGAAAGTAAATCAGTGGCCAAGTATGTCTCCTGATCTGAACCCAATCGAACACCTATGGGGAATTCTGAAGAGACATGTTGGACATCACTCTCCATCCAGCATTCAGAGGTCATTCTTGAAGAATGGAAAAAGATAGATATTTTGATGTCGCCAACTTCTTCATTCCATTCATTCCTAGAAGACTTGGCACTGTCCTTACAAATCATGGAGGTCATACTAAATACTAGATGTAGTAGTTTTTGTTGTGGGGTTTATTCATAGTTACATAGTTAGTAAGGTTGAATAAAGACACCAGTCCATCCAGTTCATCCTGAGTGAGTGTGGTTACGTATCTACAATTATCCCTAATTATTTAAGGTACCCATATAGCGCCATCAATTTATGCAGCGCTCCACGCATACATAACACCCTATCCTCAAGGAGCCCACAATCCAAGGTCCCAAACTCACATTCATATACTGGGGCCAATTTTGGACAGAAGCCAATTAACCTACCAGCATGTCTTTTAAGTCACTTATTTTTGCATTAATTAATTTGAGTAAAACTGAAGATTTTGTAATCTACGTTATATTATTAATCTTACTTTCATGTAATGGAGCTAAACAAATGTCCTATAAAACTCAGTTTTGTCAAAATTTGGGGAATTGTTCTTGTGTTCATTGAAATATTGATTAAAATCTTACTTTTCAAAAGGGGTGTACTCATTTATGCTGAGCACTGTGTATATAGTGTATATATAAATTAATATATATATATATATATATATATATATATATATATATATATATATATATATATATATATATATATATATATTGGGAAAAGTCCCCCAGGGGTTTTTTAAAGCAGCAGGTGCTTAAGAACCCCCTCGGGGGACTTTTCCCATTTTGTTCATTTGGGGTGTGCAGCACTATTACCTCTCCCCATATGTGTCTTCTATATATATATATATATATATATATATATATATATATATGTATATGTAATTGTATTTTATTTTTTTTAAATAACAATAAATATAAAAATAATTAAAAATAACAAATTAAAACAAACAAAAAATAAATCTAAATAACAAATGGCTAATACCCATTTGTTATTTATATTGCATGCCTGTATATGTGGTGGCACAGCACATGTACACTAAGATATACCATTCAATATCAATGACAGCATTGTTTCAGGAAACAGCATTTTAATGGCCTCCTAGTTTACTCGCAGAGCCCATGGCGCTGTCCTTTGTACGGTATCTGTAGCTAAGCAATATTTGGCCGGCGCTGGTTTGCATAGGTCATTGTCCATGGGAGCGTGTATAACACACACATTAATGTGGATGGATACACAGCAGACAGGTGTTATTGAGCGACATTTTACCTTAATGTATTTAACTGTGCCATACGGTCTCTTGGGCAATCGCAAATAATCGCTATCTACGGCACAATTACGACTAGAGTTGGACGTAAGCACATTATGAGCGCCTGTGATTTCCCATTAATAGGTGAGCCGGACTGCTTAAACAATCATTGCATGGGGTTTTAACGTCAGAAAAATTGTTTGCTTGTTGAAAGGGAACTCGTGCCAGGCAAAAAAAAGAGTAAAAAAAAGTGTTGGCGCTTATAATTTTAGCTTTTCTGTTTTGGAAGCATCCTTATCTAAGCAGGGGCTGTTTTACATGTTTCACTGCTACACAGACACCCATTTACAATGTCTTCACCTACTCTCTCTCTCCCCAAAATGACAGCGTCATCTTTGTTCAGGCATCATTCATGGTCCTCATAGTCACCTATGTTCTGGATTGAGATGCCAATGCAGAGATGCCAAAATCATGTAAACCCTGGTGCCTGGGCATTTCTTGGCTGTGTTCACAAATGTCTGACCAAGATCAACTTTTTAGCCTCTCGTCTTGTGACTCCTCACATCATCTTAGCCTAGCCCAGTGTTCAAGGTGCCCCAACAGGTCATGTTTTCAGGCTTTCCATTATTTTGCACAGGTGATTTGATCAGTTTCGCTGCCTTAATAATTACCACAGCTGTTTCATTTGAGGGAAATCCTGAAAACATGACCTGTCGAGGGCGCCTTGAGGACTGGAGTTGAGAAACACTGGCCTAGGCACAGTCACTAGTATGCAGTTCCAGGACAATGTCATCTAGGGTTAGGGTCAGGGCCCCCCTCCTGTCCACCACTTGTCCCAGCCCTGCTGGTATGCAACTTAAAGCTGTATGAAGCCCTCTGTTTTTTTTCTTAAATCTTAACACATTGATCACAATAAAATAAACATTTCCCAATAAGCTATTAAAATTCTTACCACTACATCTGCAGTTTATCATTTTAAATGCTGCTGCTCTCCAGGTGCTACTTCTCTGAAATTAGTCTTCTGGCTAGGGGTGGCCCAACCATTAAGGGCACATCGGTGCTGCCCCCCTGTCCATTGCCGCCTCCCCTATCCATGCGTCCGGCCCCTTTCAGGACACCGGCACATGAATTCCAATGCGGAGGGGCTGTTTTTTTTGAAGCACCGATTAGAGCCAGAGACTCTAATAGGTTTCAATATAGAGTGGGCTTGGGTCGCAGAGAGTGCACTCCGAGCCCACGCAGGTGTTTTACAACAGTGAATCAATATCACTGATCCTCCTCTTGGCCAATCAGGAAGCGGGTTTTTGACACCGGTCACCCGATTGGCTGAAAGGACAGGTGATCCTATTGGATGCCTAGGAGGAGGAGCTGGAAGCCGCCATGGAGGAGAGGACTCAGAGCCGAGCCGCTGCACCATGCTGCCTGCCACCCGCCACGATGGGGTAAGACCGACCAGCAAACAGCGAGGGGAGGGGAAGGGTGGGTGGTTGCCGCCGCCCCAAAAAATAAAAATAAAATCACCAGTTGCCACTGCTTCTGGTTCACAGTGGTCAGTGCAGCCTTCAGCCAGTCTGGAGAAAAGAGGAGGAGAGGGAGGGAGGCACAACTCAAGTCATTGCAGGAAACAGTAGCTCCAAAGGACGCTGCAACAGAGAGGAGCCACCCTGAATCAGGAAACATGGGGTGGCAGTCATGGCACCAGCTTTACCTGGAACATAGGCAAGGAATAAAAGATGAAGAAATTGCATACAAAGGATTTAAATTAAATGAGCCGCTGAAGGTAAATAAACTGAGGGTTTAATATCACCTGAAGGAGCTTTTAATACGGATCTACCCAATTTAATAATTGTGGGCCCCCCAGGAGATTTTGCCATAATGCGCAAGTATGCTGTGCAAGGATATAGCACTTAATTAGACAATGTAACTCCAATCCTCCTCAGCTCTGTTATAAAAGGGATATAAAAAGGTGAGCATTTTCTCCAGCTGGTCAGCAAACTGTGGTTCAAGGAAGCATGTTCTATGAAAAAGGACCACAAGGATTTCTGGGACCGTTTTCAATGATTAGCAATCCTTTAGGACCGGGTTCACATACAGTATCTCACAAAAGTGAGTACACCCCTCACATTTTTGTAAATATTTTATTCTATCTTTTCATGTGACAACACTGAAGAAATGACACTTTGCTACAATGTAAAGTAGTGAGTGTACAGCTTGTATAACAGTGTAATTTTGCTGTCCCCTCAAAATAACTCAACACACAGCCAATAATGTCTAAACTGCTGGCAACAAAAGTGAGTACACCCCTAAGTGAAAATGTCCAAACTGGGCACAATTAGCCATTTTTCCTCCCGGTGTCATGTGACTCGTTAGTGTTACAAGGTCTCAGGTGTGAATGGGGGGGCAGGTGTGTTGAATTTGGTGTTATCGCTCTCACTCTCTCATACTGGTCACTGGAAGTTCAACATGGCATCTCCTCTTGGAGGAATTGCAAAAAAGAATTGTTGCTCTACATAAAGATGGCCTGGGCTATAAGAAGATTGCCAAGACCCTGAAACTGAGCTGCAGCACGGTGGCCAAGACCATACAGCGGCTTAACAGGACAGGTTCCCCTCAGAACAGGCCTTGCCATGGTCGACCAAAGAAGTTGAGTGCACATGCTCAGCGTCATATCCAGAGGATGTCTTTGGGAAATAGACGTATGAGTGCTGCCAGCATTGCTGCAGAGGTTGAAGGGGGGGGGGGGGGGTCAGCCTATCAGTGCTCAGACCGTAAGCCGCACACTGCATTAAATTGGTCTGCATGGCTGTCGTCCCAGAAGGAAGCCTCTTCTAAAGATGATGCACAAGAAAGCCTGCAAACAGTTTGCTAAAGGCAAGCAGACAAGGGACATGGATTACTGGAACCATGTCCTGTGGTCTGATGAGACCAAGATAAACTTATTTGGTTCAGATGGTGTCAAACGTGTGTGGCGGCAACCAGGTGAGGAGTACAAAGACAAGTGTGTCTTGCCTACAGTCAAGCATGGTGGTGGGAGTGTCATGGTCTGGGGCTGCATGAGTGCTGCCGGCACTGGGGAGCTACAGTTCATTGAGGGAACCATGAATGCCAACGTGTACTGTGACATACTGAAGCAGAGCGTGATCCCCTCCCTTCAGAGACTGGGCCGCAGGGCAGTATTTCAATATGATAACGACCGCAAACTAACCTCCAAGACGACCACTGCCTTGCTAAAGAAGCTGAGGATAAAGGTGATGGACTGGCCAAGCATGTCTCCAGACCTAAACTCTATTGAGCATCTGTGGGGTATCCTCAAACAGAAGGTGGAGGAGTGCAGGGTCTCTAACATCCACCAGCTCTGTGATGTCGTCATTGAGGAGTGGAAGAGGACTCCAGTGGCAACCTGTGAAGTTCTGGTGAACTCTGTGTGTGTGTATATATATGTGTGTATGTATGTATATATGTGTGTGTATATGTATGTTGTATGTATGTATGTATGTATGTGTGTGTATGTATATATATATATATATATATATATATATATATATATATATATATATATATATATATATATATATATATATATATATATACACAGTATATATATATATATATATATATTTATTTATATATATTATAATAATAAAAAAATTAATTTTTTTAAATTGTCGGTCTCTTTTTGTTTATTACGCATAAAATAAAACGCAGTGGTGATCAAATAGCACCAAAATAAAGCTCTATTTGTGGGAAAAAATGACAAATTTTATTTGGGTACAGCATTGCATGACCGTGCAATTGTCAGTTAAAGTAATGCAGAGCTATATCGCAAAAAATGTCCTGGTCAGGAAGGGGGGTAAATCTTTCGGAAGTCAAGTAATCTTGTTCACTTTATGGATCTTTTTTCAGTTCTTGTTTTGCATCATATAAGCTGTGTTCATATCTGAGCATTTTGTAGCTTGAAGCTCCAAACCGCTCAGGGAGATGACATCACGTATTTTCTATGGCGGTGGATCACATGTCCACTCCAAAATGCCTGAAACCAAATACGTGAAAGTCAAAGAAAGTTTTGGAGTTACTTTTGTAGCTAGAGTCAGATTGGTGCGTTTTTGAAGCAGCTGAAAGCAGAAATACATAGCAACAAATGATGTAACAGATGATAGTTTTCTTTATTGGTTAAAACAAAAAAGCCAAAGTACCAAAACACTTTGGAAAACACTGTACAAAAACGTTCAAGAACGCACAACAAAATGACTGAAAACACATGCAAAAACACAACGCTCAGGTGTGAATGCAGCCTTAATCTTGTTTAAACAAATTTTGGTTAATAATTATATTTTATTACATTACAGCAGCAGTTCTCAACCAGGTTTCATGGAACCGTAGGGATTCTCCAGAGGTTGCTAGGGGTTTCTTGACTTGTGGCTATTTAGCCTCCCATCTGATGGTGTCTTTATGGTTCTGTGTCCAATGTTACTTGTCAGAGCCAACAACATGACACCAATGATCTTTTTATCTGTTGGTATGGGTGGCATTGTCATTTTAATTGTCCCCCAAAAAAATTGATTCTAGTAGGGGGTTTCGTGAGACCAAAGTATTATTTCAAAGAATCCTCTGGGGTAAAAAGGTTGAGAAAGTCTGCATTACAGTATAGGAGATATTATTGTAGCGTTGCAGTTTCTAGCTTTTGCAAGCTGGCAACCTTTCTTACAGTGACGACTGGTGCTCCAGCGGTCGGGGGCAGCAAACAAACCTGAGACATATTAATAATATATATAATGTCACACAACTGGGTGAGCTCAGGGCGCAGTGCTCTGCATGTAGATTAGGGGGCTGGACGCATGGATAGGGGGGCAGCGCCCATGGGCCGCCACTGCTTTCCTAAACTTGTTATTGGAGGGAATATTCATTTTCAGGTCAATTGGAAAAATTCCACCTACATTGGTTTGGTTCACATGGGCCGAATGTCAGGAGATATTTGCCGGTTCAAAAAAAATGGCCGTCATTTGGCCTGTGTGTATGTCGGTCTGTCCAACAGAAGCCGGCTTCTGTCGGACGAGCGTGCTGGAAAACCAGCACCTGACCATCTCCTGATCAGCGCTCTCAGCCAATGTTCTGGCCGAGGGGCCGTCCCCCTGTCAAAACACAACAGCTCAGCGGGGGAGATTGCTGTACTAACCTTGCATGATTACTATAGTGGCTTCGATCGGTGCTGACGTTTTTTTTTTCGTTCAACCTAAAAAACTAATAGTGTGTACCCGGCTTTACAGACAACTAAATGCTGGCTTTGCTAAGTGGCTTTGGCCGTGGAACTATCCAGATTTCATCAGATGGGAGATCAATCAGCCATAGCTCAAGGAACCCCTAGCAACCTCTGGAGGAACCCAAGGGCTCCACTGAACCCTGATTGAGAATGGCTGGCTTAAGGTATTGAAAACCCCACTTTAAAGCGGTAGTAAAATCTGCTGTGATTTCTATATTTTGGGACCCCCCAGGCAGGATATGCCATAATATATTAGCATGCACAGCATATTAGCACATTATGACAGATTTGCTTGTCAAACTGAACTCTTCAGCGCCGCGCTGTAAACAAGCAGGTGGGTCCCAGGTGTTTCCATCTTCACCCGGGCTTCCTTCCGAATTCTGTGCCTTCGGCCGCTTGATTGGCTGGCCTGCTACGATGTCACACCCGCGCATGGGAGTCACATTGCAGCAGCACAGATCGGGGCCATAAATATTCACTGAGCTGCTCATGCGTGGCTCAGTGTACATGACAGGCTACAGGCAGGAGGAAGCATTAATGACAACAGAAACCAATAGGGTCTCTTCTGTCATAATGATCCTGTCTGTCAGCAATTTAAAAGAAAAAAAGTTTACTACCACTTTAAAGCGGAGGTTTGCTGAAAAAAAAGTATTAAAAGCCAGCAGCTACAAATACTGCAGCTGCAGACTTTTAATATATGGACACTTACCTGTCCAGGGAGCCCGCGGTGTCGGCAGCCGAAGCCGATCCGTCCTTTGGCTCTCGGCTGCTGCCGCCGCCATCCTCGGTAAGGGAATAAGGAAGTGAAGCCGTGCGTCTTCACTTCCTGGTTCCCTACTGCGCATGCGCGAGCCGCGCTGCGTGTCCTCACAGGTCCCTGCTGTATTCTGTGTCTCACAGAATACAGCGGGGGAGGACGGGGTAGGCGGCGGAAGTGGCGTAGGTCACTGCAATCACCGCGGTGATCTATGCCAGGAAGTGGGAGCAAATACCTGTATTAGACAGTTATCTGCTCCCTCCTCCCCCCTGAAAGGTGCCAAATGTGACACCGGAGGGGGGGGATTCCAAAAAGTGGAAGTTCCATTTTTGGGTGGAACTCCACTTTAAGTTAGCCATTTGCACATCGATAATGAAATCATCAGCTCATTTGTTTTCATCGATTGGATATCTGAAACAAACATTTGTTTCCAGACAAATGCAAAATTTGCTTGCATAAATCATGTCAAATAGTTATTTGGGGGGGGGGGGATTAATGCAAATTGAATGTGACAGTTCCAGAATAGATCGTTGTGCTCCTTTCGCCACACAATCTGCGTGAAAACAATTGGAATTTTCAAACTTATCCAATTCCTTCAATTGTTCTTTGAACCTGCAAAATGGATTAAAAACAATCAAACTGATGGTGCCAAAAAATCATTGGGAAACTGCAGACCATTTCCTGTTAAATATATGAATTCTATCATTGTACATCTCCCATCTAGTGTCTGACCTTTGATTTAGTGTTTTATCCTCTCATTCTATCCATAGAAAGAAGAATAAAGAGAAGAAAAGATTGTTAGTGAGTGACTGGAAGAGGAGCACCGATAACCATTTTGGTAAAAATTACAGCTATATTTTTTTTTATTATCTTTGTTCTGGTTATCATCTTGCCTTGGTGTATACTGATTTTAAAGTGGTATTAAATCCAAAACCAAAAATGTAATGTATTGCAGTTTAACAATCATTAGATGTTGTGGCTGCATTGGTTATCTTTTTTTTAGGCTTTTTTTCCCCCTCTTTTCACCTGGTGATCTGGCCAGTAAAGCCTCGTACACACGCTTTGATTTTCGGAATACAGAACATCCAATTTTTGTGGCATGCTAATCTCATGTCGAAAGTGAAGAGGTTACTAACAATACGAGAATTTTCATTTGACAGAATACAACGTCAGAAGTGACGTACAGTGGGGACAAAAAGTATTCAGACCCCCTTAAATTTTTCACTCTTTGTTATATTGCAACCATTTGCTAAAATCATTTAAGTTCATTTTTTTCCTCATTAATGTACACACAGCACCCCATATTGACAGAAAAACAGAATTGTTGACATTTTTGCAGATTTATTAAAAAAGAAAAACTTAAATATCACATGGTCCTAAGTATTCAGACCCTTTGCTCGGTATTTAGTAGAAGCACCCTTTTGATCTAATACAGCCATGAGTCTTTTTGGGAAAGATGCAACAAGTTTTTCACACCTGGATTTGGGGATCCTCCGCCATTCCTCCTTACAGATCCTCTCCAGTTCTGTCAGGTTGGATGGTAAACGTTTGCGGACAGCCATTTTTAGGTCTCTCCAGAGATGCTCAATTGGGTTTAAGTCAGGGCTCTGGCTGAGCCATTCAAGAACAGTCACAGAGTTGTTGGGAAGCCACTCCTTCGTTATTTTAGCTGTGCGCTTAGGGTCATTGTCTTGTTGGAAGGTAAACCTTCAGCCCAGTCTGAGGTCCTGAGCACTCTGGAGAAGGTTTTCGTCCAAGATATCCCTGTACTTGGCTGTATTCATCTTTCCTTCAATTGCAAACAGTCGTCCTGTCCCTGCAGCTGAAAAACACCCCCACAGCATGATGCTGCCACAACCATGCTTCACTGTTCGAACTGTATTGGACAGGTGATGAGCAGTGCCTGGTTTTCTCCACACCGCTTAGAATTAAGGCCAAAAAGTTCTATCTTGGTCTCATCAGACCAAAGAATCTTATTTCCCACCATCTTATAGTCCTTCAAGTTTTTTTTTTAGCAAACTCTATGCAGGCTTTCATGTGTCTTGCACTGAGGAGAGGCTTCCGTCGGGCCACTCTGCTATAAAGCCCCGACTGGTGGAGGGCTGCAGTGATGGTTGACTTTCTACAACTTTCTCCCATCTCCCGACTGCATCTCTGGAGTTCAGCCACAGTGATCTTTGGGTTCTTCTTTACCTCTCCCACCAAGGCTCTTCTCCCCCGATAGCTCAGTTTGGCCGGGCGGCCAGCTCTAGGAAGGGTTCTGGTCGTCCCAAACGTCTTCCATTGAAGGATTATGGAGGCCACTGTGCTCTTAGGAAACATAGTTACATAGTTACACAGTTACATAGTAGGTGAGGTTGAAAAAAGACACAAGTCCATCAAGTCCAACCTATGTGTGTGATTATGTGTCAGTATTACATTACATATCCCTGTATGTTGCGGTCATTCAGGTGATTATCTAATAGTTTCTTGAAGCTATCAATGCTCCCCGCTGAGACCACCGCCTGTGGAAGGGAATTCCACATCCTTGCCGCTCTTACAGTAAAGAACCCTCTACGTAGTTTAAGGTTAAACCTCTTTTCTTCTAATTGTAATGAGTGGCCACGAGTCTTATTAAACTCTCTTCTGCGAAAAAGTTTTATCCCTATTGTGGGGTCACCAGTACAGTATTTGTAAATTGAAATCATATCCCCTCTCAAGCGTCTCTTCTCCAGAGAGAATAATTTCAGTGCTCGCAACCTTTCCTCATAACTAAGATCCTCCAGACCCTTTATTAGCTTTGTTGCCCTTCTTTGTACTCGCTCCATTTCCAGTACATCCCTCCTGAGGACTGGTGCCCAGAACTGGACAGCATACTCCAGGTGCGGCCGGACCAGAGTCTTGTAGAGCGGTAGAATTATCGTTTTATCTCTGGAGTTGATCCCCCTTTTAATGCATGCCAATATTCTGTTTGCTTTATTAGCAGCAGCTTGGCATTGCATGCCATTGCTGAGCCTATCATCTACTAGGACCCACAGGTCCTTTTCCATCCTAGATTCCCCCAGAGGTTCTCCCCCCAGTGTATAGATTGCATTCATATTTTTGCCACCCAAATGCATTATTTTACATTTTCCTACATTGAACCTCATTTGCCATGTAGTCGCCCACCCCATTAATTTGTTTAGGTCTTTTTGCAAGGTTTCCACATCCTGCGGAGAAGTTATTGCCCTGCTTAGCTTAGTATCGTCTGCAAATACAGAGATTGAACTGTTTATCCCATCCTCCATGTCGTTTATAAACAAATTAAATAGGATTGGTCCCAGCACAGAACCCTGGGGAACCCCACTACCCGCCTCTGACCATTCTGAGTATTCCCCATTTATCACCACCCTCTGAACACGCCCTTGTAGCCAGTTTTCAATCCATGTACTCACCCTATGGTCCATGCCAATGGACCTTATTTTGTACAGTAAACGTTTATGGGGAACTGTGTCAAATGCTTTTGCAAAATCCAGATACACCACATCCAGGGGCCTTCCTTTATCTAGATGGCAACTCACCTCCTCATAGAAGGTTAATAGATTGGTTTGGCAAGAACGATTCTTCATGAATCCATGCTGATTACTGCTAATGATATCGTTCTTATTACTAAAATCTTGTATATAGTCCCTTATCATCCCCTCCAAGAGTTTATATACTATTGATGTTAGGCTAACTGGTCTGTAATTCCCAGCGATGTATTTTGGGCCCTTTTTAAATATTGGTGCTACATTGGCTTTTCTCCAATCAGCTGGTACCATTCCAGTCAGTAGACTGTCTGTTAAAATTAGGAACAACGGTCTGGCAATCACCTGACTGAGTTCCCTAAGTACCCTCGGATGCAAGCCATCTGGTCCTGGTGATTTATTAATGTAAAGTTTCTCAAGTCTAATTTTAATTTCGTCCTCTGTTAACCATGGAGGTGCTTCCTGTGTTGTGTCATGACGATAAACACTGCAGTTTTGGTTACTGAAGCCCCCCGATTCACTCGTGAAGACTGAGGAGAAGAATAAATTCAATACCTTTGCCATCTCCCCATCCTTTGTAACCAGATGTCCTTCCTCATTCTTTATGGGGCCAATATGGTCTGTCCTCCCTTTTTTACTGTTTACATACTTAAAGAATTTCTTGGGCTATTTTTTTGCTCTCCTCCGCTATGTGTCTTTCATGTTCTATCTTAGCCGTCCTAATTGCACCCTTACATTTCTTATTGCATTCTTTATAAAGTCTGAATGCTGAGGATGATCCCCCAACCTTGTATTTTTTGAAAGCCTTCTCCTTTGCTTTTATATGCATTTTTACATTGGAGTTAAGCCATCCAGGATTTTTGTTCGCTCTTTTAAATTTATTACCCAATGGGATACATTGGCTAATACCCTTATTTAATATGTTCTTAAAGCAAACCCATCTCTCCTCCTCATTCTTTGTTCCTAATATTTTATCCCAATTTATGCATTTTAGTAAGGTTTGTAGTTTAGGGAAGTTGGCTCTTTTGAAATTCAGTGTCTTTGTGTTCCCTTCATGTTTCCTATTTGTGTGATTTATACTGAAACTAATTGACCTGTGATCGCTGTTACCTAAATTGCCCCGTATTTCCACATCTGTGATCAGGTTTGTATTGTTGGTAATCAGTAGATCCAGTAATGTTTTATTTCTAGTTGGTGCATCTACCATCTGACCCATAAAATTGTCCTGCAAGACATTAAGGAACTGGCGAGCCTTAAATTAATGCGCGGTTCCCTCCGCCCAGTCTATGTCTGGATAATTAAAAACCCCCTATTATGATAACACTTCCCATCCTTGCTGCTAATCCAGTTTGTGATAGGAGATCCGTCTCCACTTCCTCCTTCAGGTTAGGGGGCCTATAGCATACTCCCAGTATTATTTTCCCCTTAGCTTCATCCCTTTGGAGCTCTACCCATAAGGATTCCACCTCCTCTCTAGCTCCCTCAGTGATGTCATCTCTCACATTCGCTTGTACATTATTCTTGATATATAGGCATACCCCTCCCCCTTTTTTACCCTCTCTATCCTTGCGGTATAGGGTATACCCTTGAATGTTTGCCAGCCAATCATGAGAGCTGTTGAACCAGGTCTCTGAAATTCCCACAAAATCCAAATCCTCCTTGTACAACAGTATCTCTAGTTCACCCATCTTGTCCGCCATGCTCCTGGCATTGGTGAACATGACACATAATTTAGACCGGTCGCATATTGTCCTCGTAATGGGTGTTTCGAGATTGCAACTAGGACTTGCTACTATACTCACCTTGTGTTTTTGTGCTTTGGTTAACCTACCACTAATGCCCCCAATACTACCCTCTGGTATATCTTCCGCGCTGGCTATCACTGTCTCTGGACCCTCCCCCCGATCGCCTAGTTTAAAAACCCCTCTAACTTTTTGGCCATCTTCATTCCCAGCAGATCTGCACCCTCCTCATTTAGGTGCAGTCCGTCCCTTCTATAGTACCGGTTACCGACTGAGAAGTCGGCCCAGTCCTCCAGGAACCCAAACCCCTCCTTACTACACCAGCTCTTCAGCCACTTGTTTACTTCCCTAATCTCCCTCTGCCTTTCTGGTGTGGCTCGATGTACCGGTAGTATTCCTGAGAACACTACCTTGGAGGTCCTTTTCCTCAATTTAGCACCTAAGTCCCTAAAATCGTTCTTTAGGACACTCTATCTGCCTCTGACTTTGTCATTGGTGCCAACGTGTACCATGACAGCCGGGTCTTCCCCAGCCCCTCCCAGTAATCTGTCCACAAGATCCGTGATGTGCCGAACCCGAGCGCCCGGTAGACAACATACTGTTCGGCGCTTCAGGTCTTGGTTACAGATTGCCCTCTCTGTCCTTCTAAGAATTGAGTCCCCTACCACCAGAATCTGTCTTTCCTTTCCCTTTGCTGCCCCCCCACTCTCACTGGAGGAGTTCTTCCCCTGGCAGCTAGGAGAGTCCCTCATCTCCAGCAGTGCTGGTCCCTGACTGGTTTCACCAATGTCACTCAATGGAGCATACTTATTGGGATGCTCCAGTCCTGGATCGGCCTCTCTGGCACTTCCCCCTCTACCCCTCCTGACTGTCACCCATCTACTCTTTGCTAGTGCCTGCACCTCTTTGTCTCCACCCGCCTCTGTGCTGGCCCCTGCCGGCACCTGCCGTGTACGTTCCTGGCTCACCTTTAGTATGGAGGGACTTCTCAGTGCTGACAGTTGCTTCCCCAGATTCAGAACCTGGGCTTCCAGGGAAACAATGTGCTTACATTTTGCACAGCAGTATTCGCCCTCGATCGGATGATCAAGGAACGCATACATGCCGCAAGATGTACAATGAGTCGCCTCTCCACACCTCCCGGGCATCGTACCTATTAAATTTAGTGAGGATTGGGGATTTTACCCTGTCCAAATTACCTAACAGCTAGCTTCCTGGCACTAATACTCAAGACAATACACAGGTACACAACAAGACAATACACAGGTACTCACAGACCTACGTGCAATCGCAGAACAGTCGCAGACCTACGTGCACTCGCAATACTCAAGTATACAGTACACAATACACAAGTACTAACGATCCACACACACTACTCAGACAACACTCAGATACTCACACTACTACACAGGTACTATGACCCCTGTTATAACCTTCTGTTTTAAACTCTGGTTTTTAACTCCCACTTATACCAGCTCCACTTACACCGAGTTCCACAGCCTCAGACTGAGTACTACACCCAGTTAAATAGGCACCTGTGAGCAATTAACCACCCCCCTTAATTGATAGACTGAAGGAACCAGAGAAAAAAAAAAAAAAAAAAAAAAAGCTATTTAAAAAGTGACAGAAAAAGGCAAATGAAAAACTAAAGGGAAAAGCCCCAAAAATGCAACCCAGCAAACAAAAAGCAAGACTTGTTCACTCTAACTCTGGTTTTTAACTCCCACTTATACCAGCTCCACTTACACCGAGTTCCACAGCCTCAGACTGAGCACGCTCAGACTGAGTCCTACACCCAGTTAAATAGGCACCTGTGAGCAATTAACCACCCCCCTTAATTGATAGACTGAAGGAACCAGAGAAAAAAAAAAAAAAAAGCTATTTAAAAAGTGACAGAAAAAGGCAAATGAAAAACTAAAGTGCAGTAGAAATTTTTTTGTAACCTTGACCAGATCTGTGCCTTGCCACAATTCTGTCTGAGCTCTTCAGGCAGTTCCTTTGACCTCATGATTCTCATTTGCTCTGACATGCACTGTGATCTGTAAGGTCTTATATAAACAGGTGTGTGGCTTTCCTAATCAAGTCCAATCAGTATAATCAAACACAGCTAGACTCAAATGAAGGTGTAGAACCATCTCAAGGATGATCAGAAGAAATGGACAGCACCTGAGTTAAATATATGAGTGTCACAGCAAAGGGTCTGAATACTTAGGACCATGTGATATTTCAGTTTTTCTTTTTTAACCTGCAAAAATTTCAACAATTCTGTGTTTTTCTGTCAATATGGGGTGCTGTGTGTACATTAATGAGGAAAAAAATGAACCTAAATGATTTTAGCAAATGGCTGCAATATAACAAAGAGTGAAAAATTTAAGGAGGTCTGAATACTTTCCGTCCCCACTGTAATGTGTTGAATAATTTTGTATGTATTCTTTCGTTTCTGAGCATGTGTAGTCTTGCTCTTACGACTTTACTCTGAAAACCGTACTAATAAAACGAAAAACGGATGTTGAGTTCACATCTGACAAAAATTTTATAGTCTGCACATCCAGCTTTTGTCTGACAAAAAAGTGAAATCGGCTGTCAGAGCACTGTACTAACGATAAGATTTGTGGAGGATCGGTCGTCGTAACACAATTGACGTCTGAAAATCAAAGCGTGTGTACGGGCCTTTACACACCTCCTGTATAAGAGTGCCTTCACTCTGGATGAAGGAGCAACAGAGACGCCTTTGTACAGCAGCATTGTCAGTCTGGGGGTAGGCGAGTGTTAGATGTACTAGCAGGTTTAAATGCATTTACAAATTGAGGCCAAACCTCAGCTAATACTTTATAAGCAGTTACAGCAAACTGTTTTTTTCCTTTTGGGTTTGACATCAATAAATAAGAGCTGATCATTCCAAGCACCCCTGTCAGTGTTAAATGGATTGTCTCATCCCTGTAGCTTGATATATCTAAAATAAACTAAGAAATTTCCAAGCTCAACTTACCAACCAGCCTGCGACCAACTAAATTGACCTGTCCAACATTATGCGTTAAAAACAGTGGTTTAGTTGCACAATCTGCAAATACATGCGTAAGCCACAAAGCCCCGGCAAGGTACCCCATTTTCTGTGGACCTAAACTCTAATTACTGTGAGTCTCCAACAATGGAAGCACATGCATTTAAATGGACAGGTGTAGGGCAGATAACCTAGACATCTGACATCTACAAGATAGCTTATTCTTTTGAAAAACAACAGACTCACTGGCCAATTCTCCAGCTGCAAATAGAATAAAGCCTACAAAAGGAAACAAATGCAGCCATCATATCTAACAATTGGTAAGCTACAATAATATATGTTTACTTTTCGGTATAGTACTGCTTAAAGCTGGCCATACAAGGGTGGAAAATTGAACTGTGGGTGGCCCTGTTGACACCCTTTGGTGGATCTAAAGCCAAAACCTCTTGGTTTTTCAACCAAAGTTGTTAAAAATGATACACTTCCTTACACTAAGACCCCTTTCACACTGGGGCGGTTTGCAGGCGGTATTGCGCTAAAAATACCGCCTGCAAACCGCCCCTAAACAGCCTCCGCTGTTTGTTCAGTGTGAAAGCCCGAGGGCTTTCACACTGAAGCGGTGCGCTGGCAGGATGGTAAAAAAAGTCCTGCCAACCGCTTCTTTGGAGCGGTGAAGGAGTGGTGTATTCACCGCTCCTAAACCGCTCCTGCCCATTGAAATCAATGGGACAGCGCGCTGTACGAGCGGATTTAACCCTTTTTCGGCCGCGAGCGGGGGTTAAAACCGCACCGCTAGCGGCCGAATACAGCCGCAAAAACGACGGTAAAACAGCACTAAAAATAGCGCTGTTTTACCGTCGACGCCCCCACCGTCCCAGTGTGAAAGGGGCCTAAGTGTAGCCAGCAGGGGACCTGTGACCAGGGCTTTTTTTCAGCTGGAATGCAGGGGAAAGCAGTTCTGGCACCTCCAGCACAGAATGTATGTAATGGCAAGGGGTACTAGAGTGTGCTGGAGGGTCTATTGATGCTAGCTGTGGGGGGATATATTGTTATGGGGGTTCTTATTGTTGGGGGAGGATCTATTGTTGCTGGAGGGGGTTCAATTGTTGCTGGGATAGATTTACTGTTAGGGGAGAGTATATTGTTGCTGGCTGCTGGGAGATCTATTGTTGCTAGTGGGAGGCTATTGTTGCTGGGGTGCAGGATATTTTTTGTGGCGGCTCTATTGTTGCTGGGGGGGGTCTATTATTGATGGCTGCAGGTGGGTAGGGGATGGAACTTAGGGTACAGTATTCGGAGGTGGGTAGGGGGGCGGAGACAAGTGGTGATTCAGAAGGAGGGAGTACCTGCACCTATTCCCTGAAAAAAAAAAAAAGCCCTGCATGTGACAAAGGCGAAATAGAGGTTCCAAAATTGAGCAGTGTATGTGGAAGGTGAAGATATATATAGTGTAGTACATAGTGCTGGTACAGTACCTAATGATGTGAACGGTGAACTATTTGGAGTACCTTTTGTCTTTTTGGCATTCTTGGGGAATGGGGAGATCTATCTGTGAAGATGGCAAAAGGAGTTCTTTCTGATATTTAATAACCAGTGTGTACAGACCTTACTAAGTTTAAGGTTAATCAACTCTGGTGAGACAGAAGAGCACTGGTATGGAGGGTACTGGAAGCTTTTGGATTTTTCTGTTTGCCAGTGAAGAAGTTTGTCCCAAAACCTCTAGGAGGGTCATGTCGCTCATTTCCCTCTTAAACCGAGCTGATAATATTCCCTCCTGCCCATGCACCCCTCCATGACTTTTCCAACAAGATCAATAATGCCACCATCAGTCCCTACCCTCACACCAGGGTACTGGATGTAATTCTAGACTCTGGCCTGTCCTTTTGAGCACTAAATCCAATCGCCGTCAAAAGCTTGTAGACTTCAACTCTGTAACATCTCTAAAATTCGCCCCTTTTTAACTAATGGAACCACCAAAACTACTCATTCACTCCCTTGTTATCTCTCGCCTTGATTATTGCAACTCCCTTCTCATTGGCCTGCCTCTCCATAGGCTATCCCCTCTTCAGTCTAGCTCTAATGCTGCTGCCAGACTTGCGTTACCTTACCAACCGCTCAGTGTCCGCCAACCCTCTCTGCCAATCCCTACACTTCCAATTGCCCAGAGAATTAAATTCAGAATACTAACACCACCATATAAAGCCATTCACAACTCTGCCCTGAGCTACATCACCGATCTTGTCTCCAAATATCACCCAAACGTTGCTCTCTGCTCTTCTCAAAACCTCCTGCTCTCAAGCTCCCTTGTGCCCTCCTTCGATGCTCATCTCCAGGACTTCACCAGAGCATCTCCCATCCTCTGGAACTCTCTACTTCAGTCTGTCCGGCTATCTCCTACTCTAGCTGCCTTTAGGCGATCCCTGAAAACTCATCTCTCGGGAAGCCCATCACACCTCCGAATAACTGAACTTTTATCACTTCCATCAGCTCCCCGCCCCCGTTATAACCTTTTGTACCACTTGCCCCACCCTATTAGATTGTAAGCTCTCATGAGCAGGGCCTTCTTCACCCTCTTGTATTTTACTGTATTGTAACTGTACTGCCTCCCTTTATATTGTAAAGCAGATATACAGTGCCATAGAAAAAGTATTCATACCCCTCAATTTTCCACATTTTGTCATGTTACAACCAAAAATGTAAATGTATTTAATTGGGATTTTATGTGATAGACCAACACAAAGTGGCACATAATTGTGAAGTAAAAGGAAAACAATAAATGGTCTTAAACATTTTTCACAAAAAAATATGTGAAAAGTGTGGCGTGTATTTGTATTCAGCCCCCCTGAGTCAATACTTTGTAGAATCTCCTTTCACTGCAATTACAGATGCAGTATTTTTGGGGATGTCTCTACCAGCTTTGCACATATAGAGAGTGAAATTTTTGCCCATTCTTCTTTGAAAAATAGCTCAAGCTCTGTCAGATTGGATGGAGAGCGTCTGTGATCAGCGATTTTCAAGTCTTGCCACAGATTCTCAGTTGGATTTAGATCTGGACTTTGACTGGGCCATTCTAACACATGAATATGCTTTGATCTAAACCTTTCCATTGTAGCTCTGGCTGTATGTTTAGGGTCGTTGTCCTGCTGGAATGTGAACCTCCGCCCCAGTCTCAAGTCTTTTGCAGACTAATGCCGCGTACACATGGTTGGACTTTTCGGCTACAAAAGGCCGACGGACCAAGTCCGGCGGACAATCCGATCGTGTGTGGGCTTCCCCGGACTTTCAGCGGACTTTTCCAGCCACAAATTTGACGGACTTTAGATTTGGAACTTGCTTCAAATCTTTACGTCGTAACTCCGCCGGACCCAGAAATCCGCTCGTCTGTATGCTAGTCCGACGGACAAAAACCCATGCTAGGGCAGCTATTGGCTACTGGCTATCAACTTCCTTATTTTAGTCCGGTGTGCGTCATCATCACGTACGAATCCGTCGGACTTTTGTGTGATCATGTGTAGGCAAGTCCGGTCATTGGAAAGTCTGTTGAAAGTCTGCCAAAAGTCCGTCGAAAGTCTGTCGGACGGGCTGTCGGACTTTTGTAGCTGAAAAGTCAGACCGTGTGTACGTGGCATAACAGGTTTCTTCTAAAATTGCCCTGTATTTAGCTCCAACCATCTTCCCATCAACTCTGACCAGCTTCCCTGTCCCGGATGAAGAAAGCATCCCCACAACATGATGCCGCCACCACCATGTTTCACGGTGGGTATGGTGTGTTGGGGGTGATGTGTAGTTTTAGTTTTTCGCACACTTATGCCCCGTACACACGGTCGGATTTTCCGATGGAAAATGTCCGATCGGAGCGTGTTGTCGGAAATTCCGACAGTGTGTGGGCTCCATCGGACATTTTCCATCGGATTTTCCGACACACAAAGTTGGAGAGCAGGAGATAAAATTTTCCGACAACAAAATCCGTTGTCGGAAATTCCGATCGTGTGTACACAAATCCGACGGACAAAGTGCCACGCATGCTCAGAATAAATAAAGAGATGAAAGCTATTGGCCACTGCCCCGTTTATAGTCCAGACGTACATGTTTTACGTCACCGCGTTTAAAACGATCGGATTTTCCGACAACTTTGTGTGACCGTGTGTATGCAAGACAAGTTTGAGCCAACATCCGTCGGAAAAAATCCTAGGATTTTGTTGTCGGAATGTCCGAACAAAGTCCGACCGTGTGTACGGGGCAATAGTGTTTTGTTTTTAGGCCAAAAAGTTAAATTTGATCTAATCTGACCAGAGCACCTTCTTTCACATGTTTGCTGTGGCCCCCACATGGCTTCTCACAAACTGCAAATGGGACTTCTTATGGCTTTCTTTCAACATTGGCTTTCTTCTTGCCACTCTTCCATAAAAGCCAGATTTGTGGAGTGCATGGCTACTTGTCCTGTACATGTAATACAAAAACAAGCAGGTTCCTCTGTGGGACTTTTAAAGACAGAAATTCCTTGACAAATAAATGTAATGAAAATATATTGATATTTTATTAGAAAAGTTTAAAAATGAATTGGTGACTTATTAAGTCACAATAGGATGCATATATCTATTATACAAAAATACAAAGTACAATATCAGGAAACATGTGTGTGTATGTATACAGACAACCATTTGAGACTGGCCAGTAGTGAACTGGGTTCAGACTATGCCCGACGTGTTTCGAGGTTTGAAGCGATTAAACCTCTTCTTCAGGGGCTAGTGGTTCATTGGTTGTCTGTAAATTAATAAAGAGCAAAAACAAACATAATAAGCAATTATCATACAGATTATATGAATAAGCATTACATATTGAACATATGATAGAATAACAACCTGAGATCTAACCATGTTTCTTGAGATGTCAGGAAAAATGCATCCGGTTAAAGGAAAGGGGGGAAGTATTCCGCTGCCCCAGATCAGCCAAGATGGAAAAGCCAGGGAGGTCAGAAATGATGGGCCCAAGCCAAAATCACAACTTAATAGTTGTCCTGTGGACAGATTCTCCCACCTGAGCTGTGGATCTCTGCAGATCCTCCAGAGTTACCATGGGCCTCTTGGCTGCTTCTCTGAATGCTCTCCTTGCCCGGCCTGTCAGTTTAGGTGGACGGCCATGTCTTGGTAGGTTTGCTCCGTGAGATGTTCAAAGCTTGGGATATTTTTTTTATAACCCAGCCCTGCTTTTATACTTCTCCACAACTTTATCCCTGACCTGTCTGGTGTATTCCTTGGCCTTCATGATGTTGTTTGTTCACTAAGGTTCTCTAACAAACCTCTGAGGGCTTCACAGAACAGATGTATTTATACTGCGATTAAATCACACACAGATGGACTCTATTTACTAATTAGGTGACTTCCGAAGGCAATTGGTTCTACTAGATTTTAGTTAGGGGTATCAGAGTAAAGGGGTCTGAATACAAATGCACATCACACTTTTCAGATATTTATTTGTAAAAAATGTTGAAAACCATTTATCCTTTTCCTTCTACTTCACAATTATGTGCCACTTTGTGTTGGTCTATCACCAGGGCATTTTTTCAGCTGGAACTTGGTGGAACTCCATTCCACTACCTCTGGTTCAGATCTTCTGCTCTCTGCTCACCACTATCACTGATAAACACCAAAGTCCGGCTTCTGTGTTTACTAGTGATGGTTTGTCTCCCAAGGACTCCCATTGATCTTATATCCTGAGCAGCTCCCACTGAGAGCAGGATTGGAACAAGGGAGATGCAGGTTTTCAGGGTCCACTGAGGATGCCGACACCCCCACTAGATGATCTACCTGCAAGTGAGAGAGGAGGAGTCACCTCCCCTTTGTGGGGAGGTACTAGAGCCGGCTGGGTGCTTTAGTTTAATACAGCAACAAAAGTAAGAGATGTGGAAGATGGTGGAGCTTTTAAGGGGAGGGGATGGGTGAAGTGGAGGGAGAGTCGCATGCAGAGGTCAGTGCTGAAGAGGGGTTAAAGTAAGATGTGGATGGGAGATGCAGAGGTAAGCAGCTGTGCAGGAAGGCTGAACTCTGCTCTCTGTATGCAGCACAACCCCTGAACTCTGTACATAGCACACTCCCAAACTCTGCATGTAGTGCATCCCTAAACTCTGTACTATGTACCAAGCGCACCCCGGAACTCTGCACGTACCGCACCCCTGGGGGGGGGGGGGCGTTTTTGGGGGGTTGTGGTTGAGTTCCTGCACCTATTTTCTGAGAAAAAAAGCCCTGTCTATCACATAAAATCCCAGTAAAATACATTTACGTTTTTGGTTGTAACATGACAAAATGTGGAAAATTTCAAGGGGTATGAATACTATTTCAAGGCACTGTAAATCCTGTGTTATAATAAAAATAATAATTTCCCAGCATGCTGTGTGAGAATATTTAAGAGGATATGAACTATATGTTCAAAAAAGGCCGGCAGAGGAAAAATAACTAGGCACTAGTATTGTCTGGGGTATCCCTGCAGCTTATTCCCTCACTATTACTGACTTACTACGTCTTGTTACAAAAGATGTGTTGGTGGAGCTCTTCATCCGCTAATAGGTAAAAAATATCTTTGCGCTCATTTATACGTGCGATCAGGGGGCAGTAAAATTTTCATTTTTTCAAATATAAATTTTTATTGTTTTTAAAGAAAAGTCAGGGAAGGAACAGCGCAATGACAACCATAACAGAAAATATGCATGGGTAATTACTTTGATAATAGCCGGCTATATGTCCGGCATTTGAAACGCATATCGGTAATATCAATGAGACTTGAGATAGCAACGACATTGCTAGACACAACACTAGTATCATGAGTTATTGAATAAGAAATGTCACAATGTCCCCAAAATCAGAAACCCGGTTGAACTGCCCGATCCCCAAACAATAAATCGGAAAAAACAGAAAATATAAGAGGGGAAACACAACAGCTCCAGAGGAAGTAAAGAAAGGGGAGTAGAGAAAAAAGGGGGGGTCCTGACCCCGAAGCGGTGAACGTGTCGCCACTTTAAGTATCTATTGGGCCTGTATTGATTCTTCATGATTCAAACAGGGACACACCTTCATCAGATAGAATAAACATATTCCAGAGCCTCCATGCCTTAGAATGGGCATTGAACAGCTTCATCACATAAGGGCCTAGAAGTGGTAGGATGGATTGGTAATACTGTAGGGTGAACCCATCAGGACCCTGCGCTTTGCCAGGTTTCATCCCCCCACCGCTCGTTGCAGTTCTTATAGGGTGATGTCATCCATCTTATAGGGTGATGTCATCCATCTCCGCACCTACCTCTGCAGTGAGTTGGGGAAGTTGGGGCGAGGCGTAATCCTCCATTGCTGCTTCATTGGAAGACCGGACCGGGAGATTATATAAGGAAGAGTAGTAGTCCCTGAATTTCTGCGCAATCTGGATAGGCATGACCCTTTTTTGGCCCGAGGGTGCTATGATTTATGGTATATATGTATTAAGTCTGTGATTTCTAACCGCTTTAGCCAATAGTTTCCCACATTTATTGCCAGATTTGTAAGTAAGCTTCCGGCAGAATTGTAGTGTTGCTTTAGCTATATAATGTAGTTAATACACTGTTTGCCTTCTAAGGGAAAACAGTTCAGTTTCCAGTGAGGATATAGGTGTTCGTTTTATGCCTCGATTCTACTTCATTTATCTTATGAAGAAGCTGAAGCAGTTGTTGTTCTCGTTCCCGTTTGATGCATGCTCCATGTTTAATCAACATCCATCTTATCAGGGTCCTTTGGGCTTCCCATAGGATACCCGGGTCACATTCTGCACTGTCATTTGTTTGGAAATGGTGCTTCAGCTTGTTCGTGACATCAATCAGAACTGCCGGTGTCTGTAACAGACTTTCGTTCAGCTTCCAGAACCTAGTTCTTGTGGTCGAGATTGGTGAGAGGGCGCATGGTCTGACCCTGTAATATTGCCTATCACAGAGTCATGCACCGCCTCCAACTGGCCATGGGGGACTACTAAAAAATAATAAATTCTCGAATACACTCTGTGTGGGGAGGAATAGAAGGTATAATTCCTCTCCCCAGAATGCCAGAGCGAACTAAGGAGAAACCGGATGAGGTGTGGCAAGAAAAATTTTACCTCCCCGGACCAACCAACTTAAATAACTGAGCGGCTAAATAAAGTTGTACAGATGTTGTGGTCGCAGCAAAAATTATACCTCCTGTCCTGTTCCATGAGCAATACCACCACCAAAAGCAACCCTTCCAAGGCAAAGTATTCCCTTTCAAAAACTCAGTTCACCTATCAAAAAAATTGATTAAATCAGGAGGCAGCCTCTCCTGTACAACTCTCTCAAAAGCGATATGCCAGATCGCTTTAGCGAGACCAATGCAAGTGTAAACAAGCTCCTAATGTAGAATTCTTGAAGGCAGTTCTCTGCCAACAAAGTAATCCCCAAGGGTCCCTGGAGCAGTCAAAAAGTATATAAAAGATGAGCGTCACACAGGTTTGCACTAGATCCAGTAAAAGTTTAATTATTTTGGCATCCAGTTACAGGATGTAGCCAACTCATTTCACGGGCTCATAGCTCCCCCTTCATCAGGGCTTAAAATGGTTCTAAAGGCTGAAGTTTTTTTACCTTAATGCATTCTCTGCAGCCTCACATATACGCACCTCACCTGCATCCTTGAATCTCCTCTTCTGGGGTCCCGCGCTAGCTCTCTCCCTCCTCACTGGCTCAAAGACACAAGTAGGAGCCATTGGCTTCCGCTGCTGTCAATCACGACCATTGAGGAGGGAGAAGGTGGTGGGGCCAAGCTGTGCTGCACAAGTGCCCCCATAGCAAACAGCTTGCTATGGTGGGCACTCGGTGGAGGGGAGGGGCCAATTTTGCCAATTCCAGTAGACCCCAGAGGAGGTGGATTGAGGCTGTTCTTGCAAAACCATGGCACAGAGAAGGTAAGTATAACATGTTTGTTATTTAAAAAAATATAAAAAATATGCCTTTACAATCACTTTAGGTACTGGAAATTAATGAGGTATACTTAAGCAATCGTATAAAACAAGGATCTGATTATAAAACACCAGCCTGTCAAGCTGTCCAGTATACCTTAATTTACCTTAAGTTTACCTTAAGTATACATTAATTACCAGCACTTAAGTCCAGATGAAGGGGAAGCTGTGAGTCCCTGAAATGTGTCGGCTATATCCTGTGACCTCTTGTCAAGCTAAAGAAACATACTGTTTTAATTCACACTGTCTCTGCTTGGAGGTGGCCATCTTGGTAGGAAGCTTAGCTTCCCAATACCAACGCTACCCTGATAACTGGTGATCCGATGACCGATGGATAATTTTAGAAAAGTAGCAGGAGAGGCATAGGAAGCACTGATCCACAGAATAAGCAGGTAGATACTTGCACTGCAGGTTCTCGGGTACAGCTTCCTCTCCAGCACAGTGAGAAGCACAGTAGTGACATCTCAAATCTCACTCCAAATCTGAGGTGACTAGAAGAAGCAGCAGTGCCATAAGTGATCTCACAGTGCAGATATACAGCAATTAAGCTGTAAAAAAGTAAATCTTTCTGGGTAATACTTAGGCACAATTGACATTTCTAGATGTTCCTTATAAGGTAGTAAAGCCCTTTTTAAAGGTCAGGTAAGTAAAAAAAAAATCTTGGAGATACTTCTCATTTGTAAGGAGTATTTACTGACAGTCTGGCTAGCAAGATCAAATCTTGCATACTTTTGATACTGGTAAGTTTTAGAAATCAATACTTATATAAACAGCAAGGTCCCGTCCCTGTTTATCAATCTTCTGAAATCAAGGATTTTGTACTAGTGGTATTCCACCTCCTCCTCTGCTTCCCCACATCCTGCTGGTATCCCCGGTGAGGCGTATTTTATAAAGAATGGAATGGCCCTAATTGACCAATCAGCTTTCACATACTACAATCTTTAATACCTCAGGTTAACCAATAAAAGGTTATCGCTAAAATTCCAAACTTCTTACATACTACAATTCATAAAAGGCACCGAAGGGCACTTAAAATCCCCCACCCCCAAAAAAATATTTGAGCACCTTCCAGATTCACACACACGTACACTATATTACCAATAGTATTGGGACACCTGCCTTTACACACACATGAACTTTAATAGCATCCCAGTCTTAGTCCGTAGGGTTCAATATTGAGTTTGTCCACCCTTTGCAGCTATAACGTCTTTAACTCTTCTGGGAAGGTTGTTCACAAGGTTTAGGAGTGTGTCTATGGGAACGTTTGACCATTCTTCCAGAAGCGTATTTGTGAGGTCAGGCACTGATGTGGATGAGAGCCTGGATCTAATGCATCCCAAAGGTGCTCTATCGGGTTAAAGTCAGGACTCTGTGCAGTCCAGTCATGTTCCTCTGTCCAAAACTCACTCATCCATGTCTTTATAGACCTTGCTTTGTGCACTGGTCAAAGTCATTTGGTGGAGGGGGGGGGGAATCATGGTGTGGGGTTGTTTTTCAGGGCTTGGGCTTGGCCCCTTAGTTCCAGTGAAGGGAACTCTTAAGGCTTCATGCATACCAAGGCATTTTAGACAATTTCATGCTCCAAACTTTGTGGGAACAGTTTAGGGGTGGTCCCTTCCTGTTTCAACATAACTGCGCACTAGTGCATAAAGCAAGGTCCATGAAGACATGGATGAACGAGTTTGGGGTGGAGGAACTTGCCTGGCCTGCCTGAGTCCTGATCTCATCCCAATAGAACACCCTAGTGATGAATTAGAGCAGAGACTGTGAGCCAGGCCTTCTTGTCCAACATCAGTGCCTGACCTCACAAATGTGCTTCTGGAAGAATGGTCAAACATTCCCATAGACACACTCCTAAACCTTGTGGACAGCCTTCCCAGAAGAGTCAAAGCTATTATAGCTGCAAAGGGTGGGCCAACTCAATATTGAACTCTACAGACGAAGACTGGGATACAAATAAAGTTCATGTGCGTGTAAAGGCAGGTGTCCCAATACTTTTGACAATGTAGTGTACATACAAATGTAAACACACATTAGTGCCTACACACGAAAGTGCTAAACATGCGACATATCGCCACACACTCTGGAGTGAAAGCAGTAATGATAAGCCCAATATTTACAGTTGACTCTAAACTGGTGAACTGTAGGGGCTTTTAAAACATCTATGGAAAATTTAGGATACCAAAGTTTGTTGCCATAACGACATGTTTGGGTATTTTACACAGCACAACCTTATCATTTATCTTTTAACAAAAAATTTGTAAAATATTGTTGTTCCCCAAAATCAATTTTTACTGTATTTTTTTTTATGGCAATCTTGTTCTTGATAAAACTTTGCACTAATATTCAGTGTTAATTCCGTAGGCAAAAGAAAATGTTCTCATAATTTGTCGTCAGCGCCATATTTCCAGTGATGAAAATGAAACGAAAATTACCCCACATTTTCGGCAATTGATGAATACTCAGGTGAAAATCAATTCCATTTTCATCAACGAATGAAAACGGAACGAAAATGTAAGGGAGGGACATTTACCCACATGAACTTCTGGTTTCCTTGGCGCTCTGCCTGTAAAGCTCTTGAGTGCTTCCCCTCCAAGCAAACAAGGTAGAGACCATAGCATGCTTAGTGGTGTGGCATTCTTAGCACTGTGCATCATTACAGGCCTCCTCAGACGACCGTCCAGAGCACTGTGTGCATTACAGGCCTCCTCAGAACATCCAGAGCACTGTGTGCATTACAGGCCTCCTCAGAACACCCAGAGCACTGTGTGCATTACAGGCCTCCTCAAAACACCCAGAGCACTGTGTGCATTACAGGCCTCCTCAGACTTCAGACAACCATCCAGAGCACTGTGCTTTACGGGCCTCCCGAGTCCTGATAGTCACGACCGTACAGAGGACCAGAGCACTGTGCATTACAGGCCTCCCCTCAGACCACCACCCAGAGCACTGTGAAGCATTACAGGCCTCCTCAGACCACCGTCCAAAGAACTGTGTGCATTACAGGCCTCCTCAGTCCACCGTCCAAAGAACTGTGTGCATTACAGGCCTCCTCAGACTCAGACGACCATCCAGAGCACTGTGTATTATAGGCCTCCTAAGTCCTGACAGTCCCGACCATACAGAGGACCAGAGCAATATGCATTATAGGCCTCCTCAGACCACCGTCCAGAGCACTGTGCATTACAGGTCTCCTCAGACCACTATCCAGAGCAGTGTGCATTACTGGCCTCCTCAGACCACCCAGAGCACTGTGAAGAATTACAGGCCTCCTCAGACCACCGTCCAAAGCAGTGTGCATTACAGGCCTCCCCTCAGACCACCATCCAGAGCACTGTGCATTACAGGCCTCCTCAGACCACCTAGAGCACTGTGTAGCATTACAGGCCTTCTCCAATGACCATCCAGAGCACTGTGCATTACAGGCCTCCCGAGTCCCGACTGTCCAGAGGACCAGAGCACTGTGCATTACAGGCCTCCTCAGAACATCCAGAGCACTGTGCATTACAGGCCTTCTCAAACCACCCAGAGCACTGTGCATTACAGGCCTCCCGAGTTCTGACCGTCCCGACTTTCCAGAGGACCAGAGCACTGTGCATTACAGGCCTCCTTAGACCACCATCCAGAGCACTTTGCATTACAAGCCTCCTCAGACCACCATCCAGAGCACTGCATTACAGGCCTTCTCAAACCAGCCAGAGCACTGTGAATTACAAGCCTCCTCAGACCACCATCCAGAGCACTGTGCATTACAGGCCTCCGCAGACCACTGTCCAGAGTACTGTGCAATACAGGCCTCCTCAGACCACCCAGAGCACTGTGTAGCATTGCAGGCCTCCTCGGACCACTGTCCAGAGCACTGTGTGCACTACAGGCCTCCTCAGACCACCATACAGACCACTATACAGACAATACAGAGCATGGTGTGCATTACAGGCCTCCTCAGACCACCCAGAGCACTGTGCATTACAGGCCTCCCCTCAGATCACTGTTCAGAGCACTGTGCAGCATTACAGGCCACCTCAGACCACCGCCCAAAGTGTCTGTGTAGTTTGTATAACCATAAATACTAACATGATATTAGATTTTTTTTATTCCAGGAGCAGAGGTGTAACTAGAATCTTCAGGGCCCCGGTGCAAGAAACCATGAAGGGCCCCCACCAGGGGCATTGCTAGGTCTACAAAAGATCTCGGACTAGAGACCATAGCAGCGAAGTAAAGAGAGCCATACGCTTGGGCGGGCATACACATGTGTATAATATACGTGTGTGTGTGTGTGTGTATATGTATATGTATATATGTATGTATAATATATGTGTGTGGTTTGTATGTATACAGTTAGGTCCATATACAGTGGGGACGGAAAGTATTCAGACCCCCTTAAATTTTTCACTCTTTGTTATATTGCAGCCATTTGCTAAAATCATTTAAGTTCATTTTTTTTTCCTCATTAATGTACACACAGCACCCCATATTGACAGAAAAACACAGAATTGTTGACATTTTTTTAGATTATTAAAAAAGAAAAACTGAAATATCACATGGTCCTAAGTATTCAGACCCTTTGCTGTGACACTCATATATTTAACTCAGGCGCTGTTCATTTCTTCTGATCATCCTTGAGATGGTTCTACACCTTCATTTGAGTCCAGCTGTGGTTGATTATACTGATTGGACTTGATTAGGAAAGCCACACACCTGTCTATATAAGACCTTACAGCTCACAGTGCATGTCAGAGCAAATGAGAATTGAGAGGTCAAAAGGAACTGCCTGAAGAGCTCAGAGACAGGATTGTGCCAAGGCACAGATCTGGCCAAGGTTACAGAAAAAATTCTGCTGCACCTAAGGTTCCTAAGAGCACAGTGGCCTCCATAATCCTTAAATGGAAGACGTTTGGGACGACCAGAACCCTTCCTAGAACTGGCCGTCCGGCCAAACTGAGCTATAGAGGAAGAAGAGCCTTTGTGAGAGAGGTAAAGAAGAACCCAAAGATCACTGTGGCTGAGCTCCAGAGATTCAGTCGGGATATGGGAGAAAGTTGTAGAAAGTCAACCATCACTGTAGCCCTCCACCAGTAGGGGCTTTATGGCAGAGTGGCCCGACGGAAGCCTCTCCTCAGTGACACATGAAATCCTGCATGGAGTTTGTTAAAAAAACACCTGAAGGACTCCAAGATACTTACCAAGACTTAAACCCAATTGAGCATCTCTGGAGAGACCTAAAAAATGGCTGTCCACCAATGTTTACCATCCAACCTGACAGAACTGGAGAGGATCTGCAAGGAGAAATGGCAGAGGATCCCCAAATTCAGGTGTGAAAAACTTGTTGCATCTTTCCCAAAAAGACTCATGGCTGTATTAGATCAAAAGGGTGCTTCTACTAAATACTGAGCAAAGGGTCTGAATACTTAGGACCATGTGATATTTCAGTTTTTCTTTTTTAATAAATCTGCAAAAATGTCAACAATTCTGTGTTTTTCTGTCAATATGGGGTGCTGTGTGTACATTAATGAGGAAAAAAAAATGAACTTAAATGGTTTAAGCAAATGGCTGCAATATAACAGAGTGAAAAATGTAAGGGGGTCTGAATACTTTCCATCCCCACTGTATATAAAGTGTGTGTGTGTGTGTGTGTATATTAGCGCACTACTCCCTTGGGAGCTGCTGTTAGTTCATACCTTTCTGGCTCTCCATTTTCCTCCCCTGCACAAATAACATCAGCAGACAGTCCAGTAACTTTAGAACATAAACTTTATTCTTTTCCTTGCTGCATGTTAGAAAAGAGCTTGCAATATTTACAGTCTATGGCTCCAGGAAGTATGAGTTGCCTCTTAATCTTTGGTTCTTTTAATAGTAGCTATATCCTTTTCCCTTAATGAACCGACCAGTGCCTCTCTGAAAAACACTTGGGTATGCGGATGTTAGAAGCACCAGGCCTCACCTGCCTATCTCGACTCCCGCAATCCTCCCGGGTCAGTTCAGGAAAAGTCCGGGCGCACCCCGATCTATTTCATCCTTTTAGCAATTGCTTCCTGCTCCGCATGTCCAGAACCATCCCAGCCAGTGACGTCTGGCCCATTGCTCCTGGAGTTTCTTTCGGTGTTTTAGCGTTGATGAACCATCCAGCACTGAGGTCTCTGAACCCTCAGGCCTTCAGGTTCAAGTTCTCTTGCTATCCAGCACTGAGAGCATTACACCCCCAGGCCTTCAAGCCTGCTCCTTGTTGATCACATCGTTGCAGCCTTTCTGGATTCAATTCCCATCTCCAATCCCCAAAGGAAACATGTGACCTTGGTTTTTATAACAGTCCCACCTCTGCCCAAGCAAAACAATGATTGGCTCAGAGCGGTCTCCAAAAACTACCTGCCACTCTGCTCCCTCAGTCCACCCACTTTCCAGAACATTTCAAGGAAAATAATGGAAATCTTACAGGGCAGAGTGTAGGTGGCCATACCCTCCTCTATTCTATCAAATCTCTCAAACAAATTAACCAACCAGCTTACACCATCAGGGTAAAACACTGGCAAAGGTGGTGGGCGCTACATATATAGCGTTACATATCTGAGTGTGGATCCCCACTTACATCAGGGTCCCCAGAGCCCCCCTCATTACATCAGGGTCCCCAGAGAGCCCCCCCTTACATCGGGTCCCCAGAGCCCCCCTCATTACATCAGGGTCCCTAGAGAGCCTCCCCTTACATCAGGGTCCCTAGGGGGCCCCCCTTACATCAGGGTCCACAGAGAACCCCCCTTACATCAGGGTCCCCATGTACCTGGCTGGTCTCCACTGTGCACCTCCAACCCCGAGCACATCTCTAGACCCCCCCCCCCCCAACTGGGGGATCAGCAGCTCTATGGTACCCGTGGGACGCGGGATCTCCCTGGGGCTTGTAGTTCTCTTCCCGACTGTATGCAGTGGAGAGGGGAGGGGCCTCTGACCCATCCAAGTATCAGCAAGAGTGTAGAAGCAGAGCCGACTCACTTGTAAACTGAGTGACGAGCATACATGCCCGGGTCAGAGGACCCTCCCCTCTCCACTGCATACAGTCAGAAAGAGAATGACAAGCCCCAGGGAAATCCCGCGGGCACCATAGAGCTGCGATCGCCCCCTCCCACCTCCCACCTAAAATACGATGAAAACCAAAATGGCATTTTAGTTACAAGACTATGACTAAAACTAAATTTAAACTTGATGTCAATATTAACACTGCTAATATCGTGTGGCATAAAAAATTGGAACTACCACTGTTTTGTTCTCTAGGGCCTCTGCTTTCGGGAAATAAAAGCGTTGGGATTTTTTAGGCAATTTTCAGTAATCTTCAGGCCTAAAATAATTTTTTAAACATTTGTGAAAAAAAAAAAACAGGTCTGGCAGCAACGGCGTTAAGGGGGAAATTTTCTCTTTACAAAACTTTGTCGGGGCTAAAATCATCTAGAGCCAGGAGCCTAGAATTTCAGAATTTTTTTCAGTAGCCAAAAACCAGAAGCAAAAGTAGCCAAAAAACAGATTCCAGCAACCTCTAGAATGCAGTTAGGTTTATGGGAGGCAGAATCTCTGTAATGCCGCGTACACACGGGCAGACTTTTCGACTTTTCGACGGACTAGGTCTGGCGGACTTTTTGACGCACTTTCCGAATGAACGAACTTGCCTACACATGATCAACCAAAGTCCGACGGATTCGTACACGATGACGTACGACCGGACTAATATAAGGAAGTTCACAGCCAGTAGCCAATAGCTGCCCTAGCCTCGGTTTTTGTCCGTCAGACCAGCATACAGACTAGCGGACTTTTTGACCGGACTTGAGTCCGTCGGAAAGATTTGAAATATGTATCATTTCTAGGTCCGTTGAACTTTTGGGGAAAAAAGTCCGCTGGAACCCACACACGATGGAATTATCCGACGGACTCTGGTCCTCCGGACCAAGTCTGCCGTAAAGTCCGCTCGTGTGTACGCAGCATAAGCCAGCCCTACACTCCCCATATCTCAGCCATATTGTAGGGTAGGTACCAATGGCAAAAATACAGGAGAATGAAAACTATGGCAGCAAGATTCTATGGGCGTTTTGTATAAAATAAAGCCATCCATTATATGTAGTCTTTAGCGCTAAACAAAGGGTTTTTGTACATTTTTATCTATTTTGCTTTTGTTACTGGCTTAAATAGTGTGCTGCTTTCGAAGAGCACCTGTACTGAGCTATTAAATATAATTCCGTGCTTAAAAAAGAAGACACAAGAACATTTTTTTTCTTTTAACATAAAAACAAATGATTAAGAATTCTGCAGGCAGTGAATAATGCCAACTACACCTCCACTTCTTCTGTGCCAGCTTCGCTAATGGATCTCCTAATTATAGTCGTGTCTTTCAGATAATGTGTACTTTATGATAATTGTGCAGCCTGGAGATTAATTAACTTGTCTCATTCTCTTTTTCTGGTGTTTTAGCGCACCTTGAAAGTCAAGTCGGCAGCCTAAATGGCCAGCAATAACACAGCCAATATAGCGCAAGCCAGGAAGCTTGTAGAACAGTTGAAGATGGAAGCCAATATTGACAGAATAAAGGTATGACTCATGGCTGTAATTTGATCGAGAATGCACTGGATTGTCCTTATTGAAGTACCCACCCTTTCCCATCTGCCAAAGCCATCATAAGAAAGTCATGGTCTTCTTTTGGATTTAGGGTTGTGTAGCACCCTGGAGTTTAGTCAGGGTTGCTCCTTGAAATTTACTTGCCAGGAATAGTCATGTTGGCTAATTGTTAGAGATCCTTTGATTTCTCTTTTCTGGCTTGTTTGCACTTTTCCCTTCTACCACTAGGTGGCCGGGTACTTGGTGGTACTAGATACGAGAAGGGCAACGCAAGGTCAGATTATGGGTATATGGGGCATCTCAGCCAATGGGCAGGGGTTTTCTTGAATCCCTTGGCCTGCTGGGAGAACCTATATATTTGGGTGGAGTTAGGTGATCTGGGTTCTGTGCCACCAGCACGGCTGTCTGGGTGGACGTGTGTTGTATTGACTGGGCTGCTAGGTTGGAGATTGGGCCTATCCCGGGCACATCTGGGTGCTAGGCTTGCAGTCCAACCAAAAGTGACGGTTCTGCCTGCTGGAGAAACTATCGTGGTCAGAGGTAGAGGGGAAGCTGTCGCCAGTAAGGGACCATCCGCCTTATTACCAGGGACCACAGGGAGTAACTAAAGCAAGTACCGGAGCAGCATTCTCACCAACTGGGGATGGTGAAGAATCAGGAAACTTCAGTGGGTATCAAGCCAGGGACCCAGCCAGCGGAGGTGACGCTTGCAGAGCAGCTTTGCGTGTCAAGTCAGGGACCGAGCAGGCCAGTGGGGTGATGCTTGAGAGGTATCTTGAGTGCCAAGCTAGGGACCCAGCAGAGAGGCAGGGGTGACGGTTGAGGAAGATACCGCCGTTAAGTGGGTCTAGTGAGAGACTGGGAGCTCAGTGGGCTGAAGAACTACAAGGAGCTATTGTAGTGAAACTGAAAGAACTGTTACGCTTTGTGTTAGGAATTGTTAAAGACTGTTGCCATAGGAGACATCGTTCCTGCACATGCAGATGTGGCGTCTTGCTGGATGCCTTTCCCTGCATGGCTGTCCTCCTATTGAAGTCTTGGAGTTTGCCAATTAATCTTGCAACTACCTAAGGGTGTCCTGGCCCTAACCCTCTCCCCCCTCTGGCGCCCGGTAACTTTAACTACTCTGCAACCACCATGCCTCACAACCCACTACATACAGAAGCATGTCAGCTATTCCTGCCCTGGAGGTTCTCATTAGATCAAAGGAGGCCTGGGACCTTGCTACAGTTGTATATTTGGGTCAGGAAGCAGTAAGGTTTAAAATGTCTGGAGTGGGAATACTTTACAATCCTTTTAAAAATCCTAAAAAAAATCCATTTCCTTGGCACTAGTGACAACTTGCTAACAATGAGAGACCACCATAACTGGGGCTGGATTGACTATTAACCAACTAAGCATGTGCTTAGGGCATCAAAGAAAGGGGGCACTACATAGGTTTTCCCCAGCTATCCTGCCCTTAAAGAATAAGTGCATCTCTTATTTTTTGCCCCTTTGCCTTAAATAAACCAATCCTACCTTCTCTCTCCACAGATGTATACTTACCATTCAACTGCCATGCCAAGTCCTTTCTCTCCTAGCCACAGTAGACTTCTAAAGGGCCTGTCCACCTTTGTCTGCTGAATAGTTTTTCAAATTTTTTTAGCACTTCCTAATGTCTTGTCAATGAAGCAATAGAGGAGCTGATGGGGGTACCATTGTTGGAATGGGCTTAAGGCAACGTTTGCCCTTAAATTTTAACTAAAGTCAATTTTGTTTTAGTTTTGATTAGCATGGAGATTAGAACACTTGTCAGATTTTTTTGTTGTCTGTGCCCTCATTAGGGGAAATCACTGTCTCTATTTGTCCTGGTTACGGATATATCCGAATGTGAAAGAAAAGTGAAACCGAAAGAAAATCACAAATTTTTGGGTTGTCATTAGAATGAGAGTAGAGGGGGAAATCCTCCAATGGGTCCACTAGTTCTGGTGACTTCCTCACTTGGGAGGGATTTCATCTCCCTTCCTGTTTTGTCTATGGGGCAGGAAGTAAAGGCAAATCTCCCCAATGGCACACAGATGACAAAAACTAACAGGGGTTATAACTCTCCCTTACTCTATCCAGAATGAAAAAATAAAGTTTTGTTCTACTTTAATCTGGACTAAACCTTCCAAGGAATAGGCAGCTCCCATCACAAGCAGAGATCTGTTGTGTATCAAAAACAAAAGTTTAAAAACCAATATGATCAGACCAGGTTCATGGAATAACCACTGATATTAGAACACCGACCTCAGCCAGTAAGCCATGACTAGGGTAGATCAGAGGTAGCCATACTATCAATAGCCCCTATACCTCCAACCCCCCTTTTCCCATTAAAACACACAACACCAGTTGGAGTTAAATGGCCATCCGGCCTTTTATTAAACAACATAATAAATAACACTTTAACAAATAAACCAAAGCTAGATGTCCCCAGCCGCAAGAACAGTGACTCGGGGACATTACCCCTTGCCCCACAGACCTTACAGGTCTACCACTACCTGGTCCCTCTTAGTGGACCACCCCCAACCAGAGGACACCATACCAATGATGGTTCCCCACTTGTATCCTACCGACAGATTATTTGACCCCCATCCAAGGGGTCCCAACAGCCATCTCTAAATTTACCCTTTAAACCTACTTACCCTATCACAAGGCGGGAGGGTAGGACGTTACTCTGATATCTTCCCACGCCGACTGTTACGGTACCACCCCTGCCTCCAGACTTTTCTCCTGTGCTCCTCCCCATTACCTTGTCTACTCCACCAATCATGTAGGTACAAAACTCCCACCTAATCTCTTTGGCACGTTAACCTCCGATCTGTCTGGTTCCCATTCCACCCTGTCATGCTGGCCCTGGAGCTTTATACATTCCTCCGAGCTCCGTGCCTTCCTTTATAAAGCTTAAAGTGTTTTTGGGTGCCACCATCCTTTTTGTCAGAGCCAACTATTTAGGCCATGTGTGGAGGCTTAAAGCTGTTCCCTATTTAACTCTTCAGAACCCTCTTGTAGGCACCTGCCGACAACTGTAATTTCAGAATTTAGTTGCATGGTCTTAATACCAGATGGTATTTAAAGTCTCACCCACCATCTTGTAATGTATGTTCTCACTGGCAAAAACCTCCACAATGCAGTTGGGATTTTGGGTCTCTGTAAGCCAGCCCAGCACAGACTCGGCCTCCCCATATCTCAGCCATATTGTATGGTAGGTACCAATGCAAAAATACAGGAGGGTGAAATCTATGGCAGCAAGATCCTATGGGTTTTTCTGCTAAATAAATCCAACCATTATATGACATCTTTAGCTCTAAAAGAAACCTCCAAAGCCCCCCAAAGCACCTTGTCTCCATGTTGATGGGGACAAGGGCCTCATCCCCACAACCCTTGCCCGGTGGTTGTGGGGGTCTGCAGGTGGGGGGCTTATCGGAATCCTAGCTGGAGGGAGGGGCTGGCAGGGTGCTGTACATAGCCTTCTGCCTCTGTACTTCTCTCAAGACCCCTTAGCACTGATGCAAGTAGTGTGCTGGCTCCATAGGTGTGTGCAACCTATTGCATTAGGGTGTGCACACCAAAGCTTATACACACATGCGCAGTAGTACAGTGGACGGTGTCAGTAGAGCAATGGAAGGTATCAGTAGGGCAGTGGACGTGTCAGTAGGGCAGAGGCTGGTGTCAGTAAGACAGTGGATGGTGTCAGTCAATAGAGCAGTGGACAGTGTCAGTAGGGCAGAGGTTGGTGTCAGTAGGGCAGAGGACAGTTTCAGTAGAGCAGTGGATGGTTTCCATAGGGCAGAGACTGGTGTCAGTTGTTTTTTTTTTCTTTTTTTTATTATTTTTAAAAAATTTTTTTAATTTTTTCAATTTTTTTCTTGTTAGGAGCCTTAGGCAGGCCATACATGGGTCGAATTTCGAAAGAATTTTCTTTCGAAAATCTTATCTAGGAATTTTTGTTCGTATTTCGCGCCAGTAGTGGGCTGCAGCAACAGCCGATCTTTGTCCGGCCATCGAATTTGAGTAATCGGACATGGAAATTTTTTGAAAAACAAACGATTTTCTAGTCAATAATGGGAGAATCATTCGAGAAATGTAATCAAAAAAGAAATGCACATGTGCAAGAAAAGAAAATTCCCAGAAATTTTCAGATTTTCAAAAGAAAATTCTTTTGAAATTTGACCATGTATGGCCAGCCTTATTGGGGGCTTTGGTGATATAGCAGAGAAAGGGACTGAGGACAAAAATTCTGCCAGTCCCTTTATCTATAGCCTCAGCTGCCACAGGGGAGGAGGGGGGATCTCCATCATACAGGGTAATTAGGGTGTACCCAGGCACACCTGGCACATACCATGCGCACGCCTATGGCTGGCTCTTGGAAGGACCATGAAATAAGGTGAGCTCTGACTTGCTACAGCATCTAATGCAGACTCTGAGAAACTTAGTGTCCCTTGAAACCAAAATAAGCAATTTCAGTACGGGAGAGGAGTTTGTACAAGGCATTTTTTTTTATCAGATGACCCTTTATTTAAAATGAGCTATTTTGCCTTAAGCTGCCTTATTGAATTGCATATCCACTCCTATGAGACCAAATTCTGTCTGTTCTTCAAACCTTCTCCAGCCCTCCCAGCAGCCGGTGATTAATTTTTTCTTGTTCTGTTTAATACATGCATTAAATAACATTTTCCTTTCTCATGCATTTTGTTAAAAAATTAATGCATCGGAAATCAAGCCCCAGCTGAACTTCCCTTCATCAAGGGATTTAAATGCACCATGTGAACTCCAGAATGGAGTGACTTGTATTCCACCCATGGAGCTATGAATAATGGAGCTGAATGCTTCAAACGGAGAGCGATGGTGGGGAGAGGCAGATGTATTTGGATAATTTAGAGCATCGAGCTACTTGTGTCATTAGCCCAGCTGCATTTTTCATAAAGCTGAACCCACCCACTGTTCTGCTGTTTACATCTTTTAATGTTGTTAGGTTTGTGATGCTGGTGGAGACATTGGGGGCATTTATGAAAAATGGCATCTGCATCCTATTTAAGTTTTCTAAACCTTTTGTGTTGGATTTTTTTTTCCCAGTGTCTGTGTTATATATTGGAATATACAACTGTACTTTTTCTTTACAATTCTGCAAGATAACTGGAAAATCGTCTTCTTTTAATAATTTTCGGTAATTGCTCAGTATGTACAATTTTAAGCTTTTTGTGGTTTAACCACTTCAGCTCTCACACCTGTACACCCATAATGGACCAGAGAAAAGTTTTCAATTGCCCCTATAGACCTATAGATTTGGCAATGACCTTGTCATTATGATTTGTTGTCTATATAGTTTTTTTTGGGGGGGGGGGGGCAAGCAAGGCTTTCTTTGGATGATATTGTCTTGCACAAATGATTTTGTTTTCTGTGCAATCTATAGATACCAACATTTAATAAATAATTTTTGTTTTCTATTTTGACCACTGTTAACTTTAAAACTATTCTGCTATACTGTAATTTGTCCCATTTTTATAATGACACTAAAATTAAGAAAATGTTATGTACAAATTAAATATTTATTCTAATTTAGCATTTTTTAATGTGATAAATAAATGTGATAAAGAAAGAAAATGTAAATAAAACAAAAATCAGCAGGAAAATGGGAGAAGGGGAGGAAGGAGTTAATTAGGATTAAGATTAAGGTTTCATATTATCTTTTTTTTTTTTTTTTAAATTATATCACATACAGATCCACATACAGACCAACATTTGATCTACATATGAATTGAGTAGAAACATTTTATTACAATGTATTTCTCAATAAAGCTACAGAACACTGTTCAGAAGCTTTATTTCAAGCAGTAGCAGCTGCAACCACTGTAATACGGAGCAAAATCAGCTATAGCGGTTGGGGGAGCAGCAGCAGAGAAAGATAAAGTACAATGTAGACAAAGTACTTCAAAGTTTTTTAGGGCATACCCCCAAGATTCTCAATTGGCAATAAAAAGTTCCGAAGTTCCTGTAAATTGCATGAACTGATTTGTAGATTTCTCTTAAAGAGAAAGAGGAACTAAACTTCCCTCTCATGCAATAATAATAATAATAAAGCTTACCTATAGGTACTGTAAATATCTCCTAAATTTGCACCATTTAGTAGAAATGTACTGTATACTGCGCCAATGACATCATTGGCGCATGCGCTCTGGAGGAACGGCCGCCCATGCCCTTCCTTCAGAGCCGCGTGCCGTGACCGGCAGTGATGTCACATGGCTCTGGCCAGTCACACAGCTGGAGTCCGCGGACCCGAAAGCAAGATTGGCGAAGATGGATGCAGCCTCCAGCAGGGACGACAAGGGCTTCGTTTGCAAGTAAGTTTCACATAATGTGCTAGTATGCGATGCATACTAACGCATTTTACCTTTACTTTGCAGGTCACAAAAAAACAAAAAACAGGCTGTGTTTATTTCCTCTTTAAAGCAGTAGTAAACTGCATTTGACGAAAAAAACGAAATCCCGTGCAAGGCAATGTCATAATGTGCTAGTATGCATCACATACTAGCAAATTATGAGAGACTTGCCTCCAAAACGAAGCCCTCCAGCACTGCGCTGTCACCGCTAAGAGGGCTTCCATCATCCCCCGGCCTTTCTTCTGGGTTTGTGGCCTCCTGCTGCATAAGTGGCCGGGGGTGTGGTGATGTCACTCCCTCGCATGCGCACGGGAGCCACAGTTTATGGCACGTGCTCTGTAGGCCCGGCACTATATGCCAGATATTCAGAACGCATGCGCCAGTGATGTCACCAGCTGCATGCATTCTGAATATCTCTTAAACGGTGCAAGTTTAAGAGATATTCACAGCACCTACAGGTAAGCCTTATTATAGGCTTACCTGTAGGTACAAGTAGTATAACTGAGTTTACTACCACTTTACAATGCCTTGAAAAAGTATTCATACTCAAATTTTCCACATTTTGTCATGTTACAACCAAAAACTTAAATGTATTTTATTGGGATTTTATGTGATAGACCAACACAAAGTGGCACGTAATTGTGAAGTGGAAGGAAAATGATAAATTGTTCTCCAAATTTTTTACAAATAAATATCTGAAAAGTGTGGCGTGCATTTGTATTCAGCCCCTTTACTCTGATACCCCTAACTAAATTCTAAAAGTCACCTAATTAGAAAAATGGGGTCCACCTGTGTGTAATTTAATCTCAGTATAAATACAGCTGTTCTATGAAGCCCTCAGAGCTTTGTTAGAAAACCTTAGTGAACAAACGGCATCATGACGACCAAGGAACACAAAAGACAGGTCAGGGATAAAGTTGTAGAGAAGTTTAAAGCAGGGTAGGTTATAAAAAAAATATCCCAGGCTTTGAACATCTCAGGAGCACTGTTCAATCCATCATCCAAAAATAGCAAGAGTATGGCACAACTGCAAACCTACCAAGACATGGCCGTCCACCTAAACTGACAGGCCGGGCAAGGAGAGCATTAATCAGAGAAGCAGCCAAGAGGCCCATGGTAACTCTGGAGGAGCTGCAGAGATCCACAGCTCAGGTGGGAGAATCTGTCCACAGGACAACTATTTGTTGTGCATTCCACAAATCTAGCCTTTATGGAAGAGTGGCAAGAAGAAAGCCATTGTCTAAAGAAAGCCATAAGAAGTCCCATCTGCAGTTTGCGAGAAGCCATGTGGGGGACACAGCAAACATGTGGAAGAAGATGCTCTGGTCAGTAGAGACCAAAATTTTACTTAGTAGCCTAAAAGCAAAACGCTACGCTATGTGTGGTGTGAAACTAACTCTGTACATCACCCTGAACACACCATCCCCACTGTGAAACCTGGTGGTGGCAGCATCATGTTGTGGGGATGCTTTTCTTCAACAGGGACAGGGAAGCTGATCAGAATTGATGGGAAGATGGATGCAGCCAAATACAGGGCAATCTTAGAAGAAAACCTGTTAAAGTCTGCAAAAGACTTGAGACTAGGGCAGAGGTTCACCTTCCAGCAGGACAACGACCCTAAACGTACAGCCAGAGCTACAATGGAATGGTTTAGATCAAAACATATTCATGTGTTAGAATGGCCTAGTCAAGTCCAGACCTAAATACAATTGAGAATCTGTGGCAAGACTTGAAAATTGCTGTTCACAGACGCTCTCCATCCAATCTGAAAGCTGAGTAGAGACATCCCCAAAAAGACTTGCAGCTGGAATTGCAGGGAAAGGTGGTTCTACAAAGTATTGACATATTTATTTGTAAAACATTTGGAAAATCATTTATCATTTTCCTTCCACTTCACAATTATGTGCCACTTTGTGTTGGTCTATCGCATAAAATCCCAATAAAATACATTTACATTTTTGGTTGTAACATGACAAAATGTGGAAAATTTCAAGGGATATGAATACTTTTTCAAGGCACTGTAAAGATCAACTCCTGCCAACTCCCATTCCCAAAAATAGTGAGTCTCTGATTCTGCCCCACCCACAAGGCCATAATAAAGTTGTCACTCTCCCTTGACGAACACCAAGTCATTTGTATTTTTTACATAGATACAGTATCTTTCTGTTAATTTACTATAAAAAAACAGCATGTGATTCAATTTTCCAGTAATCATAGAAGACTGATGTATCAGTCTCTTTAGGAATGGTCCACTAAAATATGGACTGCGTTAACAGTTTGTTGTATGATCTTTAAGAAACCTGGTCCTAATGTAATAAATATAGATCAAATTAAAAAGAGGTATAATAATATATGGGCAGCCAGCTTGATTGTATTTCATAACCTATATAAGAAACCAGAGCTGGAACCTGATGGTTACTTACATTGTATAACCTTCAGTAAAAAACAAACAAAAAAAATGGAACCTACCGGTAATTACCAGCAGCACCCAATGAAATGTGTGCCTACATTATATACCCAACATAGGTTACCTTCTTTAGAGCAGAACTTCACTTCTCCCCCCTCCCTATGTTTTCCTCTACCCTTGTACCTACTGGATTGTGCACAAAAAACCTACTCGCACACCTGGCAATCCAGCGATGTTCCCCAGGGATCCATCACTTTGCTGCAGGACATCTGGTACCGCACTACCAACTTCTAACATTACCAGGGGGTGCCAGCAGTCTCTTTCGGGTTATGCAGGGGCCCTGTGATGATGCGCATGCATCATGTCAGGTCATCAGGGGATCTGCTGTAAAAACCATGAATAGACAGCCAGCACCCCTGATGATGCAATGCAATGGGGTAGGTGCACCACAGAGTACCCTGCAGCCTCCTGGGACCAGTGACGTGGGTATCCCAGGAGGTTGCAGGCACTGTACATGTTAATCCTGCCTAGGTGAGAAATAGGGAAGTGCAGAAGTGCAGGAGGGCCAAAACACACACACCAACAAAAATCCAATTCCGTTTCAGGAGGGGGAGAGCGGAAGAAGAATGATATAAGGTTGATGGGGAAAGTGAAATTCCATTTAAGGCCATAAGCATTCAATGCGTGGTTTCTGCCACCAATGTTAGGGTAATTCAAAAGATTCATCAGTAAACATTTTTACAGATGATTGCAGACAAAGTATTGCTTCCCAAGATACATTTTAATAAAGCAAAAAAAATGTCTTAATGATTATATTTTTGTATGTAGGGGTGCCCCTTCTGGCAGGAAGTCCATGGCAATTGCCTCTTTTACCCCCCTATAAATCTGACATTGACTAAAGCAACCAATGGGACGCTTGCCTACATGGTATAACCTACAGAAAACCCAAAACCTCCCCATTTTCCTGCCTTTACCCGGGTCAATTTTGCGGAATTTCTGAGGGAAATGTACTGTTTAATTTTTATATAAGCTGTAATCCCAGAGGAGTCATGAGACATCTTTTCCTGATCCTGCATAGAACACTGAAGCCACAAGAAGAAGACGGAATGTCAAAGGCCGTGAGCATCTATGATGTGCTGAATAATAGATAGCCTGCTGTACAGGCTTCCAGAACTGTCTAATATGGCTGGACCATAGAACAAGAAATTCTCTTTATTATAGAGTGATAATGTTGGAATCTCATGTACGGAAATATTAAAACTGGTGCTAAGGGAATTATGAGGCTCCTGCCCACCGCAATCAATCAAAGATTGGCTAATATTTTCCAACCTGTGTTGAGACAATAAAACTTTGGATGGGAGGCCGGGGTGGAGATACTGTACGTCCAACCAGGATACCTTTGTAGGTGGATTGTTATTTATTGGTAAGGCCTCCTTTGGTTACTCCACCTTTAAAGAGATCCACAAAATGTAAATATACTTAAAAAAAATATAATAATTTTAACCCAATGGGCGGCACAGTGGTGTAGTGGTAGCACTCTCACCTAGCAGTAAGAAGGGTCACTGGTTCGAATCCCAACCACGACACTACCTGCTTGGAGTTTGCATGTTCTCCCTTTGCCTGCGTGGGTTTCCTCCCGGTACTCCGTTTCCTCCTACATTCCAAAGACATGCTGGTAGGTTAATTGGATCCTGTCTAAATTGTCCCTAGTATGTATGAATGTGAGTTAGGGACCTTAGATTGTAAGCCCCTTGAGGGTAGGGACTGATGTGAATGTACAATGTATATGTAAAGCGCTGCGTAAATTGATGGCGCTATATAAGTACCTGAAATAAATAAAATAAATAAAAAACCCAAGAACAGAAATATAAAATTTTGCAGCTTACCAGTTCTTAGATATAATGGCTGCATTCGTTTTACAGTATTTCGTCACGCTTTTCCCCCCTTATTTTTACCTGTTGAGCCTGGCAATAACACACTTCCTGACTTGGGTGACAATGATCACTTTTCCGGTTCAATCATTTTTATTGCAGGTATACTATTAACAAATACAGTAATACCAAAGGCACCTAAACTGCTTACGCACGGGCTAGGACTGGCGCATGAAGAACATACAACAGACAACATGAACAGAGGAGTGAAGGCCTCCTGTCTAAATGATCACAGAAATCCTGAGTGCAGCATACATATATTTAGTGGTTAACCCAAAAGAGTGCAAGAGTAGCCAGGACAAGTATGTTAACTCTGCATTTAAATAGTCCTGGGCATCCATCGACAATTAAAGAGGGCTAAGGGCCCCGGCAAGAGTAGGAAGAGAATAGTAAGCGGAAAGTAGAGGTAGGGTAGGGGAGAGAAAGAGTAGGAGACCAAGGATCGCCCAGGTTACCAGTGGGAGCCGACCCACACTGGTCAGGGGGAGTTCAGGGAAGGCATACATCAACCATGGCTCCCAAACTTTAAGGAACTTGGCATGTGTGTCTTTCAGAATACTAGACATGTGTTCATTGACTAGCATGGCCGTCAAGCGCAACAGTCACTTTTCAAATTGTATCTACTGTATGTATTAGCAACATTGTCACCCAAGGACAGGAAATATATTAGGAGGTGGACTACAGACCAGGAATGTGCAGTCAGGCTCTGCCTCACCTCCCATGAACATAAAAAATAAATAAACAAACAACTAATTTTGGGGGTAGGTAGCTGAAGTCCTACCCCACCACTCCACCACTGGTCAAAATTTGGGGTTCCTGCCAACTATAGTTCCAGAGATACGGGGCTTCTTGTGCAGCCTGTCAGAAGCTACATACAGAGTGGCCAGTTTAAATACAAGCTGGCACACTCTGTTTGCAGCAGACAGAGGATGAGCTCACAGTGCTTCTGCTCAATTCTTGTCAGAAGCGCTGAGCTCAATGGACAGCTTGGAGCCTTGGACCAATGGTAAAGAACCATTGGAACAAGCTGGCCGATAAAAATGCTGCAGTAGAGGCTCTCCTCTCACTGCAGTGTCATAGAAGGGGGGGGGTGTCTAAAAATCAAATGCTCCTTTCCAGCCCAGCCCTCTTAACCCCTTCCCACCGACCGTACGCACATATGCAGGCTCGGATTTAAGGGTTTATACCTGCATGCATCATCCCGGTACTGTTTTTTAGAGCGGGCGGTCGGCTCTTCAGGGATAACAACCGATGCGGCTAAAAGCCGCTCGACTGTTATCTCGAAGGAGCAAGAGGGGACGTCCCCCCTCCCGCCGTCTTCCGACGCTCTTCCTGGGCCTCCCGTCCCACCAGGAGACCCGATCCACGATCCGGCACTTCCGCCGGCTAGAGTGAGACTGGAAGGAAGCCGGAAATGGCTTTGATCCAGTCTCCTTTGTGTAAACATGGAAGCAACGTCACTTCCGTTTACTCGGCTGCCAATGGCACCATTTTAAAAACAAATGACAGTATTCAGAATCACTATTTTTGCCTATTTGAATACTTTGAAGTGCAAAGCAGAGGTTTGGGGTCCTTTAGACCCCCGATCCCTCCATAAAGGGTACCTGTCACCACCTATTACTGTCACAAGGGATGTTTACATTCCTTGTGACAGCAATAAAAGTGAGCAATTTTTTGTTTTTTTAAAGTGACAATGTGAAAAAAAAAAAAAAAAATAAGAAATTGATTTTTTTTTAAAGCGCCCCTGTCCCCACGAGCTTGCACAGCAAAGAAAACGCACATGTAAGTCGCACCCGCATATGTAAACGGTGTTCAAATCACACATGTGAGGTATTGCCACGATCATCAGAGCATAAGCAATAATTCTAGCACTAGACCTCCTCTGTAACTCTAACCTGGTAACCGTTATTTTTTTTTTAAAGCGCCACCTATGGAGATTTTTAGGTACCGTAGTTTGTCGCCATTCCACCAGTGTACACAATTTCAGTGCATGACATGTTGGGTATTTCTTTACTCGGTGTAACATTATCTTTCACATTATACAAAAAAATTGGGCTAACTTTACTGTTTAGTTTTTTTTCATTCATGAAATTGTCTTTTTTCCCCAAAAATTGCATTTGAAAGACCGCTGCGCAAATACAGTGTGACATAAAATATTGCAACAATTGTCATTTTATTCTCTAGATTCTCTGCTAATATACATTATATATATTATGTTTGGGGGTTCTAAGTAATTTTCTAGCAAAAAACTGATTTTAACTTGTAAGCAACAAATGTCAGAAATAGGCTTAGGCGGAAAAATCATGGGTTTATGGGATTTACCCACAATCCCATGTTTTGTTCACACATTCAGCTGCCTGCTGAAAAGGTACTGTTTTAATCAAGCTAAATCATATATTATTATGCTATATGTCATAAGATAATAATTTATTATTCATCTATTTTCTGTGAAATTTACTGTTTGGAAGTTATAACTTCAAAACTTCAGTAATTTGTCCGTTAAGCCACCTGTTTTTGAAAATATAGTAAATTACCTTAAAAACAATATATAATAATTATTTGTAAATTACTTATGGTAATTGACCCCTTGCCACCCAGGTCAATTTTGACACTTCTCTCCTACATGTAAAAATCATAATTTTTTTGCTAGAAAATTCTCAGAACTCCCAAACACTATATATATATATATATATATAATATATAATATATATTTTTTTTTTAGCAGACACCCTAGGGAATAAAATTGGGGTCATTGTAACCTTTTATGTTACACGGTATTTGCGCAGCAATTTTTCAAATGCATTTAAAAAAAAAACCTTTCATAAATAAAACCCTAACATTAGCCTGATTTTTTTGTATGCTATGAAAGAAAGATAAATCGATACCTAACATGTCACACTTTAAAATTGCGCACGCTCCTGGAATGTTGCCAAACTTCAGTACTTAACCACTTCAATACAGGGCAATTATACTCCTTCCTGCCCAGACCAATTTTCAGCTTTCACATTTTGAATGACAATTGTGCGGTTATGCAAAGCTGAACCCAAACAACATTTTTATCATTTTTTTCCCACAAATAGAGCTTTCTTTTGGTGGTGTTTGATCATCTCCTGGGGTTTTTATTTTTTGCCCTACAAAGAAAAAAAAATACGGTTTTCTTTGTTTCTGTTACAAAACTTTGTAGATAAGAAAGTTTTCTCCTTCATTGATGGGCACTGATGAGGCAGTACTGATTAGGTGGCACTGATGGGTTGGTACTTATATGTAGCACTGTTAGGGGGCACTGATGGACACTGATAGGTGGCACTGTAGGGCACATATGGGCGGCACTGATAGATGGCACTGATAGGCAGCACTGATCAGAGGTGCTTGCAGCCATCCCTGATGGGCACAGAGAGCCATCCCTAATGGGCAATGATTGCCATGGGTGGGCATCCTTGCTGGCCATGGGTGGGCATCCCTAGTGGTTCTTGGTGGGCATCCTCTGGGGGGCTTCACTGACAATCAATCAGTGCAGACCCCCCCTGTCAGGAGAGCAGCCGACCAGCTCTCCTATACTCGCGTCTGTCAGCGCAAGTAGAGGAAAAGTCGATACAAAGCTCTTCCGGTTTACACTGTGATCGGCTGTGATTGGACACAGTTAATAACGTGGTAAAGAGCCTGCGTCAGAGGCTCTTTTCCTAGATCGGAGATGCGGTGTGTCAGACTGACACACCGCATCACAGATCACTGCGCGCCCCCGAAGGCGCGCATCGGCTTATCCTGCTGAGCATCATATGACGCCCAGTCAGGATAACTGAACCACTTCCCGGCCGTCATTCTGCTACAGGCCAGGCGGGAAGTGTTTAAAAAATCTCCATAGGCGACGCTTTAAAAATCTCTACAGGTTTAGAATTACAGAAGAGGGCTAGTACTAGAATTATTGCTCTCGCTCTAAAGTTCACGGAGTATGTAACCTGTGTGTATCTGGCTCTGATACTAGCCAGCGCCTCACCTGCCACTGACCTCACCGCACATCCCTGCTACAGACCACCTCTCCTCATCTCCATAGCATAGGTAAAAGTTTTCTGTAGTCCTCAGAGAGCTGGGAACAATGCAACTGATAACACACATATAGAGACAGTCATAAATGTGACTACAACTGTGAAACTGAAATGTGAATACAATACTGTGCATAAACTGAAGTACATATGAAATGATTAAATATCATATATAGAGACGGCCATAGGCATGACTACAACTGTAAAACATATACAGCACACCAAACAAATAAATTCAACTCTGGGGTCTGATAACTCATATTAAGCCATGAGTGTCGCCTATCGGGATAGACAAACAATGTTCGATGGCTAGTATGTTACACCACCTGAATATGAGATATAAATGTGAATATATGAGTTGGTGGTGATGACGAACACATATAAATAAGTGTTATCTCTTATAGAAACCCAGCATGATCCGTGAACCAAAAAAAAAGGGGGTAATATACAGTGTAGATATAAGAGCTACTGCAACTGTAAAGGTTCAATAATAAATGCTATCCCTGAAGGGGAAAAGATAAGTCCATATAAACGTATGTCTGACGCTCATGTGAATGGCTTCAATGCGTTCTACATGTATATAAAGTTATTGATCAGTGTATTCAGTATTGAAAGTAGGCACTCAGACAATACTGGTCAAAACTTCAAACAGTAGAGGAGAAAGTGGGGTACCCTTACCGGAACAGGTGGACTCGCAAGCTGGGGGCGGTGAGTCAAACAAGCTCTTATCGGAATACGGTAAGTGGAGATGTTAGCCCAAGAGGATGTAGATGTGGAGCTCTATCCAGGGAGAGGTCCGTGGGAGATCTTGGCTACTACTCACCAACCGTCAAGCATAGATGTTAGCGACTGGAAACCTCCATAGTTGCAAAACTTAAATGGTATTACCAGCCCTGATCTCCAATCCTTTCAATAATAATGGAAATTCCCAAAAGAGAAGAAGAAAAAAATGCCTCCACATAGTATAAATCCGCATATGAATGGAGAAATTTATTTAAAAAACAATTTCCGGCCCCAGACAAACAGGGGCAAAATATGTATCAAACAGAAGAAAAAGCGCTATAAAACTCGTGACCTATACCCCAGTTGAAGTCTTTGCAGACGAAACGCGTCGGATTTGACATGCTTGCTGAGCCACGAGTTTTATAACGATTTATTCTGTTTATTCCCCTTCAGGGATAGCATTTATTATTGAACCTTTACAGTTGCAGTAGCTCTTATATCTACACTGTATATTACCCCCTTTTTTTTTTTTTTTTTTGGTCCACGGATCATACTGGGTTTCTATAAGAGATAACACTTATTTATATGTGTTCATCATCACCAACTCATATATTCACATTTATATCTCATATTCAGGTGGTGTAACATACTAGCCATCGTACATTGTTTATCCCTCATGGCTTAATATGTGTTATCAGACCCCAGAGTTGAATTTATTTGTTTGGTGTGCTGTATATGTTTTGCAGTTGTAGTCATGCCTATGACTGTCTCTATATATGATATTTATTCATTTCATATGTACTTCAGTTTATGTACAGTATTGTATTCACATTTCAGTTTCACAGTTGTAGTCACATTTATGACTGTCTCTATACATGATATTTAGCCATTTCATATATATTCCAGTCCATGCACAGTATTGTACTTATATTTCACTTTTTATTTGAGTCTTGGGTATTAGAAATATAGTTGATACTTTATCCATTTTTAACTGGTGATGTACACAACTAGGTATGTGTTGAAATGTACATTCACCTCTTATTTTAATATATGTGTTTTCAGATCACATTTTAAGGTTTATGCCATACAGGTTTTTATACACTTATTTGTGTATTCCCTATTTTTTATTTTTTTCTTCACAGCTATCTATACACTTATATGTCTGAGTGTTTCATTAAAACTTTTATGGCTCAGCTTGCCTCCAGATTTTCATTCTGGTTAGGTCTTTGTGCAATAATAGACATCACTAAGCGCCACACTTTTTTGCTTTATTTGTCACCTTACAATTTGTCTAATTGTGTTGGCTGCTCACCACCACAGCTGGCGCGGTATTTCCACCCACTTTTAACTGATAACACACAGCATAGGCAGAGAGCACAAGAAGTTATCAGCTCACTAGATATATGGCTGAATCAGCTGATATATTTTGTAATTCTTCAACAGATTTAAACAAAGTGCTTTTACTTGAATAATTAACAGACCAAAAAGAAAAAAACCAGAAACTTTCCTTGTTAGGGTTTACAACTTCTTCCCAATACAAACCTCCCCCTCTCCTCCATCCTTCCTCTGCTCCTGCACATAATATTTTATAGGTATTTTTTGATCACCTCATTCCCCTGCTGTATAGATTTGAAAAATATTGTCTGGCTACTTCATCAGAATGGACCAAAAGGTCTACTCGGTGCATCCGCTGAAACATGTAAATGTGTTGGAATGGCCTAGTCAAAGCCCAGACCTCAATCCAATAGAAAATCTGTGGTCAGTCTTAAAGATTGCTGTTCACAAGCGCAAACCATCCAACTTGAAGGAGCTGGAGCAGTTTTGCAAGGAGGAATGGGCAAAAATCCCAGTGGTAAGATGTGGCAAGCTCATAGAGACTTATCCAAAGTGACTTGGAGCCAGGGGCGGACTGACCATTGAGCCACTTGGGCACTGCCCGAGGGCCCTGGGCCACTAGGGGGCCCCATCAGGGTTGCCAGCCTCAGTAAAACCAGGGACAGTAGGTATAAATCTGTGTTTTTTTTACATCTGTCTGTGTATACTGTGTGTACATGTATGTGTATACTGTGTGATTGTATACTGTGTGTGTGTATACTGTGTGGCCCCATAATATCTGATTGCCTGGGGGCACCATAATCTCCTATTGCCCGGGGGACCTATGAGTTATCAGTCCGCCCTTGCTTGGAGCTGTGATAGCTGCAAAAGATGGCTCTACAAAGTATTGACTTTAGGGGGGTGAATAGTTATGCACATTGACTTTTTCTGTTATTTTGTCCTATTTGTTGTTTGCTTCACAATAAAAAAAAAAAATCTTCAAAGTTGTGGGCATGTTCTGTAAATTAAATGATGCAAATCCTCAAACAATCCATGTTAATTCCAGGTTGTAAGGCAACAAAACACGAAAAATGCCAAGGGGGTGAATACTTTTGCAAGGCACTGTATATACCATAAAGTGTGTTTTCCTTCAAAGAAGCAGATCCGTGATGAAAGTATAGTATAGGTGGACCCAGTTCTGGTCCTAGGCCACTACCACATTGATAGCGGCAAAAGGAGCGCTCACCAGACGGTACATTTTGGATGTGTACTGAGGAGCGCCTGGTACAAAAGCTCATCTCATTTAAGGGACTTTTTGAAACATTTAATGATTAAAAGCATCAAATACAGACAACACGCTTCAGGGGAAAAAAGACTCTCTTCTTCAGGGCTTTTATATTCTGCCTCAACTTGATGGGGGAATGGTGGTCAGGCACCAGAGTAGAGTTTCTTTCAGGGCGTCTTGCATTAGCAGGGCTGTGAGGTTCTAACAGAAAATCTGTAACTGGGGCTGCAGGGCCACTGGGCCAGATCCTGGAATGGGAGGGTCGACCTCTTCAGTGGGGCCAAGGTTGGGCACTCGCCTCCCACCATCTTCTCCACCCTGCAATGGTGGCTCAGCCTCCGAAGAACATTCTGGCTCAAGTAGCAGTAGATCTCCATCAACGAAACTGATCAAGTCTTCTACAGTCAGTCAGTATTTATAGAATCATGACAGAATGCACTGCAAGGGACCTGTGTTAGGGCTTCATGAAGACTAACGTCTCCTGGCAGCACTAAATGTGATGGTAATTAAAACCAAAGCACCCACTATGTGGATGAGATTTTTTGCAAGTAGGGTGTGATGAAAAGATGGACTTGGATTTAAAGTGATTCCAAAAGTTTTTCGTTTTTGTTTTTTAACCACTTCAGCCCCAGAAGGATTTGCCCCCTTAATGACCAGGCCATTTTTTGCGATACGGCACTGCGTCACTTTAACTGACAATTGCGCGGTTGCGCGACGCTGTACCTAAACAAAATTTATGTCCTTTTTTTCCCACAAATAGAGCTTTCTTTTGATGGTATTTGATCACCTCTGCGGTTTGAAAAAAAAAAAACAATATTTTTTACTTTTTGCCATAATAAATATCCAAAAACAAAAATAAAACAAATTTCTTCATCAGTTTAGGCCAATATATATTCTTCTACATATCTTTGGTAAAAAAAAAAAAAAAATCGCAATAAGCATATATTGATTGGTTTGCGCAAAAGTTATAGCGTCCACAAAATAGAGGATATATTTATGGCATTTTTATTATAATTTTTTTTTTTACTAGTAATGTCAGTGATCAGCGATTTTTAGCGGTACTGTGACATTGCGGTGGACAGATCGGACACTTTTGACACTTTTTTGGGACCATTGACATTTATACAGCGATCAGAGCTAAAATTAGCCACTGATTACTGTATAAATGACACTGGCAGGGAAGGGGTTAACACTAGGGGGCGATCAAGGGGTTAAGTGTTCCCTAGAGTGTTTCTAGGGGGGGGGGGGGGGTGTACTGACAGGGAGTAGAGAGAGATCACTGTTCTTGATCACTAGGAACAGCACATCTCTCTCTCTCCTCGCCCTGTCAGAACGGGGATCTGTTTGTTTACAAAAATAAAAATATAGATTACCGCACTAAGTGAATCAAACAAACCAATGAAATATAAAAAGCAAAAAAGCTGCGGCTTGAAGTAAGATATACACTAAACCAATTAATTAAAAAATAAAGCCACGCTAATATTAACATGCATATAAATGACAACAAGTGAACCAAAATCACAAATAATGAATGAATATAGATTAAAGATAATGAATAAATATAAATGAAAACATATCAAAGTCCTTCAACCGCAGGTGAATGTGCATATCCTGTAGATTGAGACTGGTTGAGACGGCACCCAAACACCACTCAGACTTCTGAACCTCCACCACATAAAATGCGTGCTTACCAGAGGCAAGCTAAGTCATGCTTGTGGCTTACAACCCAGCCAGGGCCTTTATCCAAGGGATGTGAAATGCCGACACACAATGGTTTCTTGGTATGTAGTGGACAGGACACCAATCAGGGATAGGGCGACTCCGTTATCCAGTTGCCATAGACAAGGCAATATTACCAGATAAAAAAGAACTCACCATAGTCTAATATGTAATACACAGATTTGATGAAGATAAAAATTGCACTTACACAGAAGGCATAGAAAGTAACATCAAAATAGTAAAAAAGCCAGCCAGCCAGCGATCAACCGCCCTTAATTTAATTATTTTTTTTAAATTTTTCTGTTTACATTGACAGATCCCCGTTCTGGCTCTCTGTGAAGAGATCGCTGGTGGCCGGCAGACATCGTGGCCACAGGCCACGTGCATCGGCTCTAGCGACACGCCGAGTGCGCGCCTGCTATTGCTTTTAAACCGGCCGACGTACACCTACGGCGATTCACGCAGCCGAGCCAACCTGCCGCAGTATAATGACGGCGGCTGGCCGGCAATCAGTTAAACAACAAACATGTTATACTTACCTACTCTGTGTAATGGTTTTGCACAGAGCAGCCCCGATCCTCCTCTTCTCGGGTACCCTTCCGGAACTACTGCTCATTCTTAGGCTTGATGGGCAGAGATACAAATCCTTTGGCAAGGTCATCCTGATGTGTATTTCATCTCTGTATTTATCTGATTGTCTGGAATTCAGCTTAAAGTGTGTTTTTTAACTGCACAAGAAAATGACCTATTGGAGCCAGGTCTCCATCTTTCCTGCCAGCAAAGACATTGATTGGCAGGATAACACATTAATACTGAAACTTCATGTTGTTAGGAACGGTGACACATTGGTCCATCCTGTCTTTGCAATTTCATCACTTGTTCCCAGACAAATGCCCTTACACTGGCCTACACTTCAGTTAACTATATTTCTGGCCTTTAAAGTGATTGAGAGTTGTAAAGGGAAAAATATTTTTTTTAATAACAAACATGTTATACTTACATGCTCTGTGCAGTAATTTTGCACAGAGCAGCCCCGATCTTCCTCTTCTTTTCCGTGGTCCCCTGCTGGCATCTCTGGCTCCCCCCCCCCCCCCCCCCACTGAGTGATACCATAGCGAGCTGCCTACCATGGGGGCACTCATGCGGGCTTGCTCCTGAGCCATGCTGTGTGTGTCCACCATGAGGCTTGGCCCCGCCCCTGCTCCCTCCTCACTGGCTGTGATTGACAGCAGCAGGAGCCAATGGCTTCCACTGCAGTCTCTGTGCCAGAGAGGAGAGATGCATCGAGCACAACAATGCTGGATCAACACCAGGCACAGGTAAGTATACCTTACCTTACAATTCCCCTTGTATACGCTTGTTTGTTGGATAGTACTTCACCACTGTATGGGTTCACCAAAATATGAACCCATAAATGACCAGTATGGGTGATATGAGAACTAAAGTGCATGAATAAAACAACATATGTGCAAAATCAATTGCTAACGGTCACAATGATCAAAATAGGAAAGTTCAACTGATGTAGGAAAGTCCACCTGTATCCACATCGGAATGTTCACATAACAAGCTGAACACATCTAGTAATAGAAGGTGGGAATCGAGTCTATGCAGGGGAGACAATAGTGGACAATCATCTGCAACGGGTTCACCTGGAGTTGTGTATCCACCACCCAGGGGGAAGGGTAGGTACTCTTTCCGGAGGCTGTGGACTCACATACCAGCGATAGTGAGTCAAACACACTCAGAAGGAAGCTGAACTCTGACGTCCTGTCACCGGAAGTCGTGATGGTATACGTCTCGTCTGATGAATGATCATAAAAAGCATCAAAAAGAGAGATAAAGAACATGGTGTAGATCAAAATAAATGGGCTTATTTTAAATAGAGTATTGACATCCCGAGGATGTGTACAAATAAAATCAATGTGATCACAAAGAAATCCAAAAAAAGGCAAGTGTAATGTGCGGAGCTGACTGGCAGTAATCCGATGCGTTTCGTCCAATAGGACTTCAACTTTAAAGTAAGCCTGTGCCAAGAATAATGATAAAGTGGTGCGCAAACTGTTGGTGCTATATAAATCCTGTATAATAATGCTAATGATAAAATGCTATTGGAATTGTATAGTGAGCACTAGGATGTGTCTGTAGGCTCCCTAAAGCGGGGTTCCCATTTAAAAAAAAAAATTAATTAAAAAAATCAATTGAAAGTCAGCAGCTACAAATACTGCAGCTGTTGACTTTTAATCGGACACTTATCTGTCCCAGGGTCCAGCGATGTGGGGGGATCGAAGCCTCGCTCGTCCCCCCCACCGCTCGGCGGCGCTGGCATTTCAACTGTGGGCGCCCGGCTGTGGCTTCACAGCCAGGCATCCACTGTGCATGCGCGAGCCACACCGCCACTGGCCCCGCAATCATCTGGGACTGGTCACGTGTCTATGAGCTATGAGTAAGCACTTGGCATAAGTGCGAAACGCGTTAGCTGATTGCCTGTACATCATGTCTACGGTGTCCTGTACATGGTATAATCCTGATTTTACAATAAAGAAACTTTTTTGGATAATATCTTCCTGGTGTGCGGCTGTCCGGAATTTCTCGTCTATTCATAGTATGAATCAGCATTAGCCAGCACCTGGGGCTCTTTATCTCTGGAGAGAATCATTCACTCTACACCTGGTTTGGATCCACACTGGTGCGGGGAAAACTCTTGTGTATGATTGACAAGAGGTGGAGAGGTGATCTCCCTTCTTGCGCCGTGGGAAGTGACATCAGGAGCCTAGGCACCGAAGGAGGCAGACTACGAGGGACCCCCTAGCAACAGGCATTTAGAGGTGAGTAAAAAAAAAATTTCTCCAAATGTTTTTTTTTTTTTTTAAGAACATTACTAATTTTTTTTTTTTGGGGGGGTGGAACTCCACTTTAATGCACTTTTATGGGCCCTTATAGGTGCTGCAGTCCAGGAATACGCTAATAAGTATGTAAATAATAGTTAGAAACTAAACCCGTCCTACTTCCAGCTTCTTAGTATTGGTACATGGGAACGATAGTGAGATGGTGGAGGTGGGTAAGGTGGGAAGGAAAAGGGAAACTATTCTCAGAGAAATAAAGTGGCTTGCTGATTCATTGGTGTTGGTAAATCCTGGATACTATCCCTTCATTTTACTGTGTTTCCCAGAGAGACAGCACAACATATGTCCCCAATGGAAGATTTCTCATTACCTCCTGTCTCTTTGACAACTGTATAAAATGTTCAGTTTCCCATCCCTTTCTGTTTCAGTGACAATGGTCACCAACACAAATAGAGAGGGTAAATCTCCCCGACACATAGCAATTGTTCTGTTGGGGAGATTTTCCTTATTTCTTGTTCCAGAAATGCAACAGGAAGTGAGAGGAAATCTCCCTAAAGTGAGGTGTATTCTAAAGCCCCTTTCACATGAGCATAGCTGCTGACTTGTAGTCTGCTATGGATCACAGCTGTGGTCAGCAGCAGCTGGCTTGTGGTTGGCAGAAGACCATGTGCCTCTCTCGTGTCAGAATGAACAGAATTGGACACAGCTGTGGCGCAGCCCCATGTACTTCTATGGGTGCATTGGCAGGCAGGATTGCCTGCTAAACGTGACATGGCTAATTTTTTTAAATTTAATTTTTGCTGCATTGCGCAAGCACAGCATCTTGGCCATGACAATGTGGATGGAACTGTCCAGCAACCATTTCCGTTTCATGACAGGTAGCTGAGGTGCGCTGAAACGCCCCACAACCAGCTGGTTTTACCGCACTGACATGTCCATGTGAAAGGGGCCTAAAACTTTAGATTTCCACCTTCCTCATTAACAATGGTCACCAGGACACATTGAGAAGGGGAATCTACCTAGAGAGGACACAGATAGCAATAAAAACTTGACATAGGCCCCTAACCCTGTACAGTGTCTTGCGAAAGTATTCGCCCCCCTTGAACTTTTCAACCTTTTGCCACATTTCAGGCTTCAAACATAAAGATATAAAACTTTAATTTTTTGTGAAGAATCACCAACAAGTGGGACACAATTGTGAAGTGGAACGAAATCTATTGGATATTTTAAACTTTTTTAGCAATTAAAAAACTGAAAAGTGGTGCGTGCAAAATTATTCGGCCCCTTTACTTTCAGTGCAGCAAACTCACTCCAGAAGTTCAGCGAGGATCTCTGAATGATCCAATGTTGTCCTAAATGACTGATGGTGATAAATAGAATCCACCTGTGTGTAATCAAGTCTCTGTATAAATGCACCTGCTCTGTGATAGTCTAAGTGCCGGTTCACACAGGGGCGGCACGACTTGCAGGTCGCCTCAGCGAGGCGACCTGCAAACGACTTCCGAGGCGACTTGCAAAACGACTTCTGTACAGAAGTCTATGTAAGTCGCCCCAAGTCGCCCCCAAAGTAGTACAGGAACCTTTTTCTAAGTCGGAGCGACTTGCGTCGCTTCTATTAGAACGGTTCCGTAGCACAGAACGGGAGGCGACTTGTCAGGCGACTAGGTCGCCTGACAAGTCGCCCCTATGTGAACCGGCACTCAGGGTTCTGTTGAAAGCGCAGAGAGCATCATGAAGACCAAGGAACACACCAGGCAGGTCCGTAATACTGTTGTGGAGAAGTTTAAAGCCGGATTTGGATACAAAAAGATTTTCCAAGCTTTAAACATCCCAAGGAGCACTGTGCAAGCGATCATTTTGAAATGGAAGGAGTATCAGACCACTGCAAATCTACCAAGACCTGGCTGTCCCTCTAAACTTTCAGCTCAGACAAGGAGAAGACTGATCAGAGATGCAGCCAAGAGGCCCATGATCACTCTGGATGAACTGCAGAGAACTACAGCTGAGGTGGGAGAGTCTGTCCATAGGACAACAATCAGTCGTACACTGCACAAATCTGGCCTTTATGGAAGAGTGGCAAGAAGAAAGCCATTTCTCAAAGATATCCATAAAAAGTCTCGTCTGAAGTTTGCCACAAGCCACCTGGGAGACACACCAAACATGTGAAAGAAGGTGCTCTGGTCCGATGAAACCAAAATCGAACTTTTTGGCCACAATGCAAAACGATATGTTTGGCGTAAAAGCAACACAGCTCATCACACTCAACACACCATCCCCACTGTCAAACATGGTGGTGGCAGCATCATGGTTTGGGCCTGCTTTTCTTCAGCAGGGACAGGGAAAATGGTTAAAATTGAGGGGAAGATGGATGCAGCCAAATACAGGACCATTCTGGATGAAAACCTGTTGGAGTCTGCAGAAGACCTGAAACTGGGACGGAGATTTATCTTCCAACAAGACAATGATCCCAAACATACAGCAAAATCTACAAAGGAATGGTTCACAAATAAACGTATCCAGGTGTTAGAATGGCCAAGTCAAAGTCCAGACCTGAATCCAATCGAGAATCTGTGGAAAGAGCTGAAAACTGCTGTTCACAAACGCTCTCCATCCAACCTCACTGAGCTCGAGCTGTTTTGCAAGGAAGAATGGGCAAGAATTTCAGTCTCTCGATGTGCAAAACTGATAGAGACATACCCCAAGCGACTTGCAGCTGTAATCGCAGCAAAAGGTGGCTCTACAAAGTATTAACGCAAGGGGGGCCGAATAATTTTGCACGCCCCACTTTTCATTTTTTTATTAGTTAAAAAAGTTTCAAAAATCCAAAAGATTTCGTTCCACTTCACAATTGTGTCCCACTTGTTGGTGATTCTTCACAAAAAATAAAAATTTTATATCTTTATGTTTGAAGCCTGAAATGTGGCAAAAGGTTGAAAAGTTCAAGGGGGCCGAATACTTTCGCAAGCCACTGTATATGCACATTAAACGTTACTTTTACATCAGCCTTTTTCAACCAGGGTTTCTCCTGATGTTGCTAGGAGTTCCTTGAGCAATGAGTAAATGGTGAAATGAGCTCCCACCTACACTGACCAAAAATGCAAGAGGGCACCTCTATATTGCCCACTAATGTTGGGGAACAATACAGTTTTTATTGTCTGCATTTCTTTGCTGTTGTTCAGAGCACAGGGGGTGTAAAAAATATACATCTTCCCTTGTTTAAAGCGATAGGTAAGCCATGTAAATGATTTGTATATATAGAATGTTCTACATTTATGTGATCACCCAAATATATTGTGAACTGTAGGTAAAATTATTTTTAGCAGGGGTTCCTCTAGACCTGCAAAATTTTTTAAGGGTTCCTCTGGGGGTAAAATGGTTTGGAAAGACTGCTTTACATCAACCATCAACTGATAAGTAGAGGCTTGGCTTCAGTTGCGCTTCCAGCCATTGGAAGTAGAGACGTTTTATCCAAGGTTTTATTTTTTTAATTTGGAAACGTTGGTTTAGTTTTTTTCAGGATTACATCTTCTGGGGGGAAATTTTGGCATGCATGTTCTTCCACGTTAAAAAATATCCCTGAAATGTTTTGTTTTCAAGGTATCGAAGGCAGCAGCAGACTTGATGGCCTACTGTGAAGCCCACGCCAAGGAAGACCCATTACTGACCCCAGTGCCTGCTTCAGAAAACCCTTTTAGAGAGAAGAAGTTTTTCTGTGCCATCCTGTGAAGTGGGAGTGACGCCTTGCACCACCAGGCTTTCCAAATGGCAATTTTAGAATTTTTAACACCAAGAACTCCTTATACAGTCTGCAGAAAAACAGCAACCGCATAACAACAAATAATACATAATAGCTGGAAACTCGGATGCCCATGTGCACATACATGGCACCCATTTGGAACAAGACAAAGTTCTTGCGACAAAACTTGCTGTCTTTTTCCAGGTCGTAGAAAAAAAAAAATGTAAAGTATAAAGCTTTGTGACACTTAAGTTAAGATCCTGTTTCTTTAGGTTTGTTTTTATTATTATAATTATTTTTTACCATACTGTTTTGTTCCTGATATTCTGTTATTTTAAAAATGTTGAGGTTTAAATTGTCATTACTAGCAGCAGGAAAAAACACATTTTACAACGGTGTTTATATGTCATATTTTGATATTGTGCATTGTTAGAGTAGCACAACAATTGTTTTCACAATTGGGATGGTTTACACAAATAAATTTTCACAGCACGTACTTAGGGACTTTACAGGATGCCACCTTTCACTAATGATATTGCTATTTTTTTGTTCATAAAGTACAGGGGAGTCTGACCACAATTTTTAATATTTTTGATGTAGTTTTTGATTCTGCAAAAAAAAAAAAAAATATTGTCTAGTGCCATAATTTTTTTTAATATAAATTTGTAGAAACTTTACAAGGCATTCTACATGGAAGTAAAACTATTCACTTTCCACATAGTGTAATAAGCTGCAAGTAATTGTTACTCTGCCATTGTGATTTTGTAATAGATATAAATGCAAAGAAAGATGGGATTAAATAATGAACGCTATGTTAGATTTTTGAGTATTTTTAAGCCTTTCTAAAACAAGCATTACCCCAGACTTGTTTAAATGGCATCTATTTTCATATGAATGCACCATGGCAGTTTTAGGATAGTACTGTCCAATTTAGACATTTAAGGCCAGGGTCCTTCCACAGTTTTGAATTTGTTTTTAAAGCTGGGCTCCAGGCCAATGTTTAAATAATATAAGTTATATGAAATGCATATATGGGAGCTGTTTTACCTCCCAAATGATTTGAAATATTATCCATCCATGTCTGAGATATACTATATGGTCAAGCATTTGTGTAGACCTAAAAAATTGGACCTACTATATAACCAAATGTCTGTAGACCCCACTCCAAACTGAGTTTAGCTATGTAGCGTGGACCCCTTATGGGCCCCGTAGATTTGTCCCAGGTTCTCTTCCCGTGTAGGTGTAAAGGCAGCCAGACACAAAGCAGCATAAACAGTCTCACAACTCAAGAACCAGGCTCGGAATGTCTTTTTAAGATTTAATGCACAATTAACTTTCTTTGATAGGATGCAAGGTGAGCTTTAGGATACTACAGAATTAGTGCACTAAGTAAGCAGAGGACACTCTTGGTTTTGTCTACACTCTTCAGAACAATTCTCCTCTTGGCAGATCATAGGAGAACAAGCAACCCTGGGACTCTGAGCAAAGGAATGGTTCCAAATCACCAAGACTGGAGCAGAAGCTTAAATGGTTAAAGCAGCAACAGTCACTAAGTTCTCACACTCTGGACTATACTGTCCCTATGTACTTGGATGCCTCTGTCCAATACTGGGCAGACACTTCTCCTGTGAACCTCCAGGCCAAATCCTCAGTTAACCCCCTTTGAATTGGCTCTAGCTCCTTTCAGAAATTAGGCCCTTCAGCTCTCCCTGAGCTGGGACCTCGATGAACTTCTGCAACCTTCAGGCCAAATCCTCAGTTAACCCCCTTTGAATTGGCTCTTGCTCCTTTCAGAAATTAGGCCCTTCAGCTCTCCCTGAGCTGGGACCTCCATGAACTTCTGCAAGGATGCTGCCCAGGCTCAGATCTTCTCCTGGACAAGAACCCTGCTGCTCCAGGCCCCAGACTATTTATTAAATCCTCAGCCCCCTACTGGGCATCCTCTCCCCCAGTGATTTGTTGAGACCACATGAATATTCAGGCCCAGTGTCTGCCTCTTCCAACCCACTACATTCTAGAATCTCCTAGAAGGCAGGGGGAAACAGTTGAGCCTGCAGCCAGGGAAACCCAGAACAGCCAAAAATAATCATACACCGCTCCAATGATTACAAAGCAGGTAAAAAAGCTAAATTTACCTGAACCTCTCTAGCAACTTACTCTAGGAGGGTGCAACAGGTGTTACTGCAAAAGTAAAAGGTACTTTTGTTACTACAGCAAAGACATTTTAGACAATTGTGCACTTCCAACTTTATGGCAGTTCCTGCACAGTTTTACCCTATAAAATATGGTCTGACAAGTACAATTTAAAGGAACTTGAGTGGCCCGCACAGAGCCCTGACCTCAGCTCTACTGAGCACCCAAATCATTTGTCAAGGCAATTTCGTGCAGCACACCTAATCAGTTCCCAGTGCTGGTTCTCTCAATGTCTGAGCTCTCCTGTACAGGCAACAGGCTGATATCAAGTCAAATCCAGATTCTTACATTTAAAAAAAAGTTTCAATGTATAATATGTATAGACGAATACACACCTGCATTAACTAGTGTTTTTTTTTTTTTTTTTTTTTATATCTGGCTGGAGTTCAGCTTTAATAGGGCATTCACACCTGCAAATGCACCCGCACTCCGATTAGATGTGAGAACCCAGCAGGATCTCCTACGACTACTGCCTCCCATAATTACACTATATTACCAAAAGGAATGACATCCCAGTCTTAGTCCATAGTGTTTAATATTGAGTTGGCCCACCCTTTAGAGCTATAACAGCTTCAACTCTTCTGGGAAGTGTGTCTATGGGAATGTTTGACCATTCTTCCAGAAGTACATCTGTGAGGTCAGGCACTGAAGTTGGACGGGAAGGCCTGGCTCACAGTCTCTGATCTAATTCATCCCAAAGGTGTTCTATCGGGTTGAAGTCAGGACTCTGTGCAGGCCAGTCAAGTTCCTCCACCCCAAACTCGCTCATCCATGTCTTAATGGACCTTGCTTTGTGGCACATGTTGGAACAGGAAGGGGCCATCCCCAAACTGTTCCCACAAAGTTGGGAGCATGAAATTGTCCAAAATGTCTTGGTATTCTGACACCTGAAGTATTCCCTTCAGTGGAACTAAGGGGCCAAGCCCAAACCCTGAAAAACAACCCCACACCATAATCCCCCCTCTACCAAATGATTTGGACCAGTGCACAAAGCAAGGTCCATAAAGACATAGATGAGCGTCTTGGGGTGGAGGAATTTGACTGGCCTGCACAGAGTCCTGACCTCAACCCGATAAAACACCTTTGGGATTTTTTAGAGCGGAGACTCCGAGCCAGACCTTCTTGTCCACATCGCTTCTGGAAGAATGGTCAAACATTCCCATAGACACTCTCCTAAACTTTGTGGACAGCCTTCCCAGAAGAGTTGAAGCTGTTATAGCTGCAAAGAGTGGGCCAACTCAATATTGAACCCTACGGACTGTGTGTGTAAAGGCAGGTGCCCTAAAACTTTTGATAATATAGTGTATTTGTGGCCACTTGCATGTAATCTCTCATGCAGTGATCAGCCTTGGACACAGGTAGTCTGCATCCAGGGTCAATCACTTGCATGAGCGATTACATGCTACGAGAGGCAGCAGCTTGCCATTGCTTTCATATCGGGCTGCTCTAGCCTCTCAGTTAATCACAGGAACCCCAGTTTAACCCCACATTTAATCGGTGTGCCAGTACATTTGTAGGTTTGAATGCACCCTAAAGGTGCATTCACCTTTAGCATAGTATATACGGTACAATTGCTACGCAAGCCATGTTGTAATTGAATGTTATTAAAAATTACCTTTCCTTTTCAATCTGCAGCCGCTGTAATTTCCTGTAAATTTCAATGCAATATGGCAACCTGAAGGGATTCAGTACACAATTGGTTTACAGAAAACTCCCAAAAAATGTGATTTCCTGCTCGCTCGTGTGATTGGCTCACTGATTTTCCTAGAAGTCTGCACTAAGATACAAGTCAGATTTTAGGCACCCCCTGTGATAGAAATGTAAAGGGTAACCACTTTCGTGCAGGAAAAAAATAGCAAACAAACAAAAAAAATAATATAGCATATACAATTGCGATACAAGTCATTGTGATTGAATGTTATTAAAAATGACCTTTCCATTTCAATCTGCAGCTCTCTAATGTTCTGTGAAATGCAAAGCAATATGGTTACCTGGAGGAGCTCTGTACACAGAAGCTGTACTTACCACTCCCCAGATATGTCATTTCCTCCTTGTGTGATTGGCTCACTGATTTTCCCAGAAGTCTGCACTAAGATACAAGTCAGATTTCAGGCATTCCCTGCAACAAAAATTTCATTTTTGGTAAGATACTCCCAATAGGAAATCACGTCTAAAGGGATGCAGACCCTGCATTTTTCCTCATTAGTACCCTGCAGGTGCACAGCTGGTTGATAATTATGAGACCTCTCCCATTAGATTCAATGGGCACATGAGCACAGACAAACACACAGGGATTTCTTCAGAATAACAAAAGGTAGGAATCTGCAACAAAGTTTCTCCAAATCCTTGCAATGTTTTTTTTTTTCCTCAACAAAAGTGGAGTTACTCTTTAAGTTTTGGTGAGATACAACCCAAGGGTTTACCACTTCTAAAGGGATGCACACACTGTCACTCATTAGAACACAGAAAGTGCACCAGCTGATTAATAATGAACCAGACCCCCTATTCAGAATCAAGTGCGCTTAGTCTGGTGACACAAAGAGCTATTTCTTCACATCAACAAAAGGCAGGAATCTGCTACAACGTTTGTTAAAATCCCTGCAATGTGCATTGATCACCCAGAGGGGAATGTTTTGGTTTTCTGTTTTTCTCAACAAAGGTGGAGTTACTCTTTAAAAATGAGATCAACAATAACCACAATTTAGTTCCAATATTTGTCAGTGCTAAAATCTGGGATTGTATGTCATCCCTAAAGACCAGAGGTGGACAGCCCTGTTATTGGCAGAGAGCGAGGTACAATTTGTTCCTGTGTGACACTGTGCCCATTATGCCCTACTTATAGCTCATTACCCTCCTAGTTCTGCCATGGTAAGATGCCAATAGGATGGATGAAGAATTTTAAGCCTTAATGTTCCGATTTTAAAGACCTTTGATGGCATTGTGAAGTACCCTTCGTACCTCCTTTAGCATTCATTATACAGTACCTATGACAAAGTCCGGTCCATTTAAAAAAGCTGCCAAGCTGCTGAAACAGCTTTAGCCATTGAGCCTCTCCTACACTGCATTACCAGCTGTATACGGGTGTACCTTGTGTGACGATGGCCCAGAACTAAAGCCAGGAACTTGACCTACCTGCTATCCAGATCATTGTACCATCAATCAGTGTGTTTATTCTTATTTTAGGTTTTTGCAGCCAGATCATTTAATTTTAAATAGGATTAATTATATTTGATGTGATTTCCTATAAACACGGTGGGGTTTATTTACTAAAACTGGAGAGTGCAAAATCTGGTGCAGCTCTGCATAGTAACCAATCAGCTTCCAGGTTTTATTGCCAAAGTTTAAATTGAACAAGCTAAAGTTATAAGCTGATTGGCTACTAGACATGTGCACTGATAAAAAAATTTGTTCGTTTTCTTTTCCATTTCATTTGTTTTTTTGCTTTTTTCAGAAATTCGAAAATTCAGAATTCGAAAATCCGAAAAAAAGAAAGAAAATCAGTAAAATTTGAAATAATAACTAACTAATAAATTATAGGTATTGGAATTTACTTTCAAATTTGGCTGTTTGTGAACGTAACGAATTTCCGAATTTTGAATTTCCGAAATTTCGATATTTGGAATTTCTATATTCGGAAATTCCGAATTTCGGAAATTCCGAATATAGAAATTCCAAATATAGAAATTTCAGATATCGAAATTTCGGAAATTCGAAATTCGGAAATTCGTTACGTTCACAAACAGCCAAATTTGAAAGTAAATTCCAATACCTATAATTTATTAGTTAGTTATTATTTTTAAATTTTACTGATTTTCTTTCTTTTTTTCAGATTTTCGAATTCTGAATTTTCGAATTTCTGAAAAAAGCAAAAAAACGAATGAAATGAAAATGAACAAATTTTTTGTCAGTGCACATGTCTAGTGGCCAATCAGCTTCTAATTTGGACAAAAATTTGGAAATCGGAAATTTGAAAATTTGAAAATTCAGAAATTTGAAAATTTGAAAATTCAGAAATTTGAAAATTCAGAAATTTGAAAATTTGGAAATTAGAAAATTCAGAAATTAGAAAATCCGAATTTTTGGATTTCCGAATTCTGAATTTTCGAATTTCTGAAAAAAGCAAAAAAACGAATGATATGAAAACAAAAACGAACAAATTGTCAAAATTCGTTAAAAAGCTAATTCAGAACTAAACGAATTGCACATGTCTATTGGCTACCATGCACAGCTGAACCAGATTCTGAGTGCTCCAGTTTTAGTAAATCAACCCCATGGTGTCCAGATTATTGAAGGTCATCTAGACTATTTATTGATTATTTGTTTGCTCCTGCAATATTCCCCATGGGATTATGGAAGGTGTGGGCCCATCCAGGGGAGTTTGCAGTGGCTATGAGTCCTCTTGTGGGCTGTGCAGGGCAGATCTGGAAGAAGGGAGGACAGGTCAAGTACAAGACTTTGGGGGTAACAGAAAATGATTATTCAGCGTGATGTATAGCAGCCCCTGGAATTTTTCTTGGCGCTCCTGTTCCTCTTCACTGCTGGAGACAGGGCTAAGGCCTGGTTCACACCTATGCATTTTTTTTTAGTGCATTTTCAGTTTTGTAGAAACAAACTACAGTCCATTTAACATGGTTTCCTATGGGTCACATTCACATCTGTGCATTTTATGGAAAGGGCTGGGGAGCAGCAGGTTGTGTTTTTTGTTCCGTAGACTTCAATGGATCAAAAATTAGTATTGAAAATGGCAAAATGCACCTGGAATATGCATCAGCTGCAACCTGCATAGATGTGAACCAGGCCTAAGTAGGGTTGCCACCTTTTCTTCAAGCCAAACCTGAACACTTTAGCGGCTTGGGAAATCTTTGGGTGCCCCAAGGAGAGTAATAATGTGGTGGGCATAGCTTGCCGTAGTGGTGGGCATAGCTTGCCGTAGTGAACATTAGGTGTAGCCAAATTGCTCCTGCTGACATCATCACCCTGCCCCCCAGTGATGTCAAACCTGCCCCCAGACACCACCCAACAGCAATAGATTTATGTGTGACTATCTTGCTTACTTGGGGAGCCACAGCCCAATCTAAATAATGTGTCTGGGTTTCAGTCTGCCTGAAACCCGGACACATGATTCAAAACCCGGACTGTCCGGGTTAATCCCGGACAGGTGGCAACCCTAGGCCTAAGGCCTGATTTACACCTATGCATTTTTAGTGCTTTTTGCATTTTGCAGATTTGCACTACAGAACATATTCTATAGGAAACCATGTTAAAGCGTTAGTAAACCGCTGGAAAAAACCCTGCAACACAATAGCATAATGTGCTAGTATGCATCGCATACTAGCACATTATAAAATACCTTAGAACGAAGCCCCCGCAGCGGCACCCGGTCACCACTGAGGGGGGCTGACATGTTCCCTCTGCGTCTCTTCCGGGTTTGCAGGCTCTGGTGCTGTGAGTGGCCAGAGCCGCAATGACATCACTCCCACGCACACGCGCAGGATCCGTCCATTCTGGCAAGGAGCTCTGAAGTTCCGGCACGACACGCCAGACCTTCAGAGCGCATGCGCCACTGACGTCAGCGGCTGCATGCAGGGTAAATATCTCATAAACGGTGCAGGTTTAGGAGATATTCATTTTACCAACAGGTAAGCCTTATTATAGGCTCACCTGTCGGTAAAAATCAAATCTTCTAAATGCAAAAAGCACTAAAAATGCAATAGGTGTGAATCAGGCCTAAAGGCCTAGGAATTCAGTCATGTGATATCTACTGGAAAAGAGTTCAGTTTGGGTGAATTTGTACTTTAGTAGATACCATGTGACTAGGTGTCCAGGCCTTGACAACACTGATGCAATGCGGGAAACGCAGCGAATCCTGTGCATTTCATGCGATCTGCTGTGGGTGTCAATGTTGGATTAACGACACCCTGAAACAGCTTGCAAAATGCAGTACGATTGCCTGAATCGCATCGCATGGGTGTGAACACCCAATGCGATGCAATTCAGTTGTAGGGAAAAAAAGGGTCCTGCACCAAACGATGTGGTTTGAGCCATACAAACTGTATGTCTCAAATCACACCGCGCAGACGCATTCCTGTGCGAATGACATGCGGTGTCCAGCATACCTCCCAACTTTTTGGAATGGGAATGAGGGACACCTACTCAGCAAAAGCATGTCGACATAGGACACGCCCTACTGCCACGCCCCCTTAAAGGAGAATTAACCTTAAAAAAAAAGATTAGTTAAACCCACAAGGGCTTTTTTTTGACCACTACTATTCCTTTATATTGGCTTTTGAAATTTACAAATGCAGCAATTTAGAAATCAGATGAAAGGTTTAGCACTGAGAAACACTTTTTGATAGATAAAAAGTGCATTTTATATACAACTATATAGATCAGACCAAAATGAGGGACAAATGAGAAGGAATGAGGGACAGAGGGACATTGCTCCAAATCAGGGACAGTCCCTCGAAATCAGGGACAGTTGGGAGCTATGTGTCCAGCAACGCACAAGTGTGAACCCAGACTAAAAGGCACTTTGAGCAGCATTTTCACCAGAAAAGGTTAGCATTTCAGTCCTTCTAATAGTGTATCTGACTCCATAACAAAAATGTAATATAATGCAGCTTACTAGTCCTTCTTCCTGCATCTTCTGTAATGCGTATATGCGGTGGCAGGGAAAGCAGACCTTATTGCCCAGCCGCTGCACACATGCGTCTATGTGGTTCTGTGCTAAAAGCACGCTCATTGACAACTGATCTCCGTTTGTGATCAGGAGCCAGCGGGCGGGGCCTCCGATCATGTAACTGCCAATGACAGTGGTCATGTGATCCCCCGCCTCCTCCCTTTACCACCCACTTTAAAGGGTCACCTCCAAGAAGTTAAATGTGGTGGTGGAATTTTTCTTTTCTTTTTTTCAGACTAAGAAAATTTTCAGTAACTACAGAAAATACCAGCTGATCCTGCCAGAAGTGTCTGTGAGCTGAAAAGAAAGCACAAAGAACCTTATCTTTAGTGTGTAAACTACTAGTCCCATCAATCCACTATATAATGGAGATGAACAAAAGCTGACATGTTTTGAGTGACAACCATGACTTCCTCCATAGATGCAGTGGAGAAAAAACAAATTGTTGACATAAAAGTCAAAAGGAAGAGTGTTACTGGCAGGACCACCAAGTGAAAATAAAGGCAAAAGACATAAAGCAAAAAAAAAAAAAAAAAAAGTAATTTTTATTCTTATTATTTTTTTTATAAGCATGTGGTTCTTTATTGAGCATAGCAAGAAAATTACATGGTACAGGTACTACAGTGCAATTGTTTAAAATGCATAAAATATGATATATTGGTTTCATGAATGATGTTAAGATCATCTTATTGCTAATAATGGTAATAATCGCATCCTCTAAGGCAGCCATGGACTTAATCTTAGCAGGGGTTCCCCGAGACACCAAAAAATATTGAAAGGGTTCCTTTGGGGTCAAAAGGTTGAGAAAGGCTACTCTATGGAATGATTTGTTACAATATATTAATTTTTTTTATTAATCTTTAGTTTAGTTGTCAAGTTTACAATAAATAAAAGACTTGAGTCATATCCAAATACAAAAATCCAAGTGACCTGAGAGACAGCTAGTGTAGGAATAGGTTTATATGAACTTCAATTAACAAATGGATATTTAATGTATTACTTAACAAAAGCCATATGGATAAAAATATACTCAATTTTTGTTCTTGGGATTAGATGCACTTTAATCAAAAGTTTTCAGAGCATGAGGCTTACACTTTTTTTTTGCTGATTACATTTTGTTTGCTTTTGGATGCTTTCACTCAGCAGTGCAATCACATAGGGATCTATTTTTTTTTTTTAATTGCTGTACAAATGTGACGAGCATTCTTACAGCCACAGCAAAAAAACAAAACATATTTTGTATATTATGATTATTTCCTATCGGAAGCGCCATCTAGTGGCCAGAAAATGTTTAAAAAAAAAAGGAACATACAGTAAAATCTCGGATTGCGAGTAATGTGGTTTACAAGAGTTTCACAATACAAGCCTTTTTATTTTTTAAATCTTGACTCAGTTTGGGAGCGTTGTCTCGCAAGACGAGCAGGATTGAAGCCTCTGGGGTGTGCAGTGCCGCATTTGGCCAGAGGTGCGGGGGCGCCAGTGATGCCCGGAGACACTTGGAGACGCTCGGAAACACTCCCGTTCCCAAGTCTCTCCGAGCGTCTCTGAGTGTCTCTGGCACCCCCCCTCTGGCCACATGCGGTACTGCATTGACAAGCAGTGGCTGTGGAACTAATTATCTGAGTTTCCATTGATTTCTTTGGGGTAAATCGCTTTGATATACGAGTGCTTTGGATTGCAAGGATTCTTCTGGAACGGATTATGCTTGTAATCCAAGGTACTACTGTGCTGCATTATGTCCACTAGATGACGGTGATGATCATAGGAAATAAATCTATTAGACAAAATATGGAAATTTTTTTTCATTGCAGCTGGTAGAATGTTTATCACATTCGTACAGCAATTTTTTAACTAAAATTTTTAAAAATAGACCCCATAGTGTGCACCAGTGTGTGCATTTCTAAAAACAAAACAACAGAGGCCATCTTTTGTAAATTTAGCTCAGGGTAACTTGTAAATCTCTTTAAGACGGTCCCTTTATGACCTCCTGCAGAGACTTTTGCTACAGCAGACCATACTCTGTGTGTGTTTTTTGCCTTAGTGCGGTTCATTGAGTTTTTGCCATTTTTTTTTTTTTTTCCAAACCTGGTCAAGCATTCATTGAACACATTGCAATGTACAGGGTACTGAATGCCTTCACCGAGGTTTGTCTGCTCACACAATGGTCACTGGCACTGATGTGCTGTCCCCTCGGCTGTCATTGGAGGCCCTTTGGGCACCACGGGGGTAACAGAATAGTCCTTCTGGTACTCCACTCTGCTTGCCTCTATCATTAAACCTATTTTCTTCATAATCTCTTGCAAGTTTCGGAGTCATTTTATTATACTGTACTATTCTGGTGAATCTGTTTTCTTATGTTTTGGTAGAAAGTGGGGAAAGTGGGTATGTTTAAAGCAAGAGAAGGTAGCCATGTGGTTTGCAGATCACTATTGCATCTAATAAAAAAGAAAAAATCCTAGCTGACATTGAACATTTTTGCAATTGGAAAGTGTAAAAAATTTACTAGAGATGTAAAAGAAAAAAAAAATTAAAGGGAAATTTATGTTGGAAAACTGTGTTTTGCAGCATTTTTCATACAATACTGATGTACACTTTCTTTGTCAAGCTCTTCAAACTTTCTATTTTTAGATTGTTATAATTTTTTTTTTGTCATTTTACTGCCACCTACAGGTTTTAGACATGTACTACAAGTATCTCCTAATGGGAAAAATTGTCATCTGTTGCTCGGCCTGGTTCACACCTATGCAGGTTGCAGTTTGCATATTCCAGGTGCATTTTGCGTTTTTCAATAAACATTTTTGATCCACTGAAGTCTATGGAACCAAAAACCAGAAAAAAGTCCCTGGCCCTTTCCATAAAATGCACAGATGTGAACTACATCCATAGGAGACCATGTTAAATGGACTGTAATGCATTTCAGCAAAATGGAAAATGCACTAAAAACTGCATAGGTGTGAACCAGGCCTGAGAGTGGTTGATTTACTAAAGCTGGAGAGTGCAAAATCTGGTGCAGCTGTGCACAGAAACCAATCGGCTTCAATGTTTTTTTTTTATGTCAAAGCTTAAAGTGTTTGTTACCCCAACACTTCATATTCCCGATATATGTGTCTGCTGTACCATGTACTTGTATGAGAAAGTATCCTGTTCTCTTTGTATTGCTTCCTTTGTGTGAAATCCCTGGTGATCCTACCAGTCCCTCTGCTTTCCTATTAAAAAACTGACAACACTAAGCAGGAGAGCACAACGTGGTCAGTTCTCTAGCTATGCTGGGAACTCAGTTTGCTTTCCTCCAATGCTCAGACTTGTTCTGATATGTCCCCACTGCACAGCCATTCACTGGGAAGATCAGTGTGCTACTGCTTCTCCTCCCCGCCCCAGTTCTTATGCAGCTGAGAACAGAGAGAATGTGATCACTTATAAGAAGGGAAAAAAGGTATTGATTATACTGTATGTTTTTATATCTATACAAAAATGTTTTGCCTTTCATTTCCATTTTAAAGTAAAAGGGTTGTTTTACAAGGTGATCGTTTACACTCACTTTCAGGCCTGGTTCACACCTATGCAGGTTGCAATTTGTATATTCCAGGTGCATTTTGCATTTTTCAATACATGTTTTTCATCCATTGAAGTCTATGGAACCAAGAACCAGAAAAAAGCCCCTGGCCCTTTCTATAAAATGCCCAGATGTGAACTACATTTATAGGAAACCATGTTAAATGGACTGTAGTGTGTTTCTGCAAAACTGAAAATGCGCTAAAAAATGCCTAGGTGTGAACCAGGCCTTAGTCTAGGTTCACCTCTATGCTGCTGCTCTTGATTCGTGTTTTAGGCATGTTTTGCAGTGCGTTTTTGCATGCAGTTTTCATGAATTATGCATTTTATGTTTTCTTTTTTCCCACTATAAATGCACTGTAAACACACTGTATATAGCTGATTGCTAAGCAGGGGGCCGGGAAGCCAGACCGCCGCGTCCCTAACAACTGATGAGTCATCAGCTGTCAGCGGGCTGAATGAAAAAAAAATTGCAGGCAAAAAAATTTTAAAAATGCAAATATAACGGCGTGGGTTCCCCCCCCCGTGTCTCTACCATGCCCTTCGGGTCTAGTATGGATTTGGAGGGGACCCCCCCACGCCCAAGTTTAAAAGAAAATGGCATGGACCATAGGGTGAGTACATGGATTGAAAACTGGCTACAAGGGCGAGTTCAGAGGGTGGTGATAAATGGGGAGTACTCAGAATGGTCAGGGGTGGGTAGTGGGGTCCCCCAGGGTTCTGTGCTGGGACCAATCCTAATTAATTTGTTCATAAACGACCTGGAGGATGGGATAAACAGTTCAATCTCTGTATTTGCAGACGATACTAAGCTAAGCAGGGCAATAACTTCTCCACAGGATGTGGAAACCTTGCAAAAAGACCTGAACAAATTAATGGGGTGGGCGACTACATGGCAAATGAGGTTCAATGTAGAAAAATGTAAAATAATGCATTTGGGTGGCAAAAATATGAATGCAATCTATACACTGGGGGGAGAACCTCTGGGGGAATCTAGGATGGAAAAGGACCTGGGGGTCCTAGTAGATGATAGGCTCAGCAATGGCATGCAATGCCAAGCTGCTGCTAATAAAGCAAACAGAATATTGGCATGCATTAAAAGGGGGATCAACTCCAGAGATAAAACGATAATTCTCCCGCTCTACAAGACTCTGGTCCGGCCGCACCTGGAGTATGCTGTCCAGTTCTGGGCACCAGTCCTCAGGAGGGATGTACTGGAAATGGAGCGAGTACAAAGAAGGGCAACAAAGCTTATAAAGGGTCTGGAGGATCTTAGTTATGAGGAAAGGTTGCGAGCACTGAACTTATTCTCTCTGGAGAAGAGACGCTTGAGAGGGGATATGATTTCAATTTACAAATACTGTACTGGTGACCCCACAATAGGGATAAAACTTTTTCGCAGAAGAGAGTTTAATAAGACTCGTGGCCACTCATTAAAATTAGAAGAAAAAAGGTTTAACCTTAAACTACGTAGAGGGTTCTTTACTGTAAGAGCGGCAAGGATGTGGAATTCCCTTCCACAGGCGGTGGTCTCAGCGGGGAGCATTGATAGCTTCAAGAAACTATTAGATAATCACCTGAATGACCGCAACATACAGGGATATGTAATGAAATACTGACACATAATCACACACATAGGTTGGACTTGATGGACTTGTGTCTTTTTTCAACCTCACCTACTATGTAACTATGTATCCCCCAAAATCCATACCAGACCATTACCGGAGCATGCCGTCTTGTAGGTCAGGAAAGGGAGGGCACGAACCATATCAGGCTGCATGCCCTCAACATGGGGGGGGTGGGTGCTTTGGGGCTGGGGGGCTACGTGCCCCCCCCACCCCAAAGCACCTTGTCCCCATGTTGATGAGGACAAGGGCCTCTTCCCGACAACCCTGGCCGGTGGTTGTCGGGGTCTGCGGGCGGGGGGCTTATCGGAATACGGAAGCCCCCATTAACAAGGAGGTCCCCAGATCCCGCCCCCCCATGTGAATGGGTATCGGGTACATCGTACCCCTACCCATTCACCAAAAAAACTGTGAAATGTTAAACTACAAGAGTCAGTTTTTGACAAGCCTTCCTATTAAATAAGAAGCCTGGTGCCATCTTCTCCCATGGAATTTTCTTCTTCCTCGCCACCTCCATCTTCTTCTTCCTCGCCGTCTTCTACATCGCCGCCGGTTACCCACTAAAAAACAAAAAAAAAGACAGTTTTTGTCCTGAAGCTGTCTTTCTCCGTTGTGAGTTTCCCGCTGCCTGGCACCTCTTATATAGGCATGGGGCGTGGCCATCCAAAGAGTCGCCCGGAGAGCCTTGCCCTTGTGACGTCACTGTTTTTTTTATTTTATTTTTTGCACTCAGCCTTTAGCAGGGAAGCCGCTGACAGCTGATGACTCATCGGTTGTTAAGGACGCGGCGGCTGGCTTCCCGGCCCCCTGCTTACCAACCAGCTATATACAGTGTTCAAATAAAAACCACAAAACGCAAAACACATCAAAAATCGCATCACAAACACAACACTTGCGTTTCTGGTGCGGTTCCATTGAAGTCTATTACCCACAAATCGCCCTTTCCAGAAACGCACCGGCCGCAAAACGCATAGCTGTGAACTTGCACCATAGGAAGCCATGTTAAATGGACTGTAGTGCGTTTCTGCAAACTGCCCTAAAAAACGCATAGGTGTGAACGTAGAGTAACTGAACAAGCTGAAGTTAGAAGCTGGTTGGCTATTATGCACAGCTGCACCAGATTTGCACTCTCTAGTTTTAGTAAATCAACCCCACTGTGTATGTAAACCCTGACACTGGACTGCTCTTATTTGCTCCCTTATAAATACACCATTGAAAGTGCTTTGCTATATATGCAAAAAATAAATGTTGATCCTGCCAAAAATCTTGTAAACAGATAATGACCTGTGCTGTCTTCTGTGCTGCACTGTTATCAGTTACCATTTTTCTGAGCTCTCTCTGGAGAACAAAGAACACTTTCCCCATGTTATAGAAGGGGGGGGAGGTGTTCTATAGTCCTGTCTTATGAAGACAACGCTGTTCCTATATAGATACAGTACAGTGAGTGAGTGTTGTCACCCTACAGCAGGAAGCGCATCACTGGCAGGATCACCAGGTGAAAATAAAGCAAAAAAAAAAAAACATCTTGATAAGAGAAAACTACTGCAACCGCTGGTAAGCTGCCATATATGACATTTTTGTTCTTGGGTTTAAATACACTTTAATGGTAATCCCTAATACTATAGCACTGATGTTGTGGATTATAGTAAGTAATCAGATGCAAGTAGTTCATTTTCATCTTGGTTAATGGCACCTGGATAGCAGTCTCTTTGCTCTGCAATGGGTGTTATGGTCTTACTAGATTGCATCCAGCTTTATTATTATTATTATTATTATTTTAGGTACTTATATAGCGCCGTCAATTTACGCAGTGCTTTACATATACATTGTACATTCACACCAGTCCCTACCCTCAAGCAGCTTACAATCTAAGTTCCCTAACTCACATTCATACATACTAGGGACAATTTAGACAGGATCCAATTAACCTACCAGCATGTCTTTGTAGTGTGGGAGGAAACCGGAGTACCCGGAGGAAACTCACGCAGGCACAGGGAGAACATGCAAACTCCAGGCAGGTAGTGTTGTGGTTGGGATTCGAACCAGCGACCCTTTTTACTGCTAGGCGAAAGTGCTATCCACTACACCACTGTGCCCAGAAAGAAATATTTTGTTTTGTTGGTGTGACAAAAACTAAAGGGAATAACCTTTTTTTTTTTTTTGCTTTTTGACATTTTTTAACTGAGTCCTGTGAATGTTCTTTTATATGCTTTAAACAGTAACTCTGCCCAAAGTGGCATTTCAGTTTTGATTTGAGGCCAATAGCTTGAATCACTCATCAGCTGCTCTGCTCATCGCTCGGCTCATTTCACTAAGCTATAACGATCGCTATTTGTCATAATGACCATTAAATATAGTATTGAGGACTAACAATAAGTCACATGGCTGAAAATGATGCCAGTCACAGCCACCATTATACCTTACTGACCGCATCCTATCGCTTGGGTATGTTTAGTATTTTTTTTATTCACTATTTTAAACCTATACCCTGGTTTAGATTGAATGTTGATATATTGTAGAAGTGTGCAGAAGACATTTGGCTATTTGTGGTCAAGCTCAGAGAATCCACTGAAATATACTATTTTGTCAAAAGTATTGGGACACCTGCCTTTACACTCACATGAACTTTAATGGCATCCCAGTCTTAGTCCGTAGGGTTCAATATTGAGTTGGCTCCGCCCTTTGCAGCTATAACAGCTTCAACTCTTCTGGGAAGGCTGTCCACAAGGTTTAGGAGTGTGTCTATTCGAACGTTTGACCATTCTTCCAGAAGCTCATTGTGAGGTCAGGCACTGATGTTGGATGAGAAGGTCTGGCTCGCAGTCTCCATTCTGATTCATCCCAAAGGTGTTCTATCGGGTTGAGATCAGGACTCTGTGCAGACCAATCAAGTTCCTCCACCCCAAACTCGATCATCCATGTCTTTATGGACCTTGCTTTGTGCACTGGTGTTCAGTCATGTTGGAACAGGAAGGGGCCATCCCCAAACTGTTCCCACAAAGTTGGGAGCATGAAATTGTCCAAAATGTCTTGGTATGCTGACTAGAGTTGCCACCTCATCCCTTTAAACCCGAACACCTTTGAATTACACAGGTTCTGAGGCTGATAAAATGCAGATAAGGCACCAAGTGAGTTTAATTACCACCTTAATCAGCCACAGAACCTGTGTAATTCATATGTGTTCGGGTTTAAAGGGATGAGGTGGCAACCATAATGCTGACGCCTTAAGCATTCCCTTCACTGGAACTAAGGGGCCAAGCCCAACCCCTAAAAAAACACCCCACACCATAATCCCCCCTCGCACAAAGCAAGGTCCATAAAGACATGGATGAGTCAGTTTGGGGTGGAGGAACTTGACTGGCCTGCACAGAGTCCTGACCTCAACCCGACAGTACACCTTTGGGATGAATTAGAGCTAGGGTTGCCACCTCATCCCTTTAAAACCGAACATATTAATTACACAGGTTCTGTGGCCGATTAAGGTGGTAATTAAACTCACTTGGTGCCTTATCTGCATTCAATTAGCCTCAGAACCTGTGTAATTCATATGTGTTCGAGTTGAAAGGGATGAGGTGGCTAATTATAGCGGATACTGCGAGCCAGGCCTTCTTGTCCACATTATTGCCTGACCTCCTGCTTAGTGTGGTCAGTTTTTAATAGGAAAGCATGTGAACTAGCAGGAACAACAGGAATTTCACATAAAGGAAGCAATACAAGAGAACAGGATACTTTCTCATACAAGTACACGGTACAGCTGGCACATATCAGGAATATGAAATGCTGGGGTAACAAACGTTTTAACTTGATCATGCAATGCAGTCTGAGGTTTTCCAAATACATTGGGTCTGATTTACTAAAACTGGAGCCCTTTGGGTGTGGGGGAGCAGCGGATGTAACCAGACGTGCGCACTGCTCTCTCCGCCGAAGATCCTGCATATTATCCTTGGGGTGACCTGCTATAGCACCCAATTTGGTAATAAAATTACTGGTAGACTGGCACTTCACTGCGGCATCTTGCACTGATCGCTCCCATGGCTAAAAAGCTGAAAGAAGCTTGTTCTTTCTCTGAATTGGCGATCCAAGATGGTGCTTGGACACAGCGCTCGTCGAAAGACAAGTACAAGGAGGCAGCAAAGAAACTCTTTGAGAAACTCTCATAGAAGCGTCTCTTCTAATAAATTCAGTGCTTGTGACCTTTCCTCATAACTAAGATCCTCCAGACCCTTTATTAGCTTTGTTGCCCTTCTTTGTACTCACTCCATTTCCAGTACATTCTTCCTGAGGACTGGTGCCCAGAACTGGACAGCATACTCCAGGTGTGGCCAGACCAAAGTCTTGTAGAGTGGGAGAATTATTTTATCTCTGGAGTTAAATCTCTTTTTTAATGCATGCCAATATTCTGTTTGCTTTGTTAGCAGTAGCTTGGCACTGCATGCCATTGCTGAGCCTATCATCTACTAGGACCCCCAGGTCCTTTTCCATCCTTGATTTCTCCAGAGGTTCTCCCCCAAGTGTATAGATTGCATTCATATTTTTGCCACCCAAATGCATTATTTTACATTTTTTCATATTAAACCACATTTGCCATGTAGTTGCCCACCCCATTAATTTGTTCAGATCTTCTTGCAAGGTTTCCACATCTTGCGGAGAAGTTATTGCCCTGCTTAGCTTAGTATTGTCCGCAAATACAGAGATTGAGCTGTTTACCCCATCCTCCAGGTTGTTTATGAACAAATTAAATAGGATTGGTCCCAGCACAGAACCCTGGGGAACCGCACTACCCACCCCTGACCATTCTGAGTATTCCCGATTTATCACCACGCTCTGAACTCGCCCTTGTAGCCAGTTTTCAATCCATGTACTCACCCTATGGTCCATGCCAATGGACTTAACTTTGTGCAGTAAACGTTTATGGGGAAATGTGTCAAATGCTTTTGCAAAATCCAGATACACCACATCTACGGCCCTTGCATTATCTAGATGGCAACGCACCTCCTCATAGGTTAATAGATTGGTTTGGCAAGAACAATTCTTCATAAATCAATGCTGATTACTGCTAATGATACCATTTTCATTACTAAAATCGTGTATATAGTTCCTTATCATCTCCTCCAAGAGCTTGCATACTATTGATGTTAGGCTAACTGGTCTGTAATTCCCAGGGATGTATTTGACCCTTTTTTAAATATTGGAGCTACGTTGGCTTTTCTCCATTTAGCTGGTACCATTCCAGTCAGTAGACTGTCAGTAAAAATTAGGAACAATGGTCTGGCAATTATTTGACTGAGTTCCCCCAGGACCCTCGGCTGCAATCCATCTGGTCCCGGTGACTTATTAATGTTAGGTTTTCCAAGTCTATCTCTAATTCTGTCCTCTGTTAGCCATGAGGGTGCTTCCTGTGATGAGGATAAACACTGCAGTTTTGGTTATTGAAGCCCCCCGATTCCCTTGTGAAGACTGAGGAGAAGAATAAATTCAATACCTTCACCATCTCCCCATCCTTTGTAACCAGATGTCCTTCCTCATTCTTTATGGGACCAATATAGACTGTCCTCCCTTTTTTACTTATATACTTAAAACATTTCTTGGGATTTTTCTTGCTCTCCTCTGTTATGTGTCTTTCGTGTTCTATCTTAATTGTATCCTTACATTTCTTGTTGCATTTTTTGTAAAGTCTGAATGTTGATCCCTCAGCCTTGTATTTTTTGAAGGCCTTCTCCTTTGCTTTGATATGCATTTTTACATTGGGGTTAAGCCATCCAGGATTTTTGTTCGCTCTTTTAAATTTATTTCCCAATGGGATGCATTGGCTAATGCCCTTATTTAATATACTGTTGTACTCTTAAAGCACACCCATTTTACCTCTGTGTTCTTTGTTCCTAAGATTTTATCCCAATTTATATCTTCTAACAAGGTTCGTAGTTTGGGGAAGTTGGCTCTTTTGAAATTCAATGTCTTTGTATTCCCCTTATGTTTCCTATTTGTGTGATTTATACTGAAGCTAATTGACCTGTGATCGCTGTTTCCTAAATTGCCCTGTATTTCCACATCCGTGATCAGGTCTGTATTGCTGGTAATCAGTAGGTCTAGTAACGCTTTGTTTCTAGTTGGTGCTTCTACCATCTGACCCATAAAATTGTCCTGCAAGACCTCCAGGAACTGGCAAGCTTTAGACGAATGGGCAGTTCCTTCCGCCCAGACTATGTCTGGATAGTTAAAATTCCCCATTATGATGACACTTCTCATCCTTGCTGCTAATCCAAATTGTGATAGGAGGTCTGTCTCCTCCTCCTCCCTCAGGTTAGGGGACCTAAAGCATACTCCCAGTATTATTTTCCCCTTAGTTACACCCCTTCGGAGCTCTACATATAAGGATTCCACCTCCTCCCTAGCTCCCTTAGTGATGTCATTTCTCACATTCACTTGTACATTATTCTTTCAAAATTATTTATTTATTTGTGTCAGAAAACCGGTTCACCGGGACATACATAACATGGTAAATCTGTATTAACAGCATTGACAGCAGTTATTAACATACGGTTCTGTAATGCAAAGGTGTTGGGCAAAGTCATCTGATCAAGCTTACTATAAACCTCATATAATAAGCAACAAAGTATTAGTATGAGTAGCATATATATTATATTCAGAGATCATAGGTATGGGAGCTGTTTGTCCTTGGTCTCTATCTAGTTGTATACCTCGTTTTAGAACAGGGATATTTCTAGATATAATATTCCGTTCGTGAACGGTTCTCTGCCTTTTTTATATTATAGAGAAATAGAAGAGGAAGAATATCATCTGAGAAAAGTCAGAGTAGGGACAGATAAGTAAAGGGGGGGAAAGAATGGAGGGGGGAGGTGGGGGAGGGGGGGTGGCTAAGTGGGATAGGTGGGGAGGGGGGGGGGGAGAGAGGAATAGGGAGTGGTGGGGGGGGATCAGGGTGACAACAACCCACAGAGATGGAGTTGGGCTGGCGTCAGTGGATCTCCGCCTCTAACCATCCGGTGTGGGACGGAGTCATTTGCCAAGAAGAGTTTTCCCTTCTTCCGAAAATTTGAAAATGTTCCAAAGTTGCCAGGTTTTGGAGTATTTCTCTTGCCTGTTTAGGCTGGTGAGGATTAGATCCTCCATCTGGTTTATTTCTTCAACTTTTTGAAGCCAAAAGGCTATGGGTGGTGTTTGAGTGGATTTCCAAAATGAAGGGATACATGCTTTCGCTGCGTCCAGTAGGTGTCTTATGATTGATTTCTTATAGGATCGGGCGGGTATATCAGTGGCGTGCAAAAGGAAGTAGGCTGGGTCCTCAGGTATCTCGCGATCAGTGAATTTTTGAATTATTTGGCGTACTTCTTTCCAGAAGATCTGGATCCGAGAACAGGACCAGAAAATATGGATAAGTGTGCCCTTTTCTTCCTGGCATCTCCAACAGATGTCTGTCGTGGAGGGGAAAATTGATTTAAGTAGTGTAGGTGTTCTGTACCAATGTGTGAGAATTTTGTAATTTGTTTCCTGGATTTTGGAGCAAATAGAAGACTTGTGAGTGAAAAGTAAGATTTGTTGTCTTTTATTGGTTGTGAAGGTGCAATTTAGTTCTTTTTCCCATCTGGTGATACTATGAGCCTTGTAGTCCCCCGTCGGTGTAATAAGCAGTTTGTAGGTAAGTGAGAGAATGTGTGGTAGGTCCCCTGTTTCTGAGCAATGCATTTCCATGGATGTGAGGGTTTGATTGGTTTCCTGTGGCGGTGGGAGGGTACTTAAAAAATGATGTAGTTGTAGAGCTCTGAAAGAGTCTAAACGGAATTGTCCTTCTGGGTCCGTGAGTTCCGATAGTGTTTTCCACTTCCCCGAGGTGCTAAAGTGTGATGCTTGGTGCAGACCCTCTTCTCTTAGTTTCAAAAATTCCCTATCTTTAAGTCCAGGTTGGAACAGGGGGTTGCCCAATATGGGTCTGAGTGGTGAATTATGTGAGAAGTGGGGGGTGGTATGGATCAGTTGTGAGCAGATCCGTGATGTGGTACCTATTAGCGGGTGGCGTATAATTTCTGTTGGGAGGGAGGTGTGACACCACGGAGCCCTTTGTAAGGGGATCTCACTTTGTGCCTGCTCGAGTCTTGTCCATAGTTTGGTGTTTGTGTGGCGGCACCAATCTATGAGTCTACTCAGATGGGTCGCTCTGTAATAAGTTTGGAGATCTGGCATCGCCAGGCCCCCATTGAGCTTAGGCAATGTGAGGATTCTACGTTGTAGACGTGGTTTCCTCCCCGCCCAGAGGAAATGAGTGAAGGCTGTTCTCACCTGGTTAAAATAATCTACTGGAATGCGTATTGGTATGGCTTGCATAATATATAGGAATTTGGGTAGGATCGACATTTTAAGAATACTACACCGACCCAACCAGGAGTGTAAACCGCTACCCCAATTGGCCAGGAGTTGTTTAACCGTACTCAAAAGGGGCGGAAAATTGAGCTTGTATAGCTGGGAGTGCTTCGGGGGTATTTGCGTGCCTAAGTACTTGAGGGCTGTAGTTGTCCATTTAAAGTGGAAGCTGGATTGGAGGTGAGGGATTTGAGATTGGGGGATTCCTATACCCATTGCCTCGGATTTGCTGAAATTAATCTTCAAATTAGCTAGTTGACCGTAGGTGTGGAATTCTTTCATAAGGTTAGGAAGTGAGATGATGGGTTTTGTAAGGGAAAACATCAAATCATCCGCATAAGCGGAGACCTTGTAATGCTCCTTGCCGATCTCTACTCCTGTGATGTCGGGGTTAAGTCTGACGTGACATAAGAAGGGTTCTAGGGATAGCGCAAAGAGGAGGGGCGATAGTGGACAGCCTTGGCGGGTTCCGTTCGTTATTGGGAAGATCTTGGACATTACACCATTAGCCCGGACTACTGCTGTTGGGTTCAGGTAGGCCGCAGTCACCCAGTTTAACATTTTGTCTCCCAGACCAATGTGTCTTAACGTTGCGAACATGAATTTCCAGCTAACTCGGTCAAAAGCCTTTTCGGCGTCTGTCCCGAGGAACACGCACGGGGTTTTAGTGCTATTTGCGATATGTAGTAGGTTAAGGACTTTAGTCGTGTTGTCCCTGGCCTCTCTCGTCGGGACAAAGCCTACCTGGTCAAGATGAATAAGTGAGGGGAGGTGTTGTTGGAGTCTTGTAGCGATGATTTTGGTGAAAAGTTTTAGGTCTGTATTCAGGAGTGAGATTGGGCGGTAGGAACCGCACTGGCTTGGGTCTTTACCGTCTTTTGGAATAACTGAGATTTGTGCCTGTAGTGTGGCTCTGTGGAATCCACTTCCCGTGCCCAGATCGTTATATAGTCTGATCATGTGGTCTCCTAAAAAGGGTAGAAAAGTTTTATAGTAAGTGTTGGTGAGGCCATCTGGGCCTGGGGCCTTCCCTGTTTTAGAACTTTTTAATGCAGTTTGGAGTTCCAGTAATGTAATGGGATCATCTAAGAGTGATTTGGCGTCCTCTGGGAGGGAGGGCATGAGGGAAGTCGCAATGTATTTGGTCGTTGTATCTGAGGGGGGTTGTGTCTCGGTAAGGTTATATAGAGCCGAGTAGTAGGAGCTAAATTCCTGGGCAATCTGATGGGGTAGGGAAAGTTTCTGGCCTGTAGCAGACTTAATGTGTGGTATGTATGAGGCAAGTCTCTGTTCCCGGAGGGTCTGGGCTAGCAGTCTTCCGCATTTGTTGCCTGATTCATATATTCTTTTTCGAGAGATCTGTAATGTGGCTTTTGCTTTGAATCGTAAGAGGTCAGTTACTTGCATGCGGGCTAAGTTCAATTCTGTTTCTAATTGTCTCGAGGGTGTTTGTTTGTGTTGTGTCTCTAAAGTTGCCAGTGTCTTTAGGAGTGTGTTCAGTTGTGAAGTCCTCTGTTGCTTAATACGTGAGCCATGCTTAATGAGAATCCCCCTAATCACAGCCTTGTGGGCTTCCCAAACTAGACCAGTATCGCAGTCAGGGGTGTCGTTCGAGTCAAAATAATGACCTATTTCTTTGGTGACTTCTGCTAAGACGTCAGGGTCTTTCAGTAGGCCCTCATTTAGTCTCCATGGTGGTCTCTGAGTCCGCAGGGTGTCAGAGAGGGCGTAGCGTAAGGTAATCGGGGCGTGGTCTGACCACGTGATTGAGCCTATTGTTGTCTCTCTAATTGCCTGCAGCTGTCTGTGAGGGATTAGGAAATAGTCGATCCTAGAATATGATTGATGTGGTTTAGAGAAAAAGGTATAATCCCTCTCGCCTGTGTGAAAAAGACGCCATACGTCGATTAGTTGCAGGGAATGAAGCGTCGTGTTAAGTCGTTTACGTAGGTCCCGTGGGGACGAAGACGTTCCAGTGGAAGTGTCTTCAGTGGGTGTGAGTGGGATATTCAGGTCTCCGCCTATAATCAGTTGGCCCTCTGAGAATTGTTGGAGTAGGTCTAGCTGTTTTTTTATAAATGAATCTTGGTGCGTATTGGGGGCGTATAGATTGGCCAGGGTTATTTTAATATCTCCTATACGGCCCTTCAAGAAAAGGGATCGCCCTTCTCTGTCAAGTTTAACGTCTGTGTGTGTCCACGGGATTTTTGTCGAAATCAAGATCGACACACCCCTGGATTTAGCTTCTTTATATTTCGAGTGATAAGCAATCGGGTAGTATTTATTTTGAAGTGTCGGTAGGGAACCCTCTCTAAAGTGGGTTTCCTGCAGGAGTACAATGTCAGCGCCCCTGCGGCGTATATCATGCAGCAAAATTCGTCTCTTCTCTGGTGTGTTTAGGCCCTTAACATTGAAGGAGATTATATTCAGTGTGTCCATCTCTGTGGGGAGTTGGTGGGGGAGGGGTAGGGAGAAAAAAAAAAAAAAAAAAAGGGGAGGGGGGGGGGGGGGGGGGATAAGGAGAGAGGGGGAAGAGGGGGTGAAGGAGAAGGGGTGAGTAAGAGGGGGGGAGAGGTTAGTGAGTAGGTGTGAGACGGGTTTCAAGTAGGTTGTAGAGGAGATTTAGAGGCAGGCACTATTGGGTGCCGTTAAACAAGAAAAACTAATGTAGCCTAGTCGGCTATTACGCTCCCCGGACTAATGCCGTGAACGGAGCGCGAACCTAATTGGGGTGAGGGATAGACAGGGCCGGGCGAAGAGACCCCGCGACCTTCCGTCCAACCCCGGCAAACTTAAATTATCATTTGAATATATTATATTACTGTTAACAAGGCTAGCAATCATTAAGGTAAAAACCTAGGAATTGAAAAACAAATAAAGTTATCAGATATTTAAACTTGTGCATGCAGTGGGCACCATTGTGTGTACTCTGACCGTGTGGTGTCAACAAGTGCAACAGTACGGGTTGTCATCTCATCACCATCCAGGGTCACACGTCTCTAAGGCCACATCCCCAGCCATATCACCGGGAGGGATGCGCTGGAGGTGTGGGTCACGTACAAGCCATCAGGTCACTTAACTTAAACATTAAATTAACTGAAGCATATTAAAACATGTAGGAAGTAATCCAGGCTAAGGAGAGGGGCAAGGTGTCTCTTGTGAAAAGAGTAATCCGTGGGGACTAAAGTTCTTAGGCCCTGAGAAACATGTCTTATCAATTCCCCATATTGTGTTTGGTGAGGCTCTTTCCGTATCATGGGACTGAGCATCAGGATTACTCACATCTCCCCCCAGTGGCATGAAAAGAAATTGTTCTCCAGCTGGAGTGTCATTTGTGGAGACGGTGGTTAGTGTTAAAGATGACAGTCCTTGTCTTCCTTCCTGTGGAGTATGGGGTCTCTTTCCTCCGGGGGGTGGGAAGGTGGGTTTATGGTGGGGACCTGTGGGAGGGAAATTCCCCATCCCTGCACATGTTGGCATTTGGAAAGTGTCCGGGACTGGGTGAAACTCCTCGGAGAGCAGAATTAAAGTTTCCTCTGCTTGATTACAACAATCAAGGGGGGCATATGTGGGGGTACTGGCGTGGATGGGTCAGGGGGTGACCAGTCCATTACATATGGTGTATGGAAATCTCCACATCCCGAGGATCGTCAGTTCGTTTGTCGGGCTCTTGTGGGAATGGGCTTAGTGACCAGGGGACTTAGGCTAACTGCTGGAACGGATGAGGAGGACCCCACTGCTGCAAGGAATTGTGTCTGGGCAGAGATGGGTGGCCAAAGGCCTACTCACGTGGCTCTCCCCCCGAGGCCGACCGGTTCCTGCGTCTGTTCCGTTGCTGACGTGGAGGCAGAGGTTCACGCGGTCTCAAGAGTCCCGATCTGCCGGAGGGGCGAGGGAGAAACTGAAGCCAGTCCGGAACCTGGACCGGCTCCGTTCCCATGAAGCGAAAGAGAGCAGGGAGGTCATCAGGGCGTTGGAGGGAGAAGGATCCCGTCGCTCCGCGGAACAGCACCGAGAGGGGGTAGCCCCATCTGTATGTGAATCCCTTCTGTTTTGCCAGATCCAGCAGTGGGCGCAGTAGGGCTCTTCGTTTCAGGGTTGCCCTGGATAAGTCCGGTAAGATCTTTGTTCGTGTGCCCTCCAGTTCCACATCACCGTGTTCCCAGGCGCGCCGGAGGATGTTCTCTTTTGTGATGTAACGGTGCAGCCTGCATACTACGTCTCGCGGTCTGGTCGGGTCGTCAGATCTGGGGCCCAGGGCTCTGTGAACCCTGTCTAGCTCGATCTCTAGTGTGGGCTCCCCTAGCACCGTGCGGAAGATCTCTCGTACTGTATCTCCCAGACTATCCTGTGATGTCGTCTCCGGGATCCCCCGCAGCCGTAAGTTGTTCCGGCGGCTGCGGTCTTCCACGTCTTCCAGGTGCAGCTGCAGGGTGATGGCGGCGTCTCTCTGTTGGTCTCTGACTTGCTCCAGAGCTGCTACTCGATCTGTTAGTGAGGTGACCGAGGCCTCCCCAGATGTCACCCGCTCCGTCAGCGTCGATACCTCTCCTCTGACTTCTTGTATGTCGCGTCTATGCGTTTCTTCTAGCTTGAGGATCAGTGCTTCAATGTCCGACCTAGTAGGGAGGGCCCGGAGCAGGCCTCTAATGTCCTGTTCGAAAAGAGCCGGATCCGGTGGCTGTGGAGACTCCATCGTGGGTGGATGTATGTCTTTGTAGGTATCAATAGGATGTCCCTGTGTGGGCTGGGGTGTTGAAGAGGAGCAGGCCTCTGGCTGTCTTGGGGCCTTCTGTCTCTCACCACGTGGAGAGCCTCGAGGTGCCGTAACTGTGGTCCCGGGGGACGAGCCCTGAAGTTGCAGGAAGTAACGGCGTATCTCACCGGGACTTTTGTTAGCGGGTGTTCCCCGGGTTGATGCTCTTGTTCTGTGTCTTTTGGCTGATTGCATGCCTTATTTAGGGTGTTGCAAGCCGGGGTTTTCTGGACGAGGCCGGGAGCTCAGAGAAAAAGCGTCTTCACTCAGCCATGTCCAGGCCACGCCCCCTTGTACATTATTCTTAATATACAGGCATACCCCTCCCCCTTTTTTTACCCTCTCTATCCCTGCGATAAAGGGAATACCCTTGAATGGTTGCCAGCCAATCATGAGAGCTGTTGTACCAAGTCTCTGAAATTCCCACAAAATCCAAATCCTCCTCGTACAACAGTATCTCTAGTTCCCCCAACTTATCCGCCAGACACCTGGCATTGGTGAACATGCCACGTAGTCACATACTGTCCTTTTATTGGGTGCTCTGAGATTGCAAATAGGACTTGTTACTATACTTACCTCGGGTTTATGTGCTTTAGTCAAACTACCACTTATGCCCCCCCAGTACTACCCTATGGAATATGCTCCACGCTGTCTATCCCTACCTTTGGACCCTCCCCCCATTGCCTAGTTTAACCACTTCAGCCCCAGAAGATTTTACCCCCTTCCTGACCAGAGCACTTTTTACAATTTGGCACTGCATCACTTTAACTGACAATTGCGCAATCATGCACTGCTGTACCCAAAATAAATTTTCATCCATTTTTTCCCCACAAATAGAGCTTTCTTTTGGTGGTATTTGATCACCTCTGGGGTTTTTATTTTTTTAGCTATAAACAAAAAAAGCGACAATTTTGAAAAAAAACATGTTTTACTTTTTGCTATTATAAATATCCCCCAAAAATGTTTTTAAAAAACAAATTTCTTTATCGGTTTAGGCCAATATATATTCTTCTACATATTTTTGGTAAAAAAAAAAAAAAAAATCGCAATAAGCGTATGTTGATTGGTTTGCGCAAAAGTTATATCGTCTACAAACTTGGGGAAAGATTTATGGCATTTTTATTATTTATTTTTTACTAGTAATGGCGGTGATCAGCGATTTTTAGTGGTACTGCGACATTGCAACGGACACTTTTGACACATTTTTGGGACCATTGACATTTATACAGCGATCAGTGCTATAAAAAAAGCACTGATTACTGTGTAAATGTCACTGGTAGGGAAGGAGTTAACACTAGGGGGCGATCAAGGGGTTAAATGTGTGTTCCCTCAGCGTGTTCTAACTGTAAGAGGATAGGACTGACTGGGGAGGAGACATATCGTTGTTTCTACTTAGTAGGAACACACGATATGTCTCCTCTATCCTGACAGAACAGGGATTTGTGTGTTTACACACACAAATCCCTGTGCTGGCTATTGTGCAGGCGATCGCGCTTGGCCAGTGGCGATCACACCCGCCGGCCATGCGCATCGGGTCCCCTGCCGTGCAGCGGGCACCCTCTGGCGGCTCTTAAAGGGGACCCGTATGGGGTTTCGTGCAGCGGTGCTACTGTGCCGCAGTAAATATGCGTGAGTCGGCCGGGAACCGGTTAAAAGCCCCTCTGACTTTTCGGCCATCTTCACTCCCAGCAGATCTGCACCCTCCTCATTTAGGTGCAGTCCGTCCCTTCTATAGTACTGGTGAACCCAAACCCCTCCTTACTACACCAGCTCCTCAGCCACTTGTTTACTTCCCTAATCTCCCTCTGCCTTTCTGGTGTGGCTCAAGGTACCGGTAGTATTTCTGAGAATATTACCTTGGAGGTCCTTTTCCTCAATTTAGCTCCTAAGTCCCTAAAATCATTATTTAGGACACTCCATCTGCCTCTGACTTTGTCATTGGTGCCAACGTGCACCATGACAGCCACGTCTTCCCCAGCCCCACCCAGTAATCTGTCCACCAGATCCATGATGTGCCGAACCCGAGCGCCCGGTAGACAGCATACAGTTCGGCGCTTCATTTCTTTGTCACAGATTGCCCTCTCTGTCCTTCTAAGAATTGAGTCCCCTACCACCAGAATCTGTCTTCCCTCTCACTGGAGTTCTTCCCCCGGCAGCTACGAGAGTCCCTCAGCTCCAGCAGTGCTTGTCCCTGACTGATTTCACCAATGTCATTCAATGGAGTGTACTTATTGGGATGTTCCAGCCCAGGATTGGCCTCCCTGGCACTTTCCCCTCTAACCCTCCTAACTCTCTGTCACCCATCTACTCTTTTCTAGTTGCTGCACCTCTTTGTCTCCACCCGACTCACAGGCAAACACAGCCCTTACACGGGTGTTCGCTTAAAATGTAACTAAAGGCAAAACCTTTTTTTTTTCTTATTTGGAAGGGTTAAAACCACTGGCAGCGAGGGAATCCCTGGTTGTCACCAGAACAAGGTATATTTTAAAGGTAAAGTTCACCTTTTGTAAAAAAAAAAAAAATAGAGTGTAGCCGGATGCAGCCGCCTCTGTGATTTTCTGTCCCCCCGCTCCCCCTCTCACTGGGCTGCTGTATAAACAGAGGGTTGTGTGATTGCAGAGCAGGTTGTGCTTTGTGCCTGCTCTCTCCCCTCACTCCTGGCTGTGCTACAGGCTGTGTGTGAAATCTCCCTCGCCCCCCCCCAAGCAGAGAGCTTGAGCCAACCAGGGTGCAGGAGAGCTTGGGCCAATTGAGTGTGAAAGAGGGGGCTCGCTGTGGCGCAGTGGATTCTGGGAGTGTAGTTCTTAAAGGATATGTAAAGGTTAATTGAAAAAACAAAAAAAATAAACCAAACATGCCATACTTACCTCCTCTGTGCAGCTGATTTTGCACAGAGTGGCCCTGATCCTCCTCTTCTGGGGTCCCTCAGCAGTGCTCCTGGCTCCTCCTCTTCTCGAGTGCCCCCATGGAGAGCCGCTCTACCTCTGGGCACTCGTGCAGGGGTGCTCCCGTGTCCTGCTGCTGCATCCATTGACACCCAGCTCCCGCATCATTGAATTTGATTGACCAATGGCTGCGCTGCTATCAATCTATCCAATCAGGACCCGAGACACCGGCTGGAGCTGGTGTGCTTATCCCCGTCGCTGGAAAGACTGGGTTCAAGTAAGTAAATGGGGGGGGAGCTCTGGAGGGCTGCTGCATCACAAAAGGTTTTTCACTTTACTGCATAGATGCAGTAAGGTAAAAAACCTTGAGGGTTTACAACCCATTTAAGGTGTTGCTGCACCATACTTGTTAATGGAGGCTAATAGGCTGTGAACTTCAATCCCTGCAAATCTTTGCACCTGGAAGAGAAGTTTCAATGTTTTCCTGGGCAAATTGTTCCAGATCGTGGTCAGTCAAGAGAGAAGAGCAAAGGGTACAGACCTACTGCCAGGGTCCTTGCCCCACATTCAAGGAACCAGTGCCAAGCAGAGCAGCTAAGAGAACCTGCTGCTGTGCCTTTTCACCCATATCTGACCTGCAGTCTGCCGGAGCGTCCTTCAGAGGCTGAGTTTGAGAGAGTCACTGCACCTCCAGTATCGGAGCTAAAAGACTGCCATATGTGTGGGGACCTGGGACCCGGCTTCTGTAAACTCCTAGTTGCCAATCCATTAGGACCAGATTAGTCACCTGCCACAAAGTGATTGGCCGAACTACGCATCTAACACTCTTGCCACACACACAGTTCGTGCCATAGAGATTGTGTTTACCTAGCTGCTCATCTATATTCAACAACGCTCTTAAAGAGACAGTGCAGCACCCACAGAAGGGCCCCACCAAAAGCCACCCAGTGTTAACTATCTGACACCAGGTACTTTCAGCCACCTTCAGGGGTACCCCATACATTAAAAACGCATACTCTCACCCGCTGCCGGTGTTATCTGCGTAGCGTGCATCTATAGACCCTTTTTATCTTCTGAGTTAGTTGATGCTGTTATAGAGACTCTAATTTCACCTTTTATAGTTCAGTTAGCTATAGTCTTTTGAGTGCCAGTTAGTGGGTTATTGATGGTTCATCTATTATAGCGCCCTTAAGTATGTTTAATTATCTGTTTATTGATTTGTGCCTTGTTTAATTGTATTTGCCATAATACATATCAATTAATTTACCAGTAAGTTGCTTGTGGCTTAATTCCTGTGTTATTATGGAGTGGCAGCTTACTAACTCTTAAGTCACACAGGTGTAAACGGCTTTTAACCTCGTGACAGAAGAGAGCACCCACAGACAGAACAGAGCACCCACCATCACCAGCAGCTCCTGCAGGGGTAAGTGCTACAATAATAAATGCAAATTATTTTGCAGGCAAAAAATGTGCATTACTAAATTTTTTGCACTGCAGCCTGTAAAGCGTTGCACCCACAAATCAGTGGATCGTGAGTGTAATGTCAGGCTCCTGGAGATACCCAGTATAGCTGTCTGCCCGTACCTCCCATATGGGCAGGCAGTTACTGAAGAGCAGGAAGAATTAATGAACTACGAGAACGCTCATCAGCGCCCTCGTAGTTCACTGAGAACTACGTGCCATCTGTCATGGTGGCAGGCAGGACTTGTAGTGCATTTGTTCACAGATCAGTGTGAATGACGCGGCTGTGTGGGCAGATGTGCTATTTTTTTAATTGTAACAGTGGGTGTAGGGAGAGGAACCCCCTTCCACTGTCACAGTGGGGGATCAGGGTGGTGCTGGGACTGGAGCAGTAACGTGTTACATGCTGCACCCTATATACAGTGGGGCAAAAAAGTATTTAGTCAGCCACCAATTGTACAAGTTCTCCGACATAAAAAGATGAGAGAGGCCTGTAATTGTCATCATAGACATACCTCAACTATGAGAGGCAAAGTGTGGAAACAAATCCAGGCAATCACATTTTTGAAAGAATTTATTTGCAAATTATGGTGGAAAATAAGTATTTGGTCAATATCAAAAGTTCATCTGAATACTTTGTTATATATCCTTTGTTGGCAATGACAGAGGTCAAATGTTTTCTATAAGTCTTCACAAGGTTGTCACACACTGTTGCTGGCCCATTCCTCCATGCAGATCTCCTCTAGAGCAGTGATGTTTTGGGGCTGTCGCTGGGCAACACGGACTTTCAACTCCCTACAAAGGTTTTCTATGGGGTTGAGATCTAGAGACTGGCTAGGCCACTCCAGGACCTTGAAATGCTTTTTATGAAGCTACTTCTTCGTTGCCCAGGCGGTGTGTTTGGGATCATTGTTATGCTGAAAGACCCAGCCACGTTTCATCTTCAATGCCCTTGCTGATGGGAGGAGGTTTGCACTCAAAATCTCACGATACATGGCCCCATTCATTCTTTCATGTACACGGATCAGTCGTCCTGTTCCATTTGCAGAGAAACAGCCCCAAAGCATGATGTTGCCACCCCCATGCTTCACAGTAGGTATGGTGTTCTTTGGTTGTAACTCAGCATTCTCTCTCCTCCAAACACGACGAGTTGTGTTTCTACCAAACAGTTCTACTTTGGTTTCATCTGACCATATGACATTCTCCCAATCCTCTTCTGGATCATCCAAATAATCTCTAGCAAACCTCAGACGGGCCTGGACATGTACTGGCTTAAGCAGGGGGACACGTCTGCCACTGCAGGATCTGAGTCCCTGGTGGCGTAGTGTGTTACTGATGGTAGCCTTTGTTATGTTGGTTCCAGCTCTCTGCAGGTCATTCACTAGCCCCCCCCCGTGTGGTTCTGGGATTTTTGCTCACTGTTCTTGTGATCACTTTGACCCCATGGGGTGAGATCTTGCGTGGAGCCCCAGATCGAGGGAGATTATCAGTGGTCTTGTATGTCTTCCAATTTCTAATTATTGCTCCCACAGTTGATTTCTTCACACCAAGCTGTTTGCCTATTGCAGATTCAGTCTTCCCAGCCTGGTGCAGGTCTACAATTTTGTTTCTGGTGTCCTTCAACAGCTCTTTGGTCTTCACCATAGTGGAGTTTGGAGTGTGACTGTTTGAGGTTGTGGACAGGTGTCTTTTATACTGATAACAAGTTCAAACAGGTGCCATTAATACAGGTAATGAGTGGAGGACAGAGGAGCCTCTTAAAGAAGAAGATACAGGTCTGTGAGAGCCAGAAATCTTGCTTGTTTGTAGGCGACCAAATACTTATTTTCCACCATAATTTGCAAATAAATTCTTTCAAAAATCAAACAATGTGATTGTCTGGATTTGTTTCCACATTTTGTCTCTCATAGTTGAGGTATACCTATGGTGACAATTACAGGCCTCTCTCATCTTTTTAAGTGGGAGAACTTGTACAATTGGTGGCTGACTAAATACTTTTTTGCCACACTGTATGAGTGTAACATGTTACAAATGGTGAACCTACAAGAAAAAGACAAATGGTGAACCTATCCTTTAACTACTTCATGACCCCCCACTGTAGATATACTGCGGCAGGGCGGCCCATCTGCGCCAGATCACGTACCTACTACGTTATCTGACACGTCTGGGTCTGGAGTCCGCACGCGCGCTGCTGGTGGCCCGCTCCCGCTGTAATCACACCCAGCGGTGGGTACCGCAAACTCCATGCCTGCAGACACCCTCTGATTGTTCAATACACAAGCAGAACAGCAGTTGGCCTATGTAAACAAGGCAGATTGCCATTCTGTCAGTAGGGAAGGTATTGATCCTGTGTTCCTGCAAAGCAGCGACAAAGATTATACCTTCTCTAAGGCCCCTTTCACACTGGGGCGGGGGTGGCGTTGGCGGTAAAGCGCCGCTTTACCGTTGGTATTCGGACCCTAGCGGGGGGTTTTTCCCCCCCGCTAGGGGCTGAAAAAGGGTTAAAAACCACCGCAAAGAGCCTCTGCTGCGCTGTCCCATTGATTTCAATGGGCAGGAGCGGTGCATACACCGCTCCGAAGATGCTGCTAGCAGGACTTTTTCTCCCGTCCTGCTAGCACACCGCTGGAGAGACAGCAGTGTGAAAGGGGCCTTAGTAAAAGCACCTCCCACACTGTACACACGCACTGGCTAGGCACACATTTAACCTTTTGATCGCCGAAAGTCAAAATTATAGCAGAAAGTAAAAATTATCATTTTTTTTTTTGTTTGTGTATAGCGGAAAAACTAAAAACTGCAGAGGTGACAAAATATCACCATAAGAAATCTCTATGTGTTGAGAAAAGGACATCAATTTTATTTGGGTACAGCGTCGCACAACTGCACAATTGTCAAAGTAATGCAGTGTTGTATCGCAAAAAATGACCTTGCCATGAAGGGGGGTAAATCTTCCAGAGCTGAAGTCGCTAATAAATAGCAGAAAATTTTCCCAAACTAAAGATGGCAGACAAACATCTTAGCATGGCAACAACAAAGTGCTAACAATGGAAACGAGCAGATTGTCGGCCATCTTTATTGTGGGCTCACTACCCAACGCAGCTCCGAAAGCCCACACTAAATATGGATGGCAAGAGCAACGTGGTAAACGGGAAAAGGGGCGGGGCATTCAAAAACCAAAGCAGCCTCGTAAGTGGCCATCTTTCTCTTTCCATCTCCAATCACTTCCCAACAGCTCCATAGCCAACCAGCACGACGAGGAACAAAAGAGCATCGATGGTTTGCTACATCTGCCTTTCTTCATTGGTCAGCCAGTCATGCGGGATACAATTGGATGAACTTTGCATGCTCCTGAATGGCCGAGGCTCTTACGGTTCCTCATTGGTTAAACAGAGGTTTCTCTATGTCCGTGATTGGCGGAGCTCGTAGCCGCGCTCTATGATTGGCCTGGATGCGCAGTTGCGCACTGACGGCCTTTGGAGAGCTGTCTTCCAGCCGGAGAGCCGCCAGGTAGCCGGGCACCATGTTCCGCAGGAAGCTGCAGGCTCTGGATTACCACAACCCCTCCGGCTTCAACTGTAAAGGTGAGATGTGAGGGAGGCCTGAGCCCGGCGGGGCTACCCAGAATGCTTAGCGCGGCCACATGGAGGGTCGGGGGACTCATTCATTGGGAAGTATGGAGGACCTTCCATTGTGTTCTCCTTCCTGGCGGACAGAACATAGAACACACTGTCCCAGCATGTGAGTGACCGTGCCAGGACCTGTAATAAAAACCAGACGACCCCTCCCACATGGTGTCACAAATAACCCCTCCCACCCCCCATGGTGTCACAAATAACCCCTCCCCCCCACATGGTGTCACAGAGATAACCCCTCCCCCCACATGGTGTCACAGAGATAACCCCTCCCTCCCCCCCACATGGTGTCACAGAGATAACCCCTCCCACCCCCCATGGTGTCACAGAGATAACCCCTCCCTCCCCCCCACATGGTGTCACAGAGATAACCCCTCCCTCCCCCCCACATGGTGTCACAGAGATAACCCCTCCCACCCCCCCATGGTGTCACAGAGATAACTCCTCCCACCCCCCCCCATGGTGTCACAGAGATAACCCCTCCCACCCCCCCCATGGTGTCACAGAGATAACCCCTCCCACCCCACATGGTGTCACAAATAACCCCTCCCACCTACATGGAGTCACAGAGATAATCCCTCCCCCACCACACGGTGTCACAAATAATCCCTCCCAAACCACACGGTGTCACAAATAACCCCTCCCACCCCCCATGGTGTCACAGAGATAACCCCTCCCACCCCCCATGGTGTCACAGAGATAACCCCTCCCACCCCCACATGGTGTCACAGAGATAACCCCTCCCACCCCACATGGTGTCACAGAGATAATCCCTCCCCCACCACACGGTGTCACAAATAATCCCTCCCCCACCACACGGTGTCACAAATAACCCCTCCCACCCCCCATGGTGTCACAGAGATAACCCCTCCCCCCCACATGGTGTCACAGAGATAACCCCTCCCACCCCCCCCATGGTGTCACAGAGATAACTCCTCCCACCCCCCCATGGTGTCACAGAGATAACCCCTCCCACCCCCCCATGGTGTCACAGAGATAACTCCTCCCACCCCTCCCACCCCCCCCATGGTGTCACAGAGATAACCCCTCCCACCCCCCCCATGGTGTCACAGAGATAACCCCTCCCACCCCACATGGTGTCACAGAGATAACCCCTCCCACCTACATGGAGTCACAGAGATAATCCCTCCCCCACCACACGGTGTCACAAATAATCCCTCCCCCACCACACGGTGTCACAAATAACCCCTCCCACCCCCCATGGTGTCACAGAGATAACCCCTCCCACCCCCCCATGGTGTCACAGAGATAACCCCTCCCACCCCCCATGGTGTCACACAGATAACCCCTCCCCTTTCTATATGATGTCACGCAGATAACCACTCCCCCCCCCCCCCCCCATATGGTGTCACCGATACCCTTTATGGTATTTTTCTTTTACATGTAAGCTCCTTGAGGGTAAGGACTGATGTGAATGTACAATGTATATGTAAAGCACTGCGTAAATTGACGGCGCTATATAAGTACCTGAAATAAATAAACCTGTCATCCGAGTAGTTCAGTGTCACCATAGTGATTACTCGGAGGGGTGACCGGGGACTTTTTTTTTTTTTTTTTTTTTTTTATTTACACTGTCATTGCTTATAGCAGCGATTTATCACTATTATAAGCAATCATTTTAGGTGTTGTGAATGGCTTTCATTCATGACAGATTGATGATTATTGTGATCTGTGATTGGCTACAGCTATACACATGGTACAGGGTGCTGTGATTGGCCCAGGTACCATGTGATAGCTGTGGGCCAATCACAGCATCACAATAAGCCATTCATGACTGTTTTGTGTTGACATTCTAATCATGTGATCACTGTGACCAATCACATGATACCCATCCCGCTCACAGCGCCTTGGTGCCGGACACAGTGGTCCAGGGGGCTCACCAGTGCACACGCCAACTGCGACATACCGGTACTTAGAGCGTTTACTCTGCGCGGGTCGGCTAGTAGTAAAGGAAATCGCACACAGTGAGTAATGCTGTTCTTATATCCTCCTCGGATATCTCCAACTTCAAGGGGACAAGCAACTGATGTGTCTGTCAGAGCTCCACATCTTCATATAAACTTTTAGAGCGAAATTCCAGCCAGACAACCGGTATTTTCACACACAGAGATCAAGCAGCATAGATTTCCCTTCACCCCCTTCCTGCCTTCAGTCTGTACATTCTCCAGCACAATGTCCCCTGTGATGTCATCACTTTCCCAGCTGACACTCAGTGACACCATTCATGTCATTTCCAGGAGTCAGTAACAGCTTTGGCCTCATCTAACACTTAGGAACCGGTCGGAGCGCTTCCCCATCATGTGACTACCATGTCAGCTGTGATCAGAGGCTAAGAATAGGAGATAATCACCTGATATGAAAGGTTTTTATAATGGAATTATACACAGGCTGATTTTTATTTATGGTAGCTGGAGGCACGCTTTAACCACTTCAGCTCCGGAAGATTTACCCTCTTCATGACCAGGCCATTTTTTGTGATACAGCACTGCTTTAATTTAACTGACAATTGCACAATCATGGGACTCTGTGCCCAAATAAAATGTATGCCCCCCCCCACAAATAGAGCTTTCTTTTGGTGGTATTTGATCACCTCCTGCGGTTTTTATTTTTTGTGCTATAAATTAATTATTTAATTTAAAAAAAAAAATTTTTGAAAAAAAAAACAACCAATATTTTTTTACTTTCTGCTATAAAACATCCAATAAAAGAATGTAAAAAAATCTAATTTCTTCATCAACTTTGGTCAAAATGTATTCTGCTACATATTTTTCATTAAAAAAAAATCCCAATAAGCGTATATTGATTGGTTTGGTTTGCGCAAAAGTTATAGCGTCTCCAAATTATGGGATATTATTTATTTATTTATTTTTTTTTACTAGTAATGGTGGCAATTTATAGCGGGACTGTGATGTTGCGGCGGAAAAATCAGACACCTAACTGACGCTTTTTGGGGACCAGTGACATTGTTACAGTGATCAGTGCTAAAAAAAATATGCACGGTCACTGTACTAATGACACTGGCAGGGAAGGGGTTAACATCGGCGATCAAATAGTTACCTATGCTCCTAGGGAGTGCTTACCCACTGTGGGGGAGGGGCTTTTACTAGGGGAAGGCAAAGATCCATGTTCCTGCTTTGCAGATACAGGATCAGTACCTTCCCTTTTAAAGAGGAAGAAAAAGTGGGGAAAAAAAACACCCTGTAAGGCATAATGAGCTAGTATGCATAGCATGCTAGCTCATTATGAATAACTAGCCTGAGATGGAAGCCCCTGAGGTGACCCTCGTTCTTCTCCTTCATTGCTGCCATCTATCCTGGAGTGACTTCCGGGTATCGCGGCTCCGGCTCTGTGACTGGCCGGAGCCGCGATGACGTCACTCCCGCGCATGATTGCCGTTGGCAGCGGCATGCTCAGTGCGCCTGCGCGCCACAGGCATCAGGGCCAGTCTTTTGCAAATACACGGTTTAGGAGATATTTGTTGCACCTACAGGTAAGTCTTAATGTAGGCTCACCTGTAGGTAAAAGTGGTCCCAGAGGGTTTACAACCATTTTAACAGAACGACAATCTGCCTGTGTCTTGTCTAATCAGCGGGTGCCGGTGGACATCGAGTCCGTGGTACCCGCCGTTAGGCTCCCACTGTTTAATCACAGCGTGAGCGGGTCGCCGGCAGCGCATGCTCCCCAGACCCGGAAGTGTCAGATCACATACTAGGTAGGTGATCTGGCACAGAGTGGCCGCCCTGCCACAGTATATCTGCGGTGGGTGGTCGTTATGTGGTTGAGCTTCCACATTTTCCAGGCCGTGGCCATGCAGTGTAATGTATTCTTTAGGGATGCACAGATACCAGTTATTTATTTTTTGTATTTGCCAATACCTACTGCAGATGGTTTTGTTTACACTTCAGGTGTCAACAAAAGTACAAAGCATTGAAAAGTTATTTACAAATTAAATACTTTTTTTTTTTTTTCTGTTTTTAAAATTTTGCTCTTTTTTTCAATGGGAAACGTGCAATTGTATATTAAAGGTTAAAAAAAAAAAATTTAAATCCGCAGGAAAATAATTGAATGGAGGAGGAGAATAAGGAGTTGAGGCTGATTGGAGTACATTAAGGGTTACTAAGGGTTAAACAGAGGAACTTCTTCTTCTTTTTTTTTTTTTTTTTTTAACTTTGACAGGTTGCTTTAAACTGACTTCATCTGCAGAGAGAAAGGTAATCCATTTGATCTGCAGATGATGAAACGGTAAGATACAAAAAGAAACAATGTTTCTTTTAACCTTTCTGTTTTAGAGGCTGAGCAATATTGTTGATAAACATTTGGTTGCTCCTTTTTGCTTAGTATGGGTGCATCCCTAGTATTCTTTTGTTTCCAAGCATGCATGGTCACTCAGATTATTATTTTTTGAGTACTGTACAGAATAACCACTTAACGCCCACCCACATTGTACTGCGGGTGCTGTAGGCAGAGCAATATACTGGTACATCACTGCATGTACGCCCCCCAGCTGGCTCACGCTGTGATTGTACACAGTGGGAGCCTGTGGAAAAGCCCTGACCTATGATTCATGGCTGATCAACTGTGTACATTCCCAGCCCAGAGCTCTGTTGGCATTCAACACAGGGCTCTGTACACAGGGAATAGAGCTGCACAATTAATCGTCAAGAATCGTTATCGCGATCTTGACTAAAGTGTTTCACAATTCTTTCTATGCAAAGAATTCTCTCTGCTCTTCTGAAGCCACAGCTGTCAAAAGAAAGAAGAGAAAAACTGGGCAGTCTGCCAAGAAACACATTTTTCATTCTTTATCAGTTGAACTTAAGTATAAACATTGTAACAATTTGTCAATGGAATAGACTTCCTGTGTAAGGCCTCATGCACACAGGACGCTGTTAAACTCGTGTTCAGAGGCAGTTGGACGCTTTTTTTCAACTGCCCCTGAACCCATTCAATGTTATCCTATGTCTCCATGTACACAGTCTCGTTTTTTTGCGTTTTTAGGCAGTTGCATTTAACCTCGTTTTTCCAGAAGCAAAAAAATGGGTTCAGACGCAAAAGTTTTCCACGTTTCAGACGCTAAATGCGGCTAAACTCCGGTACCGTGTTTAGCCGCGTTTATGTGTTTTTTACAACCCGACTTTGGGGCCCCATATCTCAGGGCCACTTGGTGCTAGGAACCCCAAATTTGGAGTGCTAACACAGTTGGACTAACAATATAAAATATCCAAACATATCCACAAAATGTCATTCTCTGTTGCAGAAGTGCTTGACATTTTGCGACCTGACTTTGGGGCCCCATATCCCGGGGCCACTTAGTGCTAGGAACCCCAAATTTGGATATGTTGTAGTGCTAGTTCTACTGTGTTAGCACGCCACACCCATTTGGGGTTCCTAGCACTAAGTGGCCTCAAGATACGGGGCCCCAAAGTCGGGTCGCAAAATGTCATTCTCTGCTCAGACGCTTCTAGACGCAAACGCGGCGTGCAAACGCAGCAAAACGGGCGTTTCTAAACGCTGGTTTCAGCTTTTAAAAACCTGTGTTCAGCAGAGTTTGCACCAGCGTCTCGTGTGCATGAGGCCTAAGTGAAAAAAGTTTAACCACTTAAACACTAAACCTTTTTCTGACATTTGTTGGTTTCAAGTTAAAATCTTTTTTTTTTTTTCTAGAAAATTACTTATAACCCCCCCAAACATATATATTTTTTTTTAGTAGACACCCTAGAGAATAAAATGGTGGTTGGTGCAATATTTTATGTCACACTGTGTTTGCGCAGCGGTCTTTAAAATTCAAATCTAACCAGTAGGGTTAGCCCAATTTGTTTTATTTTTTTTTGTATAATGTGAAAGATTTTACATCACGAGAATCGTGATCTTTTTATTCTAAGCAAAAAAATAGTGATTCTCATGTTGGCCAGAATCGTGCAGCTCTAACGGGGAACTATCTCTGTGTTTCTCATCCCTGCGAAGCAAGGTTGAGAAACTTAGAGATCAACTAGTAAAAGCAGCATGCTTTACACACATTACACAGTTAGGCACATATTAATCCCTTGATTGCCCTAGATGTTAACCCCTTTCCCACCCAGTGTCATTAGTACAGTGACAGTGTATAGTATTATCACTGGTGATGTCAGTGGCAGTTAGTCCTTACTAGCGTCAGTTAGTGTCAGATTACTTGCCGCACTATTGCAGTCCCATTAGAAATTGTTGATTGCAGCCATTAGTAGTTTTTTTCTGAGTGTACGTTTTATAGCAGAAAGTAAAACATTTTTTATTTATTTTATTTTTAATTTTCGGTCTTTCTTTTTTTTTTTTTTCTTTAGTTTATGTCGCAAAAAATAAAAAACCCAGCGGTGATCAAATACCACCAAAAGAAAGCTCTATTTGTGTGAAAAAAAAAATGATGTAAATTTCATTTGTGTACAGTGCTGCATAGCTGTGCTATTGCCAGTTGAAGTAGTGTAATGCTGAATAGCAAAAAATGGCCTGGTCATGAAGGGCGTGACATGTTTTGGGAACTGAAGTGGTTAAACTAAAATCGTTCGTTCTGTTTATCTTATGAGTAATTTTCATGACGGCAACAACTCCTGGTGCTGCCTCCATGTCCTGTGAGATTCTCGGGCACAGGTAAATATTTAGGGGGGGTGCTGACCATTAAAGGTGTGTGTGTGTGTGTGTGTGTGTGTGTGTTTTTTTTGTTTTACCTTAACCACTTGCCAACTGCCGCATGTACATATACGTCCTAAGTTTGGCGGCGGATATCGTTGTTATAGCAGCAGCTAGCTGCCATAACCCCGGTATCCCCGTTTTCGGCCGGCGGTCAGCTACAAGATAAAAGTGGTCTCTGCGGCGGAATCGCCACGAGATCACTTTTATTGGTGGGGGCCCGCCGTGATCCGGTGCCCTCCGCCACTTACCGGAGCCGTCGGCAGCGGCGGAGGCAATCGCGTCTGTTCCCTAGCTGTGCATGGAGATGAGTGAGGGGAAGATGGCGCCCACTCGTCTCAATGACACAGCATGGCGGAAGCGATGTCAAAACGTCACTTCCATCCATACGTCTTAAAGACACTTTTTTTTTTTTTTTTCAATGTCCTTTTTTTTTAAATTACTTTTTTTTTTTTTTTTTCTTTTTTTATTGCATTTTAGACCCCTTTCACACCAAGCTACCGTCGGGTTTGCGGCGCATTTTTTAAGAGGACCTGTCATGCTTTTTTCTATTACAAGGGATGTTTACATTCCTTGTAATAGGAATAAAAGTGACACAATTTTTTTTTTTTAACAGTGTAAAAATAAATAAAATCATGTAAAATAAGAGGAAAAAAACAAAAAAAACATTTTTTAAATGCCCGTCCCAACGAGCTCGCTCACAGAAGCGAACGCATACGTGAGTAGCGCCTGCATATGAAACCTGTGGTCAAACCACACATGTGAGGTATAGCCGCGATCGTTAGGGCGAGAGCAATAATTCTAGCCCTAGACCTCCTCTGTAACGCAAAACATGCAACCTGTAGAATTTTTTTAAACATCGCCTATGGAGATTTTTGGGGGTAAAAGTTTGGCGCAATTTTGAAGCGTGACATGTTGGGTATCAATTTACTCGGCGTATCATTATCTTTCACAATATAAAAAAAAATTGGGCTAACTTTACTGTTGTCTAATTTTTTTTGTGTTCAAAAAAGTGAATTTTTTTCAAAAAAAAGCGCACTGGTAAGACCGCTGCGCAAATACGGTGTGAAAAAAAGTATTGCAATGACCTCCATTTTTATTCTCTAGGGTGTTAGAAAAAAAACAATATATAATGTTTGGGGGTTCTAAGTAATTTTCTAAGAAAAAAAAACTGTTTTAATCATGTAAACACCTAAATTCCAAAACGAGGCTGGTCCTTAAGTGGTTAATGCAGAGAATGTAAAAAAAAAAAAAACTTCAGTCTTTAGAACTACTTTAAGATTACATAGTGCCTCATTTGATACAGACTAATAGTTTGTCACTGTAACATATTGTATTACTTTTGCTCCACAAACTTCCACAAGGGGGCATTGTGTGCATATTTTTTTTTCACAGCTGAATCTGTTAAAGTGGTTGTATTTCCCGCTTGGTGATTTTTAGCTACAACCTATAATAAGGCTTACCTGCATGTAAAATGAATATCTCCTGCGCATGCATTCTGAAGGTCCGGCTTACCGTGCCAGTACTTCAGAGCTTCTTGACGGATCTGAGGGCTCCTGTGCGCGTGCCCGTGATCCCGGAACAAAGGACGGGAAAAGATGTCGGCCTTCTCAGTGGTGACCAGGCACCGCTGACAGGGCTTCGTTCTAAGGTAAGTATTTCATAATGTGCTAGTATGCATAGTATATAGTAATAGAAAACCAACAGTCATGACATGCACGCCGCGGATTCTGTGTAATTGACTTGTTAATTGAGCCCGGGTTCACAGTAGCGTGATCTCAGAGATCGCATGTGATTCGCACCCGCACTGCAGGTGCCGATCACATGCGACCTCTGAGCGGTGCGAGTTCAGCCATACAGTTGTATGTCTGGACTCGCATTGGATTTGCACAGAAAATAGTGCAGGGACTTGTTTTTCCCTGCACTAGAATCGGATTGCATGGGTGTTCTCATCTATGTGATTCGATTCCTGTGTGAGTTCAGTTCGCACTGCGATCTGTGAACTAAACTGGGTGTCATTAATTTTGTTAATGACACCCGCAGTGGTTCGCAGAAGGCAGTGTGAACTGCCTTTTGGAGAGGAGTGATGCGGGAACCGGCGCTGTAATCTTGCTGGTTCCCGCATCGCACTAGTATGAACCCAGGGTGAAAGTGGCGTGTTCAAAATAATAGCAGTATGAAGCTCAATTAGTGCAGTCATTCAGTTTATGAAAAATTAGATGTGTCACAGGTGGCCCTGATTTAACCTCTTCAGCCACGGAAGACTTGGCTGCTCAATGACCAGGCCATTTTTTGCGATACAGCGCTTTTACTGACAATTGCGTGATTGTGCAACGCTGTACTCAAACAATTGATTTTTTTTTTTTTTTTCCCCACAAATTGAGATTTCTTTTGGTGGTATTTGATCACATCTGTGGTTTTAATTTGTGCGCTATTAACAAAAGAGCGACACATTTCGGAAAAAAAAAAACTATCTTTTTTACTTTTTTGCTATAATAAATATCCCAATTTAAAATAGAGAACTTAGGGAATCAAATAGATATTTGTTGCAACTTTTTATATCACACGGTAAATGCGCAGCAACTTTCAAATGCATTTTTTGGGAAATGAATAAAAAAAAAAAAAAAAAAAAAAACCTAAAATCACCCCAATTTTTTTGTATAATGTGAAAAATGTTACACCAAGTAAATGGATACATAACATGTCACGCTTTTAAAATTGTGCACATTCGTGGAATCTCCATAGGCGACCCTTTAAAATTTTTTGCAGGTTACCAGTTTAGAGTTACAGAGGAGGACTTGGACTAGAATTGTTGCTCGCACGTTTGCGGACATACCTCATGTGTGGTTTGAATACCGTTTACCTATTTGGGCACCTTCACTTTGCCCGTGGGGACGGAGGCCCCCCCCCCCCCTTTCTTTTTTTTTTTTTTATTCCTATTACAAGTAACGTAAACGTCCCTTGTAATAGGAATAGGGCATGACAGGTCCTCTTTATGGAGAGATGTCTCCTCTAAGCTATATGGTTTTACAATTGGCCAATCAAGCACAGGCATTCCTTCAAACAGGAGGAGTTATACAAATCTCAACCAATAAACAAAGACTAGGAGTCTTATGGGCATGTCCGGGCAGGGGCAATGTGTATTATTTCCCGCCCCCTGTCTCTGTAAGCCATCATCATGGCTGGGCTTGAATTCATGGACCCAAAGAGTCCAATTTTTAACCGTTTGGTGTGAATCCTTATTCTGCATTGTTCAGAGAACAAAGCATACCCGGGATTATACTAACATTCCTGTGGATGGGAGATTATCTGCAGTCACCCCCCCAAATGGTTTGATCAGGCACACAGGGGTGACACGAACGTACATCCACTCATAACCGATAATGTCTTTGCAGAGTGAACACATCCCCCTCAGACGATCGTTCTGTGCATCGCACAGGGGCCCTTCACTGGCGGACATATCCCCACTCTGCAAGCACTTCTCTGCCTCCTCAAGAATCTTTTCACTACCAGACGGATCTCGACCAGCGTCTGTCTGCCCCAGTCTGCTCTTTAGAGCGGGCTGCGGGAGAACTAACACTGGGAGACACTACGACAATACATATTAAATACATCTTCAGAAAATTTCCACAACAGTATCTACTTACTCGACGTAACATCTTTCACATTATACAAAAAAATTGGTTTAACTTTAGTGTTTTGCTTTAAGAAAAAAAAAAAGTTTGAAAAATTGTTGCACAAATACCGTGTGACATAAAAAGTTGCAACGACCGCCATTTTATTCCCTAGGGTCTCTGCTAAAAAAAATTATATAATTGTTTGGGGGTTCTATGTAATTTTCTAGCAAAAAAATTATGATTTTTACATGTAGGAGAGGAGTGACAGAATTGGCCCGGTATGGAAGTGGTTAAACACACTGCTATTATTTTTAACACAACTGTATATTCTTTGTTTAGTTTGTTATTGTATGTTTGTTTATATGGTTCTGACTATTTAAGCCACTTCACCAACACTTGTCCTTGGTGAGGCGGAAGCTTTGCTGATGTTTCTCCCCTGACTAATGTGTCCTGTTTATTCTATCCCCTCTCACAGACGAAACAGAGTTTCGAAACTTTATTGTTTGGTTAGAAGATCAGAAAATTAGACACTACAAAATAGAAGATCGGGGGAATCTAAGAAATATCCACAGCACTGAATGGGCCAATCAATATGAAAAGGTATACATATATGCATCTCAGCACAGCGTTCATTGTGTAATAGAACAGAAAATGCATGGAACTCATGGTTGGTGTTCAGAGGGCGGGGCAGTGTGATTACCGTATATCCAGAAGAAATTACCATAAGAGACTCCGCCATTCATCTCCCCGTCTCTTCCACCAAAGCCGGTCTTTGTGCTCACTTGTAACAGTCTAAATGCATTGTATACTCCATTGGAAGATTTCAAGGGCACTCATGGCATCACTTCTATTTTATTGAAATAAAAGCGGCAAAGGCTAAGAACACTTGGATTTTAAGCGTTTTTAGCCTTTGCTACTTTGTTTCAATAAATAGCACAGATATACATTGTTTAAAAGGAGTGTGCATGGTTCTGCACTTAGGAAGTGTGCAGAATTCCTGGTTTTTGTGGGCAGTATGACAATTTTACTAACTAAAGTAGATGTAAACCTTTAGGCCTCGTTCACACAGCTGTACCTATATGTTCACTCAATGCGGAGGGCATTCTTTGCCTGCAAGGGATGAACAGGTGTTCTGTGCATCTGTTTGCAGGAGGTCCCATTGATGTCTATTGGGAGGCAGTGGTGGTTGGATACGCTGGTCCCAATTTGACATTGGTGCGGGTGTGAGTTCTGGTTTCAAATTGGGATCAGTGTCCGTGCAGCTGCTGTGTCCCAGTAGACATGATAGGGACTGCCTGCATGTGGATGCATGGAACACCTGGGCATCCCATGGGGGCAAAGAAGGCCCTTTGCACAGGTGTACACATTAGGTTACCCCTGTGTGAATGAGGCCTTAATTGCATTGGTTGCCAAAGCACAACCCTATTATAAAGGGGCAACTCTTTTATTTTCATAAAATAATTTTCAACCCCCCCACCATCACCACCACCACTTCATCTCAGTGCTACTGTTCTTCTCCCAATCCTTTGCAGCCTCCTCCTGTTCAGATTCACTCCTGGCTGTGTGGCATTTCTCAGGGGCGTGTTCCCATTTATTGTGACATCTGTAGACCATGCCTGCATAATCAGTGTAAGGCGTCTGTAGGGCCCATTCACACTAAATTGTTCAATTGTCAGTGCATTGATGCACATAGTAAGGTGTGTTGCGTTAAACTCAACTTTTTCATGGGGAGAAAATGGCAAATAAAAAATTAAATTAAAAAGAAACTATATCTATCCTATTTATCGTCATGTTGTAGTTGAATGCTATTAAAAGTTACCTTTCTTAAAATGAATGCGATGCCCAGACTTTTATACTTGCTGCAGGCCTTGCCTATTTAGGATCGGTCCCCAAACATACTTTCATTAGGTCAGATCCGCCTTTGTTAACTTTGTCTGGCGGGGTAAACCTCTCTGACTTGCCAGAGCACTTCTGCTCCAACTTAAACTAAAGGGAGTAATGGGGTTCCCAGAAGCAGCTTTTTATTATGCCGTGGTGGACTGGTATAGGCATAGCGCCAATAAATTATGGGTCTCTCTGGAACAGGACGCTGCACAGACCCCCATCCGGGGCCTTCCTTGGGCAGGTAAACTATATACTTCTCACCTTTCCCACCACAGCTCGATTGGACCCACATTGAATGAATCCGAAAGGTTCTATAAACATTCTTCTCTCAAGTTTTCCTTCTCCTATGACATGGATAATAGGTCATCCCATGTTCAGTCCAGGACTGTCAGACCCAGCATTTACTACGCATTCGCCCCAGAAGCTCTTACGTGTTTCCTATCTCCTTCACAAAATGTCTGGATCCCGAGCAGGGCTCTGCTTATGGACTCAGAATCTCAGTTCCTGGACCACTGGTGAACTTTCCAATTGTCACATTTCCTGAGCACGCTACCCAAGCCACACCTTTTTCAGAGGCCCCTCAGCTAGTTTGAGGAGTTCTGTTTGGGGGATGCTCCAATACCGAAATCTTTGTCACTTTCATACAAATCTCTACTAGATCTTCATGTAAAATCAGAACCTCCCTTTCTTACCAAATGGGAAAAAGAAAAACAAAAAGATAGGATTTTTTTTTTTGCCCACAAATCATCATTATGTAGTAAGTACCAGGAAACAGCCTACAAAATCGTGACACGATGGTACAGAACCTCGTCTGTACTGGCCAAACTATTTCCACAATTTGATTGCTGGAGATGTGATTCTCATAAGGACGCACTTTTGCAAATTTTTGGGAATGCCCTGGCATCAGTCCATTCTGGGAGCAAGTCCTCCAATTTATTTACAAATTCACGGGTATCTCATAGTCCGATGACCCCCGCAGCGGTTCTGCTCAACCTGACTCCTCTCTTTATTTAATAAAGTAGTAGAGCTTGTTTTTTACTTACTAAGCTATACTTTTTTTGTGGACTGAATTTTTACTTTGATTCACCTTAAAATTTTAACTGCTCTTGATAAAAGTGTACATGCTGTACTGCTTTATTAAATCCGGCTTGCTGTCTTGTTTGTCATGAAAACAAGACGTTTGCAGGGATTTCAGACAGCTGGGCATGTTATATTGTCAAAAGTATTGGGACGCCTGCCTTTACACACATGAACTTTAATGGCATCCCAGTCTTAGTCCGTAGGGTTTAATATTGAGTTGGCCCACCCTTTGCAGCTATAACAGCTTCAACTCTTCTAAACCTTGTGGACAGCCTTCCCAGAAGAGTTGAAGCTGTTATAGCTGCAAAGGGTGGGCCAACTCAATATTGTGCTCACAGGGCTGGAGGAGAAGTAGGAAGTTCCAGGATCCCTGTAAACCAGCTTGGAGCACACACGTAGGTATAGGGCAGAAGCTATGTCAGCTTGGGTGTGGAACGCCTATACATCTCCTCCACCATGTGCGCACTGCAAGCGGTCGTAGTTTTCCATCATCGACGGACACTATGATTATGCAGATTTGGATTTGACATATTACAGTTATGTACTTTTAACATGTTGTTATAACATATTATTATTTTATTAATAAACTGTTTGCCCATTGTTGCACTTACAGTAGATGGCACTTCCTTGTATTTCTTTACTGGGTTCACACAGGAGCGGTGGGGGAACCGCATGTGATTCGGACAGGAATAGCCCTGCATTCTTGTTCAAATTGCATGCGTTTCTTTGCAGTGCAATTTGAGCCCATTCGTTTTGTATGGGCTCAGATTGCAACCCAAAGGTATTTGACTGAAAGTATCGTTACTCAAATGCCCCGGCAAAAAACAGTACTGGTGCAACTCTAATACACTGTAATACTTCTACACTTATGGATATGGAGCCATTCCCCTACTAGTCTCCAAAGTCAGGAAAATGGACTCTCTCTGTACCAATTGGACAAAATACACATTGAATAAAATATTTTTTTTTTCTTTTTATTATTTATACAAAGGGGTAAAAAGAGGATATCCAAATACAGATAGGAACATAATTTCCAATGTTCATACCAAAAAAAGTAATTTTAAAATGTAGACCGCATCTATATACATGTGTCACTGATGCTTACAGTGGGGGGGGATAGAGTATTTGATCACCTGCTGATTTTGTACATTTGCACACTAACAGAAATAAGTCTATAATTTTATTGGTAGGTTTATTTTAACAGTGAGAGACAGAATAACAAAAATATTCAGAAAATCGCTTTTCAAAAAAACTATAAATTGATTTGCATTTTAATGAGTGAAATAAGTATTTGACCCCTTCGCAAAACAAAAACTTAATCTCGGTGGTAAAACCCTTGCTGGCAATCGGGTCAGACGTTTACTTGTAGTTGGCCACTCAGGAGGGCTTTTGTCCCACTCCTCTTTGCAGATCCTCTCCAAGTCGTTAACCACTTTAAGACCAGCCTTGTTTTGGATTTTAGGTGTTTACAAGTTTAAAACAGGTTTTTTTGCTAGAAAATTACTTAGAACCCCCAAACATTATATATTGTTTTTTTTCTAACACCCTAGAGAATAAAATAGCGGTCATTGCAATACTTTTTTTTTTTTGCACCGTATTTGCGCAGCGGTCTTCTAAGCGCACTTTTTTTGGAAAAAATTCACTTTTTTGAAAAAAAAAAAATAAGACAACAGTAAAGTTAGCCCAATTTTTTTTATATTGTGAAATATAATGTTACGCCAAGTAAATTGATACCCATCATGTCACGCTTCAAAATTGCGCCCGCTCGTGGAATGGCGTCAAACTTTTACCCTTAATCTCCATAGGCGACGTTTAAAAAATTCTACAGATTGCATGTTTTGCGTTACAGAGGAGGTCTAGGGCTAGAATTATTGCTCTCACTCTACCGGTCGCGGCAATACCTCACATGTGTGGTTTGACCACGGTTTTCATATGCGGGCGCTACTCACGTATGCGTTCGCTTCTGCGCGCGAGCTCGTCGGGACAGGGCGCTTTAAAAATTTTTTTTTTTTATTATTATTTATTTTACTTTATTTTATTTATTTTTTCACTGTTTTAAAAAAAAAAAAAAAAAATTTGGATCACTTTTATTCCTATTACAAGGAATGTAAACATTCCTTGTAATAGAAAAAAGCATGACAGGTCCTCTTAAATATGAGATCTGGGGTCAAAAAGTCCTCAGATCTCATATTTAGACTAAAATGCAAAAAAAAAAAAAAAAAAAAAAAAAGTCATTTAAAAAAATGACACAAAAAAAATTGTGCCTTTTTAAGAGAAGTGGGCGGAGCTGACGTAATGATGTCGCTCCGGCCGTCACATTGTATGGAGACGGGTGGGGGCCATCTTAGCCTCACTTGTCTCCATACCTAAGCAGGGAAAGGACCCGATCGCCTCCGGCGCTACCGACGGCTCCGGTAAGCGGCGGAGGGTGAGGGAGAGCGGCGGGAGGGGGGGTGTCACCTCTCCCGCTGCCGATAACGGTGATCTCGCGGCGAACCCGCCGCAGAGACCACCATTATCATGTACGGAACCGCCCGCTGAAAAGATGGATACCTCGGTTGTGGCAGCAGCTGCTGCCGTTACCGAGATATCCATCTTCAAAAAAATGACGTGTATATATACAGTGGGCGGTCCGGAAGTAGTTAAGGTTTCGAGGCTGACATTTGGTAACTCGAACCTCCAGCTCCTTCCACATATTTTCTATGGGATTAAGGTCTGGAGATTGGCTAGGCCACTCTAGGACCCTAATGTGCTTCTTCTTGAGCCACTCCTTAGATTGCCTTGGTCGTGTGTTTTTGGGTCATTGTCAAGCTGGAATACCCATCCATGACCCATTTTCATTGCCCTCGCTGAAGGAAGGAGGTTCTCACCCAAGATTTGATGGTACATGCTTCTGTCCCTTTGATGTGGTGAAGTCTTTCTGTACCCTTAGCAGAACCCCCACAAAGCGTAATGCTTTCCACCTCCATGGGGTCATAGGCATGATTCCTCCTCTCTCCTCTCTCCTCCCTCCTCCCTCCTCCCTCCTCCCTCCTCCCTCCTCCCTCCCTCCCTCCTCCCTCCCTCCCTCCTCCCTCCTCCCTCCTCCCTCCTCCTCCCTCCTCAATTTTGCTCTCATCTGACAAACGCTTTCACCCAGTTCTCCTCTGAATTCAGATATTCATTAGCAGACTTCAGACAGGCCTGTAGATGTGCTTTCTTGAGCAGGGGAACCTTGCGGGCGCTGCAGGATTTCAGTCCTTCATGGTGTAGGGTGTTAACAGTTGTTTTCTTGGTGTCTATGGTCCCAACTGCCTTTGAGATCGTTGATCAGATTCTCCCTTGTAGTCTTGGGCTGATTCCTCACGTTCTCATGATCATTAAAACTCCACGAGCTGATATCTTGCATGGAGCCCCAGACCAAGGGAGATTAACAGTTATTTTGTGTTTCTTCCATTTGCGACTATTCGCACCAATTGTCACCCTCTCACCAAGCTGCTTGACAATAGTCTTGTAGCCCATTCCAGCCTTGTGTAGGTCTACAGTCTTGTCCCTGACATCCTTGGACAGCTCTTTATTGGAAACTTCAGCGGTGCCTAGGTCTTGGCTCTGTTAGTTGGTCTATGGATACTATCCTCCTGAAGAAGCATTAGAATCCCGTGAAACATGTAGGGGAGCACATGTCCTGTGAGGACCCACTATACTTCTTATCAGTATCAGTGACATACATGTATAGACAGCCTGTATTTTAGATTACTCTTTTTGGTATGAACTTTGGAAAGTATGTTCCTATATGTTCCTATCTGAATTTGGATATCCTTTATATTATATTAATTTTTTTTTTTTTTTTACCTCTTTCAGCAAAATAAAATTATATTTATACAATGTGTATTTTGTCAATTTTCCTGACTTTGGATACTAGTGGCGGAATTATCTCCGTTTTTCAATTGCTAATATGTAACTTGGATGATGAATTTGAGTTTAGCTTTATAAGAGGCCATCTCTTGTTCTTCACTTATGGGATGGTGGGGCTGCTGTTTTATCTTACTGCAGCACTGAGACTGATCAGTTGATAATGAAGGCATCATTTTCACACTTAGCAGTCAGACTCGCAACAATTGCAGGTTTACATGTGTTTAAAAAAAAAAAAAATAGTCCTCCGTTCTTCATGGATGTGTCCCTTTTTTAAAAAAATTTGATATTCCCTCCCCAGTATTTGAAAGACGTCTCCTGCCCCTTCAAATCTCAAGAACGTCAGGAAGGAATAGACTGGCTTCTGGGTCTTGCAGTACGCCTTGAATATGGCGATAATGGTAGGTAAAATTTACTGGTTTATACATAAAGTTTTTCAGTTTTGGACGGAGTCTGGGTCTACTGGATAGATTGCCTCCTCCTTCCTGGTCAGAGTGACAGGAAACTCAGAAACTAAGGGTTAAAGGAGAAGTATAGCCAAAGCTTCTTCTTGCCTATACTTCTTCTCCTATGGATCACAGGAGCGCAGTTCTTTCTGCACCCCTGTGACCCGTTTTCCGCCAGCAGCAGGATAAAGTCGAATGTTGGCTGACGTTACATTGCTGGTCCAGGCTGGGGAAAGATCCTGGCTTTACAGTCGGGATCCACCCAGATGCCTGGGCACAGCAGTTGGCTCAGCCTCTATCAGCAAGCTGCTAAGAGCCTGAGCCAGCTGCTCCCATCCCCTTCACAGCCCAGCGCTCCAGTGAGCTCTGGTAGGGAAAGAGCAGAGAGCCGGTGACTGATGATCACCAGCTCTCTGAAGATGAGAGCTGAGTGATCAGCAGTGTTTGATTGCTCAGCTCTCCATCTGGAGTCAGCGGGGGAACTGTGTGTGTGTGTGTATCTCTATCTATCTCTCTGTATCGCACATTTTTGAAAATATTTTATTGTATCTTTTCATGTGACAACACTGATGAAATTACACTTTGCTACAATGTAAAGTAGTGAGTCTACAGTTTCTATAACCATGTAAATTTGCTGTCCCCTCAAAATAACTCAACACACAGCCATTAATGTCTAAACCGCTGGCAACAAAAGTGAGTACACCCCTAAGTGAAAATGTCCAAATTCAGCCCAAAGTGTCAATATTTTGTGTGGCCACCATTTATTTTCCAGCACTGCCTTAACCCTCTTGGACATGGAGTTCACCAGAGCTTCACAGGTTACCACTGGAGTCCTCTTCCACTCCTCCATGATGACATTACGGAGGTGGTGGATGTTGGAGACCTTGCTCTCCTCCACCTTCCATTTGAGGATGCCCCACAGATGCTCAATAGGGTTTAGGTCTGGAGATATGCTTGGCCAGTCCATCACCTTTACCCTCAGCTTCTTTAGCAAGGCAGTGGTCGTCTTGGAGGTGTGTTTGGGGTCGTTATGTTGGAATACTGCCCTGCTCCGAAGGGAGGGGATCATGCTCTGCTTCAGTATGTCACAGTACATGTTGCCATTCATGGTTTCCTCAATGAACTGTAGCTCCCCAGTGTCGGCAGCACTCATGCAGCCCCAGACCATGACACTCCCACCACCATGCTAATAAGTTTATCTTGGTCTCATTTGATCACAGGACATGGTTCCAGTAATCCAAGTACTTAGTCTGCTTGTCTTCAGCAAACTGTTTGCGACTTTCTTGTGCATCATCTTGAGAAGAGGCTTCCATCTGGAGCGACAGCCTTACAGAGCAGTTTGATGCAGTGTGCGGCGTATGGTCTGAGCACTGACAGGCTGACCCCCCCCACCCCCCCCCACCCCTTCAACCTCTGCAGCAATGCTGGCAGCACTCATACGTCTATTTCCCAAAGACAACCTCTTATGTTTTGGCTGATTCGGGGCAGAAATCAGCCAGAACTAGAACCATATATGACCAGTATGCTAAGTTGAAGTAACAGTGACTTTTTTTTTTTTTCCTAGCTGCTAAATACCAGAATGCAAAACCGCTGACCACAGAGGCCACGAAGAGTGTGGAGCCATTAATAAACCTGGATGGTACGTGCTACTTTTGTGGAATAAGTTGACAAAGTTGTTCAAACCTGCTTTTGAAAGGGCTGTTTTATTCTTAACTGCAAGGAGACTGGAGGGATGGCAAGTCACTTGGCAGTAAGCCAGCAAATCCTCCAGCCTCATGTCACTACTCTGCTCCTCATTGTTCTCCTTGCTGGAGAGGAAGCTGTACCTGAGGACCTGCAGTGTAAGGATTTCCCTGCTTCTGATTCATTCATTTTGTGGATCAGAGGTTCTTAGACCTCTCCTGCTGCTACTTGATCATTCCCCCACTAGTCATCAATCATGATGGGCAACTATGACCTGAGGAAGCAAAGCCCTGTCTTTACCAAGATGGCTACCTCCACACGAATAAACCATGAAGAACAAGGCATGGTAAATACAAAATGAGGTAAAGCTCAGCTGCTGGGAGCCCTATAGACAAAGTTGGTGACAAGATTTTGTCCTCTGCTTGCTTTCTTTGGCTGCTGTGGTACATGTTCTCTTTTAATGAGATGGTAACCAGTGTGATTAAGGGATCAGTAAAGTAGATGGAAAAGGAGTTTGGCTTATTTGGGCAAATCAAGAATGATCTAAATGGCCCAAAAAAACTTCTAATAGGGTGACAAACCATAGGTATGCTATGTAAGGTAGCAATAAAGTTGTTTATTTCAGCTCAAAAAGACTCTCTCTCTTATTTTGGGACATTCCCAGACTAGATGTAAAAAGGTGTGTATATTAGTACATAGGGGTCAATTCACTAATGTGTGCCGCATGCGATAACATGGTCACATGACTAATTTGCATAAATGATTGCATGCCGCAAATAAAGTTTATTTCACACACACAAAGATTATGCAGTATTTACTGCAAAATGAAAAATGTCAGTAAATATCATCAAAAAAACGTGGTAACTCTTAAGTCCAGTTCACAAACAGAACAGGGTAACAAAAAAATGCAATATTTATCACTGGGGTTTTGCTGGCAGTATCACATGTGGTATTTGTCAAACAGCCTGGGACCCCCCCAAATAGGTGGTTGCTAAGGAGCGGGCCGAGAGACTGCCGCCGAGCCCTTATCAACGGATGACTCATCAGCTGTCAGCAGGTTCCCTGCTGACAGCTGAATGTAAAAAAAAAAACATGCCGGCAATACCAGGCCTTTCATGTCTGGTATGGATTTTTAAGGGGAACCCACGTCAAAAAAGTGTGGGGTCCCTCGCAAAACTCATACCAGACCCTTATACGAGCATGCAGGTCAGGAAAGCGAGCGCCCCACCTGACAAGGGCCTCTTCCCACAACCCTGGGCTGTGGTTATGAGGGTCTCCGGGCGGGGGGGGGGGCTTATTGGTCTTTAACAAGGGGGGCCCCCAGATCCCGCCCCCTCCCCATGTGAATGAGTATGAGGTATTAAAGCTACCCATTTACCAAAAAAAGTATAAAGGTAAATAAAGACAGTACAAACATTTTTGACAATTCTTTTATTGAAAAATAAAAAAAACCTGTTCCCCGACGTAGATGCATTGTCAATCACAACGCCGGAACCGAAAAGGGGAGGGGGGGACCTCAGATTGCCACAAATGCTCCCGCAAGCTGGCTGCCCTGCTGTGTGACATTTCTTAACCACTTCCCATACGGGCCAATTCTGGCACTTCGCTCCTACATGTAAAAACAATTTTTTTTTTTTTTTTCCTGGCTTTAAAATTGCATACACTCGTGGAATAGTGCCAAACTTTGGTACATAAAAATAGGTCGACCGATATTTCGGCCGATATTTGGCCTTTTTTAATAAATCGGCATCGGCCGATTTATTTTGCACATTAGGCTGATTAAGGGGAGTGGAGGCAGGGGCGGGCTGGGCCGGGGAGCAGGGTGGAAATTTCCCCCCAGGCCACCTTCATCCTATGCAAAACGGCTGCTATCATGGCCTCTCTGCTGACGTGTGGGGTTTTTTTGTTTTGTTTTTTTTTTTTTTTTTAGGAAGGTGGCCGCCGATTGGCTGTTACCGCCCGCGCTGCATTCTGGGAGTTGTAGTGCAGAGGCGGGGCGCACAGCACATCAGGGGACGAAATGAGCTCTGTCTTCTGTCTGGGGCCAGGGGAGGGAACAGAGCCGGGAGCGCTCTGCTGGTGGGCACTGATGAGGTGGCAGAGAAGGACATTGATGGGCTGCACTGAGTTGGCACTGATGAGCTGCACTGAGTTGGCACTGTTTCCTGTAAGAACGATCAAGCAGCTGGACTGTCACTATGATTGTTCTTATGGTGCACAGAATTGCCGGCTGAAAAAGATATCTGGATGATGCCTGTAGCTGCAGGCATCATTCAGATATCCCCACTCAGTCCAGGACGTCATATGACGGCCTACATGCGGGAAGTGGTTAAATGGCTATGGTGCAAGGCTACCCGACGATGTCACCTGGTGGCACCCCCACCCCCCCCCCCTTGTGACGTCATCGACCTCTGACAATTGAGTAGGAAGTTTTTCCCATCAACAGGTTCTGTTTATGAGCATGGTGCCAGCTGCTGTGATATATATTTCTGTCTGTCTTTTTCTTCCACTTAGTGAACAACCCAGACTTCAAAGCTGGAGTGATGGCTTTGGCAAACCTCTTGCAGATTCAGAGACATGATGATTATCTGGTGATGCTTAAAGTAAGTAACATCCCATGTGTAAAATTTGATCTATGATATTGTGGATTGTTTACTCATTAGGATAATTTGAATTTAGAAGAATGAATTACGCAGGAAAGTCATGCATGCTAAGCTGTACCAATCAGACGAGCCGTACATGTACATGCTTCCGTTTCTCTTTCCCAGTTCTCCCAGGGGACTGAAAAAGAGAAACCAAAAGATTCCCCCCATCCATGATAAACTGTGTTGATGGAGGAATCTCTGCTGATGGCGATTTGTATGACAGCCACTTTGGATTGGATACTTGGACTGTGACTGCGTCTGATTGGATGCAGTCTCTGTTCAGCCATTCATTTTCCACCTGGCTTTCTTCATTTTTCATTCTAGGTTTGTAAAGCCTGGCGGTGCCTGGCACTGCCACCTACTAAAATACCAGAACAAAATAATCGTATAATGCACACCGAAATCACAACATCAGTACAAAGAGAGTACATGACATAAGTGAGGAGGGTGCTAGAACCAAAGATTGGGTTGCCTCAAGAAAGACCCAGGAATTATACACTATATACATAGGGCCAGGCAGGTTTGGACCGCTTTCTTCCCTTTAATGAATGAAATTGTCATTTTAAAAAAATGCAATTTGTATTTATTTGAGTTATCTTTTGTGTAATATTATAAAATTTGTTCTGAATCATTTTAAGTGTGGCAAATATGCAAAAAAAAATTAGAAAAGGGCAAAAACATTTTTACAGCACTGTATATCCACTTCAACACTGGGCACTTTCACCCCCTTCCTGCCCAGGCCAATATTCAGCTTTCAGCGCTCACATTTTGAATGACAATTGCGTGGTCATGCATGCAACACTGTTCCTAAATGAAATTTTTATCTTTTTTTTTTTTTCCACACAAATAGAACGTTTATTTTGGTGGTATTTAATCATCACTTTTTTTTTTTTTGGTAAATGGAAAAAGGCCGCCAATTTTGAAAAACAAAAAAAAAAAACATGTTTTTCTTTTTGTTTTTGTTATAAAATTTAGCAAATAATCTTTCTTCATGAATTTAGACCAAAATATATTCTGCTACATTGCTTTGGCGAAAATAACTCAAATCAATGTATATTATTTAGTCTGTAGGAATATTGTAGGAGTCCACAAACAATGGTATATATCTGAAAATCGATCAATCCTGATGTACTGACGGCCTATCATTTCTTGAGGCCGAAAATGCCAGGACAGTACAAATATCCCACAAATGACCCCTTTTTGGAAAGCGAACAGTCCAAGGTATTTAGTAAGAGGCATGGCGAGTTTTTTAAAGTTATAATTTTTGGGGGGAAATGAAATTATTATTTTTTAAAAAATTTTATTTACATACTGTCACCAGTGCAGTACAACGTTATATAATGGGTGTGGCGATGATCAAGGACACTGACTGGTGACAGTATGGTTAAAAAAAAAAAAGGTGTGGTTTTTTTTTTTTTTTTTTTTTTTTTAGCACATTGAGTGTTTATAGCAGTGAATTTCACTGTTATAAACAACCATTTTTACTGAATGAAACTGATTCATTCAGTGATTTGTTGTGATTGGCCACAGCTAATCGCATGGTCCAGATAGGCTGTGATTGTCCCTGTCTGTACCATGTGAACACTGTGGCCAATCACAGCTAGCTACACCATTTGTCATGTGATCTGCTGTGATTGTTCACAGTGGTCACATGGTACTGGCAGTGGGCCAGTACACTGATCAGTCATCGGCTGTGTTGCAGCCCAGCCCGATCTGGGAGGATGTCATATGATGTCCACCTGGATTGGCGAAAGTCCCGTCCCTCTCTCATTTTGCTATAGGCAGGGCAGGAGCTGGTTATACATACTTTTAAAATATACTTTGCGTAGAAGCAAATGCTTGTCATGAAGGCATACTTCTATGTCCTGCAAATGACCTTGTATACATGCTGGGAATAGTACAGATTCAACTGTACTTCTAATGTGGAGTTTCCATTCCATCTTGTATGAGAGGTGGAGGATGCTGGAGGAACATCACCATGCTGGACCTTCACATTTGGAGGTGTATAATGATGTGTGTTTTTATATATACATTTTAATATATTATATACTGTATATATTAGATTTTATGTAAGAATGGACTTCTTTTTGTAAAGAGCTCCGTCTTATTTACTAAGGCAATACGAATTCTTGTCCAAGAACGACTGTCCACAGAAGCCGTTGCAAAATCCAACAGCTCGAAAGAGGTGAGCCCTTTTGAGTTCTTTCCTTACCAGCAAAGCCCTGGCGTCTGTCATGTGTGTGCAGACGATATGACTTGTAATATGTACATGAAAAATGTTGTTCTTGAAGATTCCAATGTTCTGGTATAAATCTTTATTCAAAGATGAGTAGCCCAGTAGTGTCTGAGACAGGAGTAACCGGTGTTGGTTTGCCAGCTTCCTCCTTTCTATTGAACCCCATTGTCTGCACCGCGACTCCCACTGTATTTATTTAAAAAATTTCCTTGTTCTTGAAATAGATGTGAAACTATGTAATGAAGGTTTTTCCATCCGGTGTGCTTTTGTTTTATGAAGTGCCCATATAACCTTCATAGTACATTGTTTGTTTCCAGCCACTCCAAATAAGTGGTTGTTTTAAACTCTATTATTAAACATGAACTGTACACCGGAGGTGTGCAGACATACGTGGGACCATGAATAATCCCAGTGTCTGTCTGTGGATGAGTAGTGCTGGAAAACATATGTCTGAGTTTAGATCTGTTTGTCCCAAACACGAAATCCCTTTTACTGTTGACTGACTCACTATCTCCGCTAGAAGTCCAAGAACCAACTACTCATCTTTGAGTAAATTAATAGTTTGGTGCTGAAACCGAAAATTACAGTTTTTAAAAAAAATATATATTTTTATATAAATTTGTATTATATTCAACTTTTTAATTAATGTCAGAAATGTAAATGTCTATGAATTTGTCAGCCATTATTGGCACATTTTAGCGCAAGGAAGCTTCAAGAAAAATACATTCCTTTTTAAATGTATGTCTTCACACTGGTCCGTTGCACTTCCATTTGTGATGATAAAAATCCTGCTTGCAGCATTTTTGGCCAGGTAAAAAAAAAAAAAAAAAAAACGCACCTTCCCATTGAAATGCATTGAAAATGCAGCAAGAACAGTGTTTTTTGGTCACATGACCTATGAAAAACGCACCATAAGCATGGTACAATCACATCAAAATCATGTGCAGTTATCGGCACCTTTTGTCTCTTATTAGCAAAATGTCGATCACGCCATTTTCAGCCGATAGTATCGGCCAACGAAATTTCGGCACATCTCTAGTTTTTTTTTTTTTTTTCCTCGTGCTAGTTTGAGGTCATGCCCCCATGTTCTTGATCTTGCTTCATATTGGAAATACTGCCCTCCTGAACCTTATTCACCCCCACCATGTATTTAAAGCCTATGTTTAGTTGCATGTATTTAAAGCCCAATCCCTATGGAATACAGGCGTGCAGTTTTGTTCTGCATTCCTGTGACCTGTTTTCAGCAAACAGTGGGCTGAAGTCACAGAGCCAGCCCAGGCTGGGGCAGTAGCGTGACAATGAAGTCGGGATACGTCCACAAGCCTGAGCCGGGCGCTCCCGACCCCTCCACAGCCCGGTGCTCCAGTGAGCGAGGAGGGGGCAGAGCAGAGAGCTGCTGACAGACGGTTCCAAGCTCTCTGCTCATGGAGCTGAGAGAACCGAGCAATCGGAGGTGTTCGATCGTTTCTCAGTATTAAAGGCGCTAGTGGCAGATGCAGCATCGAACTGATGCTGCATCTACCTAGGTAGGTATGAATCTTAAAAAAAAAAAAAAAAAAAATCATCAGCACAAGGGTCATTACTTACAATCAACGTGGAGTGTCTCATGTGCTGCTGGCTGTGGATTTAGTTTCTTTGTCCTCTGAGCCCTCCCCCACCCCTGCAGTGGTAATCTTTTGGTACCATGGGGGTTAATACAAACCAAGGGACCTGTCATGTCTACTCCTCAAGAGTGACAACTATGTTCACCCTTTCCGCCCCTCCTCCACTCATAGAGGTCGTACTATAGATTCCAGGAATGAAATGTGATCTATGAATGAAGGAGGTGGACATACCATTCATAGATCACATGACTTGCTCACAGCATCACTCCCACCTCCCTTCTGTTTATCGGTAGTAGGGCGTCCCTAAATGCTTCCATAATACTCTTAGGCCTCATTTACATGTGCCGCTGTTTTATTGCCCCCTCTGCAAAGTGATCCGCTGTGAATAGCTTTTTAAAGGTAGTTGGGCGGCTCTAGCGTTGTTGCATTCACTTGAATGGGCCAGGGAAGACTGGCTGTATCTTGGCTGCGGCGATGTGCACTGACATGACCATAGGCCATGTTAAAGTGAAACTTTTGCGGGGGGGTTGGGGGAATTGGAAACAGTATTTGGTAACGCAGAGACCTACTAAAGAAGAATTCCACGTATGTTCTATTTTTACATAGTTACTTTGGTCAAGCTTGGACCAATATATCTGTGCAACGTCTCTGGAAGTCACTGTAGTAGACACCTCTACTCCAGTTTTTTTCATTGGCTTTCGGGTCCCGTGCCGAGCTGCTGGCCTGATTTGTTGTGAATACAGGAAGTCGGCCGCTCAGCACAGGCGCCATTCATAGAATGGTTTGCAATTTCTCAATGAATGCTAAGCATTCTCCGATTGGACGAGGTGGGGAAATGAGGTCACACTCTCCACCTCATCCAACCAGAGAAGGCTTTGCGTTTATTCAGAAAATGCAACCTATTTCTGAATAGTGCCCGTGCCAAGCGGCCGTCGTCCTGTATTCCCAATGAATCAGGCCAGCCACTTGGAAAGGGACACGGAAGCTAGTGGAGATTATTGGAGTAGTGGTGTCTACTGTGGTGATTTCCAGTTTTCAGGGGCATTGGTAAGCTATGGTGTGTATGTATGTAATATATATATATATTTAGCGGTTCATCCTGGACCAATGTAATTATGTATAAAGTATCCATACCTGGGTGCAGAAGAGACGTTGGCAAGGCCAAGGAAAATGGGCAAAGATCAGTACTCGACCACTCGTATTGGTCACTCACAAGACCTTATTCCTTTGCAGGCCTCAGATACTTTGCATATTGATGGGTTTCTTAAAGTAGAAAAATCACACTTTTTCCATTCTTGGATGGCGAACATGCCCAGTACTCCAAGGCCATCCTCTGCAGCCATCACTTCCCTCGCCAGTTTTCTGTCTCCTTGCAGGTCTTTGCAGTCTGTCTGCATGTGAGATTCTGTAAAACCATCTTCACATCCATGTCGTCTGTCCTTAGTCAGACAAAAGTCGCGCTCTCTTCTCTCTACCCACAACTGAAAGAAAAACAGAAATGGAAGGAGCGCACACCTAGTGCATTACCAAAGAGAAATTAATAATAAGAAATGTTTATATAAAAGTGAGTACTCACAAAATGCAACTGACAAAAAGCCATGGATATTCACAGAGCACGGGGTACAACTTTCTGTGCATGTCAATGCACTGTTTTTATGGCCTTTTTTCAGTTGCATTTTGTGAGTACCCACTTTTATATAAAAATGTCTTATTAAATTATCTTTGGTGATGCACTAGGTGTGCGCTCCTTCCATTTCTGTTTTTCTTGCAGTTCCTTTCAGATTACCCCATCTGAGGATGGCACATTCACCCAGTTTTGGATACATTTATAGATCTTTCACACCACCATTTTATCTGACATCTGTTACTCCTGCCCTTGGAAGACCTATCAGCGCTGGAAGTGACTGTGTTTTTGTACCCACAACTGAAGCATTTTGTGTGCTTTGTGCTTTAAAGTGGATGTAAACCCAATGTCATCCTTTCTAAACTACTGCCATAGGGGTTATCTAAGGATATACATGCCTCCTCCATGTATCTTTACCTGTCAAATGTCTCCCCTCTGTCTGTTATGAGAGCCGAAAATCTGCATATTCTGTGGGCGGGTCTGTTGTCTGGAGCTCGGTGGGCGGAGTCATGATGTCAGTACACTCCCCGCCCACCTCCACACTCCCCGCCCACCTCCACACTCCCCGCCCACCTCCCCGCCCACCTCTACACTCCCCGCCCACCTCCCCGCCCACCTCTACACTCCCCGCCCACCTCCCCGCCCACCTCTACACTCCCCGCCCACCTCCCCGCCCACCTCTACACTCCCCGCCCACCTCTACACTCCCCGCCCACCTCTACACTCCCCGCCCACCTCTACACTCCCCGCCCACCTCTACACTCCCCGCCCACCTCCCCGCCCACCTCTACACTCCCCGCCCACCTCCCCGCCCACCTCTACACTCCCCGCCCACCTCTACACTCCCCGCCCACCTCCCCGCCCACCTCTACACTCCCCGCCCACCTCCCCGCCCACCTCTACACTCCCCGCCCACCTCTACACTCCCCGCCCACCTCCCCACTCCCCGCCCACCTCCCCACTGCCCGCCCACCTCTACACTGCCCGCCCACCTCTACACTGCCCGCCCACCTCTACACTGCCCGCCCACCTCTACACTGCCCGCCCACCTCTACACTGCCCGCCCACCTCTACACTCCCCGCCCACCTCTACACTCCCCGCCCACTTCTACACTCCCCGCCCACTTCTACACTCCCCGCCCACTTCTACACTCCCCGCCCACTTCTACACTCCCCGCCCACTTCTACACTCCCCGCCCACTTCTACACTCCCCGCCCACTTCTACACTCCCCTTGTCAATATGCATTTTCTCCTGTGTATTTCTTACACTGAACTTCTGCTATGATCTCTAACATCCAGTGAAAAGACAGGAAAGTAACCACATGACTTCAGCATGCCAAATCATACTGAGGTGTGGAACAGCCAATCCTTGCAGAGCTGCTAAAGAAAGGAGTGGGGGTGGGAATTAAAAAATAATGCCTGTGTCTTAGGCTAATGCACGAGATATGTAAATCACCTGTCACTCACAGCAAGGGGGAGGATTTGACAACGTTTTTGTCAGTTTGTCAAGATTTATCTCACTGAACAATAAAAGAGGATTGCTCAGAGATGGATATGGAAGATGGAGATGGAAATCTTATACTCTACAGCAGGGATCCTCAAACTACGGCCCTCCAGCTGTTGCAGAACTACACATCCCATGAGGCATTGTAAAACTCTTGACATTCACAGACATGACTAGGCATGATGGGAATTGTAGTTCCTGAACACCTGGAGGGCCGCAGTTTGAAGACCCCTGCTCTACAGTATGATATAAAAAAAAAAAAAAAAATTTCGGGTTTACATCCACTTTAACCACTTCAATACCGGGCCTATTCTGGCACTTCTCTCCTACATGTAAAAAATCATCATTTTCTAGCAAAAAAAAACAAACAAAAAAAAACTGTATAATGTTTGGGGGTTCTGCGTAATTTTCTAGCAAAAAAAAAAAAAAATATGCAGAACCCCCAAACATTATACAGTTTTTTGGTTTTTTTTGTTTTTTTTTTAGCAGACACCCTAGGGAATAAAATTGCGGTCATTGCAACTTTTTATCTTGCACGGTATTTGCGCAATAATATTTCAAACTCCTTCGTTTTTTTTTTTTTTTCCAAAAAAAAAAAAAAAAAAAAGTTTCATGAATTACAAAATAACAAAACAGTAAAGTTAGCCCAATATTATTATTATTATTATTATTTTTTTTTATAATGTGAAAGTAAATAGATACCTAACATGTCATGCTTTAAAATTGCGCAAACTCATGCAATGGCGCCAAACTTTGGTACTTAAAAATTTCCATAGGCGACGCTTTGAAAATTTTTACAGGTTACCAGTTTAGAGTTACAGAGGAGGTCTGGTGCTAAAATTGTTGCACACGCTCTAACGCAGGCGGCGATACCTCACGTGTGGTTTGAACAGCGTTTATATATGTGGGTGGGACTTGCATGTGCGTTTGCTTCTGAACGCGAGCTACCGGGGACAGGGGCGTTTTTTTTTTTATTCCTTTGATCACTTTTATTCCTATTACAAGGAATGTAAACATCCCTTAATAGGAATCTATTGTGACAGGTCCTCTTTATGGAGAGATGCGGGGTCAATAAGACCCCACATCTCTCCTCCAGGCAGGAAAGCATGAGATGGAGGGAAAAAAAAATTCACGATCCCATGCTGACAGCCGACATTTACTTCCGGGGACCCGGGCATGACGATTGGCACGGGAGAGCCTGGAGAAGCACCGGATGGGGGGGGGGGGGATTGGAGGGGGGGGGTGTAGGACGACATGTCCTGGAACTGCTGCTATGATCGTTCTTATTGTGCGCAGAATCGCCGACTGGAAAGAATATCTGAATGATGCCTGTAGCTTCAGGCATCATTCAGATATCCCCTCACAAAGTCAAGGATGTCATATGATGCCCTAAGGTATTGAAGTGGTTAAAATAAATCTGAACCCTGGCAGCTTTAGAAAGCTACAGAAAGTCAGATAGAGCCTTCCTCATTTCCTGGCTGGAGGATGTCCATCATTGCCTAGCTCTTTCCTCCCCAGCCTGACTGTCCCTGGCCTGCCCCTTTCATTCATTGGATTTCAGTTCTTTCAATCATGGAGGCTCAGCATTACCTGGGGTGTTGCCTAGAGCAGTCTGCCTAGAAATGCCCAGTCCTCCGGAGTGACATTCACCCATCAAGGCAATTCCATGGGGGCACCCGATGAAAAGGAGGGCCCTGCAGCATCGGTGGGGGCCTGTGCAGCTAAGTATAGGCGTGCTTGTTATTTTAAAAAAAAAAACAAAGGTTTACAACCACTTTAAAAATGCCTTAAACTTCAGCTTGAAGGAGCTTTTTTTTTTTTTTTTTTTTTTTTTTTTTTCTTCTCTTCAACACAGCAATGTATTTGTAAAATTCTAAATGTAGAGATCTTGGCTGCTTATGAAAGCCTGTAGCTCATCCAGTCCTGTAATTACACTTCAGTTTTATTCATTTCCTCTTTATGACCGCTTATGATTTCCTGTTTAAATCCCTCAAAACTGACAGCAGGGTCTGTGTTCTGTCTGAGCTCTGATGTATTCTCCATATGTATCTATTCTATAAGGAAATAAAGATCTGCTCTTCCAATCATTTGTATCTTTCCATGTGTCTGGTCCTGGCTGCCCACCTTCCTTCTGGATATATTCTTCTCGGTCTGTGAAAACGTTTTTCCACTTGCTGTCCTCCTTGCTCTATGGTCACAGGTCTGATGTCTGGTTTATTCTTAGCTGGTCATGAAATGCTAAATACATTTAGGTGTATATGAATATTCAGAGTGGTAATTCCTATTATGCATTAAGTGTGGATGCATTCTATTTGAATCTTATGTTCCATAAAAATGTTTTATGATCTCTCAAACATCAGTGCCTGAGCTTGTTCATCTTTATGCTGGGTTCACACTGTTCTGATACGTGTGTTAGTACATTGTGGTGCCATTTGTTTTGAATAGCACCCCAATGCAGTGCATGTCTGCACTCTCTGACACTGAATATTCACTGAATTTTTGTGCGGCCCACTAGGTGATGGGGGGGGGGGGGGGGTAGGTAGTCTTGTTCCTCAAATATTGACCAAGCTATCATTTTTGTTTGGCTTTGGCCGTTCCCCTTTGCTGTACTTCACTATTGGTCATTGAGACCACATATTGCAGCAGTCAGCCAGGCACAGAGCCCGTCACCACAGTCCTTTTTGTATGTATTTTCAGAAGTGTGCAGGGTGCTCCAGGAATAAATACGATATAATATACCTGGGGCTGCTATGCAGTGGAGGTGCTACTTTACTGTAACCACAGATTTACTTTACCAGAATGCGTACAGAGGGTAGTAGCACTCCCACTGAAAGTTCCATGTATTAGTTCCAGGATAGCCATGGACCTTGTTATTCATCATCACTGTTTTGAATTGCCACTTTTTTTTTTTTTGGTAAAGAGATGCAGCCCGACTACCTGACCATACATACTGAACATGTAGAGTTTCCTATAATGGAGAACGTTTGTTTGTCTCTGCAGGGTCTTCCTGTCGCCCTGGATAAACACACACTTGGATTTGATACTGGAGGTAAGAACTGCTTCTCTTTTCTTATATATGGGACGGGCTGTGGTGTGTTTAGCAACCGGTAAAGACAGTTCGGCCTTTTGAAAATGTAATTCACTTTGGTTAGAGCCCCTTTCATTGTTTAAAGTCACCTTTCTGTAACCAATCGGCTTTAATCAAGTAGATCTGGGCATGTCACCTGTAGTGAGACATACAGGGCCTGAATGATCCTGAATAAATATAGAAGTTAGTATGTTGTCTAAAAACTCCTGGAACAATTGTACAGGTCAGGTCAGTGATTTAGTAAGTCTTGAAGACATTAGATTGAAATGACATAAAGGCAACTTCCACTTCTTAAAGGTCAGCCGTGGCAACACCAATATTCTCTCACTAGCTGGAGTTTGTGTCCTAAAGTGTAAGTTCACCTTTTTCACAAAAAATTAAAAGGTAAACCACCCTTCCCCCACCTCCCAGGTGCTCGCTGTACTTACCTCCTGGGTCAGTGTATTTAGTCTGGGGATTTGAAATTCCAACTCTTTACCCCCCCCCCCTTTTCCTCTAGGCTTTGGGACTGATCAGAGCAATTATGATTGGTCATTGCCAGCATGTGACTGCTTTGACCAATCTGGATCACTCACTCTGATTTTGTCCCAGAAGCCTTAAGGAAAGAAGAGCTGTCATTTAGAAACTCTGCACCAGCTGCATGGGCACTAGTCACTCATCACCCAGAAAGGTAAGTGCTGCAGGGAAGGGTATAGAGCATGTGTGCTCAACTTGGGGCCCTCCAGCTGTTGCAGAACTACAAGTCCCAGCATGCCTCATGGGACTTGTAGTCTGGTGACATGTTGAGCACCCATGGCATAGTGTCAGTTCACCTTTTCATTTTATGTGAACTTGCACTTTAAAGCATATTGAAAGCTGCTACTTGGTTTGTTTTTTCATAGAATAGTGAAACCCCTTTGGTATTATTATTATTTTGCCATCTGGGTTCCATTTAAGAAATTTCTCTTCACTCCCTGTTCTGTAGACCCAAGGTGGGAGGAAATCTTTCCAACATGAGTAAAATCCCCTCTTAGTAGTTAATGGACCAATTGTACCTGAATAGAAAACGTCTCTTGGATTGCTGTTCTGGTGACAACTAAAAACTTTGATTTTTCCCTCTTTCTGCCCCTGTCACAGTGGTCACCAGGACAAGTAGAGAGGGTGATTCTTCCCTCTTGGGACATAAACAGTAATAGAAAATCATGGAGAAATAGATATAAACCACTGGAATCCTAGGATTGTCCCATTGGTGTTACTATCTCATGGTGTATGAATAGGGTTCCTACATTCTTGACTGGCAGTTTCTACATGGCAAAAGATTTTTTTTTCTTGGTATGTAATGTAACTAAATGGATCTGAAATTGAAAAGCCACATCATGCGTTGTTCCAAAGCTGCAGCAAAATAATGTATAAATAAATCCTAGTGTATAGTTTCACATTTGCCAAATATATAAAATACATTTAAAAAAAGTTGACACATAAAACCACTAACTTAAGTGATGTATTGACAATTTTTAAATTGTATTGTTATGTATGCTCAACGTGACACTAGATTTTTTTTTTTTTTTTTTTTTTGTAGCCCTGATGAAGAGGGTGAATTCTGGCACCCAAAAAGCATTGGCACTTTTAGATAGTCTATTTTATTGTACATTGAGGTAAATCAAAACCTTCATCACTCTATGAAAACTGGAAGAAAAAAAAAGAAACAATTCAAGAGTGAGGTATTGATGTATCTGCAGTGTGGTAATCTCCCACAATAGGGTGATGTGTTAACAAAATGACCAGTTAATCACTGTATATGCCCTGAGCAGTGACTACACAAATGAATAGTGTATACAGGTGTACCCTTCGAATTTCTGCTCCATGCTGGTCTCAATCTCTCTCCATTCCTTCCATGTTTATTAGATGCAGTATTAAATGATGCCGCCAGAATCCTGCGATTACTTCATGTTGAAGAACTCCGAGAACTTCAGACCAAGATCAACGAAGCGATTGTTGCTGTTCAGTCAATTATTGCTGATCCCAAGACTGACCACAGACTGGGCAAAGTGGGCAGATGAGAACAGTTTATTGGCTCATACTCCACCCCCATACCGGAAACGCCCAGCATGTGGCTCTGAGTCCCCCCCCTTTGTATAGTTGTAACAAGGTAAAATAAAAATCTTCCTGTTTGTTTCACAGCAGCTTCTTCTCAGTCTGTCTTTCTGTGATGATAACCCCCACAGGTTTAAGGATATAGCATTTTCTAAAGCTGTCCTCGAGGGGCCACTAAAAAGGTCATGCTTTCCAGGTCTCTTCGCAGAAACAAAGGGAAAATTAAATAGCATCTCTAAAGCTGGCCATACATTATACAATTTTCTTATTCATTGTTCTTTAGATTTACCTTCACCTATGTAGTGCAAGGGCCTGCCTAGTTACATACAAATTGAAAGTGTGTAGGTTTGACCTCCATATTATATCCTTTTGGTAATTCTACAGAGGAATCGAGTTAGTCCGTTCTTCAATGGTTTGTCCACATCCAATTCACAATAGCAGATTATGACCGGCTCTCTATGGAACCGGTTCACATATCTCTGCTGTGGCTTCAGTGCAAATTTGCACAAGAGCCCTGTGCGTCTTTTGGCCCGTTTCAGATCCAAATTCAGACAAAAAAATTGGGCTAAAATGGTGAACCAGGACGCACCAGCCCCCTGCTGTGAGCCACATGTGGTGATGGTGTGAACCCAGCCTCAATCTCTAGGCCTCAACTTCTACTGGAATTAAATGGCGCAAAGGTTCCAAAGGAGGGGGGGGGGGGGTGTAACACTTGGACACAAGGGAATTAAAGGCTAAGTTCACCTTTTAAAAAAAAAAAAAATTAAAAAATTTGCATTTTTTTTTTTTTTTTTTTTTTTTTTACATTGCATCATATAAAGCATTGCAACCGTGATCAGTAGATCGTGGGTACAATGCCTGGATCTTGCAGACGCTCAGTGAGCAGTCTCCCTGTACCACCAATACAGGCAGGCATTACTGAATGGCAGAAGAATCAATGAACCTCACAGTTTATTGAGAAGTACAAGCCATCCGCCACATTGGTTGATGGTACTTGTAGTATATTCATTAACAGGAAACTGTAAATCAGGGATATGCAATTAGCGGACCTCCAGCTGTTGCAAAACTACAAGTCCCATCATGCCTCTGGATCTCATGCTTGTGGCTCTCGGAGTCTGGCTATGCCTCATGGGAATTGTAGTTCTGCAACAGCTGGAGGTCCACTAATTGCATATCCCTGCTGTAAATGAATGATGCAACTGCACAACCACACAATTTTTAAATTGTGACTGAGTTTGGGGAAAATCTCCCCCATTCACTGACAGAGTGGGGAGTGCTGGTGGCAGGAGGTGGGTGGATAGGAGCAGGTTATGTGCTCCACCCTTAATATGGGTGAACCTTTTAAGCTCCATCCATACTTGTGCAACTCCAAAGCACAACTTTACACTCTCTGGCACAAAGTCGCATCAAAGTAGCGCAGGCACGTTTTCAAAGTCGCTGTGACTTTGCACCAATCTGAATGGGTGCCACTGAAAACAATGGGATGCAACTTTATTTGTCCAGTATGAATAGAGCCTGCATTGTATTGTGCTGTCTCCTGTAAAGCGCTGCGCAAACTTTTGCCTGTATATAAATCCTGTAGAATAATAATGATGCAGTTTCTTGAAAGAGTCACACAAGGTGCTGCTGCACTTGGGTACTTTTCTACCTTTAGAAAGGTTTCAAGCTATATCAGGTTCACTTTAATACCCAACAACCCCCCAAGTCAGTATAAATCCCAATAACTAGCCCAGACTTTGTAAAGGAAAAGGATGTTTTATTGGAATTACCTGTGAAGTGTTTCATTGTACAGCGGTTTCTGAAGGTGTGGGTGGGATACAGTTATTCTATAGTTTGTTGGTTTTGGTATAGGTAGGACACAGCCATATACAGTTAGCTATTTCACAGTAGACATCTTGTTTATAATATGAACTGAAATCTACATATTAAGAGATTAAAAAAAAAAATTTATATAAAAAAAATCGGCACCATTAAAATCTTGAGTTAAAAAAGTAAACACGATACAGATTTAAAATTTAACCTTGTTTTGGCCTGAGAGATTTCCTTATAGATTTTTTTTATTTTTTTGACAATGCCTTTCATATCTCTGCAGCTAAACAGGTTAACGGACGCATCTTATTAATCTTTACAGGCACAAACATTTCTTTAAAAAATACAGTAGTAAAAATTGAGGTAAAAAAAACTTTACACATAAATTTTTTTGGAAGGAAATTTTGTTCATTTTGTTTTTCAATATTTGTGTAGTTTTAAGTCGTCCTTCTGCTTCACGATCCTTCTCAACGGAGCCAGAGGCGACGGGGGAGGAAAGTCCTCCTTAGCAGTATTGGTCTTTTGTTATAGTCACTTCATTTTTTTCCTGCAATACATAAACATGAGAAAATGTCTTTGCCTTTAGAAAAATAATCTGTATGCATACGTAAATAGATAAACCTGACCCAGGTTGTATGGAATGGATCCCATATGTAAAACCCAGCATGATATCTGCTTACAAGTATCAGAATTAGGAACTGTAGTCAGTCATGGTGGGATAGGAGACCCGAGCCACCAGCCAGACCCCCGAATGAAGCCAGAATCGGATTGGATTGGATCGCCGCTGTAGTAACCCGGAAGCAACGACATTTCAGGTTTACTTGGCTGCCAAGAGTGCCGATATAAAAAAAAAAAAAAAAAAATCGAAGGTATTCAAACACGTAGATTTTGAATACTTTGACGTGCAGGAGGAGGGATTTGGGGTCTTTTAGGCCCCCGATCCCTCCATAAAGAGTACCTGTGACTGCCTATTACTGTCACAAGGTATGTTTACATTCCTTGTGACAGCAATAAAAGTGATCAGATATATATATATTTTTTTAAAAGGGACAGTAAAAAACCCCATGCTCGCACACCAAAGAAAATGCATTTGTAAGTTGCGCCCGCAAATGTAAACCATATTCAAATCACACATTTGAGGTATCACTGCGATCATTAGAGCGAGAGCAATAATTCTAGCAAAGAACTACTCTAACTCTAAACTGGTAACCGTTAAACATTTTTAAGTACCATAGTTTGTCGCTATTCCACACGCGTGTGCAATTAAGTGTAACATATAAGGTATCTATCTACACATCATAACATCATCTTTCACAATATGCAAAAAAATTGGGCTAACTTTACCATTTTCTTTTTAAATAAAACGATTTTTTCCCAAAAAAGCGTTTGAAAGACCGCTGCACAAATACCCTGCGACATAAAATATTGCAATGACCGCCATGTTATTCTCTAAGATGTATGTATAATATATTTTTTTTTTATTTGGGGGTTCCAAGTAATTTTCTGGCAAAAAATCCAGATTTTAACTTGTAAATAGCAAGTGTCAGAAATAGGCCTGGTTTTGAAGTGGTTAAACCTTTTGGGGAAAAAAAAAGTCTATTACAAATCAGATTCTTACATTAAGATTATTTTAAGTACTGAACTTGCTTCCCCCCTCCCTTTTAACAAGCTTTATTGCAAGTGATACAAATGCACAAAACTATGGCACATTGTTCTCCACCGTATCCTCGGTTATTGCCCCTACTTGGGAGAAACCTTTAAGACTGCCTACAGTGGTAATAACATTATGTATGTTTTACTGCAAGAATTGACAATTTAAGTTGCAGAGTTGGGTAGGATAGCACTGTACATGAGTCCTAAAGCCTTGTTCAGCAAAGATGTAAGTGCACTAACCTATAGTAATACATCAGAATGAGCTAGTAGTTTGACTTCAGCACAGTGATTTTTCTTTGTTTGGGTCATTACTTAGGGCCATATTTAGAAAGTAATGAATGAGGCTTCGTTCAAAACTAGTGCAACTCCAAAGTCGCCAAATTTCAAGTGCAAGAAAATTACTTAGAAAAAAAAAAAAAAGTATAATGTTTGGGGGTTCTAACACCCTAGAGAATAAAATGGCGGTCATTGCAATACTTTTTGTCACTCCGTATTTGCACAGTAAAGTTAGCCCAATTTTTTTTTCCTATTTGTGAAAGATAATGTTATGCCGAGTAAATTGATACCCAACATGTCACGCTTCAAAATTGCACCCGCTCGTGGAATGGCATCAAACTTTTACCCTCGAAAATCTCCATAGGCGACGTTTAAAAAATTCTACAGGTTGCATGTTTTGAGTTATAGAGGAGGTCTAGGGCTAGAATTATTGCTCTCACTCTACCGATCGCGGCGATACCTCACATGTGTGGTTTGAACACAGTTTTCATATGCGGGCGCTTGTTACGTTTGTGTTTGCTTATGCGTGTGAGCTCGTCGGGACGAGGCGCTTTAAAAAAAAACTACATTTTTTCTTATTTTATTGATTTTAAAACCTAAAAAAAAAAAAAATTTTTTTTTAAATTGGGTAACTTTTATTCCTATTACAAGGAATGTAAGCATTCCTTGTAATCGAAAAAAGCATGACAGGACCTCTTAAATATGAGCTCTGGGGTCAAAAAGACCTCAGGTCTCATATTTGGACTTAAATGCAATTGAAAAAAAAAAAAAGTCATTTGAAAAAATGACAAAAGAAAAAATGTCCCTTTTTTTTAAGAAGTATGGGTAGAAGTGATGTTTTGATGTCGCTTCTGCCCTGCTATGATGTGGGGGCCATCTTGCCCTCACTCGTATCCATACCCAGCTAGGAAGAGGACCCGGTCGCCTCCACCACAATCGACGGCTCCGTTAATCATGGGGGAGGGGTCCCCTCTCCCGCCGCCGATTAAAAATGATCTTGCGGCAAATTCACCGCAGAGAACACCATTATCATAAACCGGACCGCTCACTGAAGAGATGGATATCTCAGTTATGGCAGCTGCTGCCGTTGCCGAGATAACCATCTTTAAAGTGCCGACGTATATATACAGTGGGTGGTCCGGAAGTGGTTAAAATGCATGTACCAGAAAGATTCTCCTGCAGTGAATGTCAGGTTAATTGCTTTTATAAATATCCACCTTAGTGTATTTGAAAAAAAAAAGTTTTACTGATTAGGGTCTTACCTCGTAAATCAAAGTAAAGGGCATCGGATGGGGGAACTAGTCTCTGCCCACCCCAGTACAAAACTCTTCAGCCATGTGCCCATTAGTGTGGCCAGGGTGGGCACATGGACCTATTCATAGATACATGAATCGGGCACAAGCACCAGCAGAATTCTAAAGGGCGTCTATATCACCCTTTTATGAATTCCCCTGTGTATTGCCAGCTCACTTTTTTTTCCCATTGTAGATCAAAAGGTCTTATTTTGCTCCAATATAAAATTTTACAAATCACTGATAGTTTGTGTGTATTATACTGCAGTAAGAAGAAGAAAAATGTTTGTGTCAGTATAGTGTGTAAACTTTAATGCTTTTCTTTTTATTTCTGACCAAATCTGAAGCTTGCACCTGGCCCCTAGTCTCCAGGTTGATACAGGGTGAGGTGCCCTCTGTGTTATTCTGGCGTGCAGCACGTGAGTGGCATGACACAGTCAAACACCTATAATGATCTGTACATTGGCATTATAGCACTGAAGGACCTGCCAGTCCCAAAATGGCATGTTCTGAAATAAAGATGAATCAAAATAGATATCGGGTCCTGATACTTTAACACCACTGTGGACAAAACATTGGATTTTTTTTTTTTTTTTTTTTAAATCGTAGATGCAAACCATCACAAAGAAACGTGTACAAGTACACAATGTGGAGACTCACCAGAAGGACAATATGGATATATTGCTGTTATTCCATAGAGGTGTGATCGCTGTTCTGGGAGATATTCCTCTGTGATCTGTCCGTTTTCTTTATTTATGGATATCACACCGTCCCTGGAAAAGACAGAAGAATTCAGCTACAAAATGCTTTTACACCAGAAACCTAACCCGCATGTGTTATCCTTGCTGCATCATGTCAATGTGAGGCAGGCCAGCTTAGCAAAACATGAAAAAGACTGAAGTCTGATTTAAATGGCAGAAAAGGATGTGAATGGCAAGCAAGTTGAAACCTCATTTGACATGCTAACTGCTTCTCACCCGCGCATTTTGTAAAAGGAAGTTCGGGTGAGAACCCTATTCTGGGAGGACATACATATGACGTCCTCCTGGGAACGACTGATCAGTGTACCAGCTCACTGCTGGCACCATGTGATCGCTATGACCAACCACAGCAGATCACATGACCGTTGTAAACAATGAATGGCTTCCTTTCATTGTACACAATTGTATTGCTAGCTGTGATTGGTTAGTGATCACATTGCACAGACAGGGCCAATCGCAGCCCAGTTGTACCATGTGATTAGCTGTGGCTTATCACAATAATACACAGTGTCGACACACTGTCATTCAGTAATATTTGCTTATAGCAGTAAAATTCACAGAAAATTAGTCTGGAAAAGTGCCCGATATTGAAGTGGTTAAAGGAGAAGTTCACCTGCAATCGGCAGATCACCAGTACAATCTCAGGCTCCTGCTGACTGTCAGTGTAGCTGGCTCTCTGTACCTCCAACATGGGCAGGCAGTTACTGAATGACAGGAAGCATCAATGAACAACCTATCGCACTCACCAGCACCCTGCTAGTTCATTGAGAACTACAAGGAAAGGATGTTGGTACTTGTATTCATTCATTCGCAGAACTCTGTAAATGAATGACATGGACGTGTGGGCGGAGTCCTGCATGGCTGCCTTCTTTTCAAAAATTGTGACAGCGGGTGTGGAGAGAGACTGCAGGAACATGTTCCCAAGGGTGAACTGTTCCTTGAAGTCTGATCTGGTAAGTTTGGAAGTGAATGTATAGGATGATGAATATTACATATCTGCTTGTATCAGTTGTAGGGGTGTCTACTGGGGTCACTGGAAAGCTTTCTGGTTTTACCTGGGTAATATGGCTATACATTGCACCGGTGTTTAAAAAGACACCATTAATTTAACCATTCAGAAAAAAATGACTTTGTGTGTACCCCCAAACCACTGCTAGTTACCTCCATCAATCTACCTCTGCCCCAGTCAGCACAAAATACTTTGTGGGAAGCATGTAAGCTTCTGTGATGCAGAATTTGGGCACTGTTACATGATGGAGGGTGGATGCCATCCCTGCTCCTTCTAGGCTCAGACACCAGCTGATATTTGGTATTTTGGTTGCAGCTGCACAAGAGGAAGGTGTGGTGGGGAGTGCTTGGAGAGGTGGGTTTAAGAAGGACATTGCATAGACAATCACTATAAATTGACAAAGTGGCAGATCTCAATAAAGAAGAATTATGTATACAGTGGGGCAAAAAAGTATTTAGTCAGCCACCAATAGTGCAAGTTCTCCCACTTAAAAAGATGAGAGAGGCCTGTAATTGTCATCATAGGTATACCTCAACTATGAGAGACAAAATGTGGAAACAAATCCAGACAATCACATTGTCTGATTTTTGAAAGAATTTATTTGCAAATTATGGTGGAAAACAAGTATTTGGTCAATATCATAAGTTCATCTCAATACTTTGTTTTTGCCAACAAAGGATATATAACAGAGGTAAAACGTTTTCTATAAGTCTTCACAAGGTTGTCACTAGAGGTCGACCGATATGGGTTTTTCTCTGGCCGATGCCGATATTTAGAAATCACGGTGGCCGATGGCCGATATGTGATGCCGATATATTAGGCCGATTTTTTTTTTTTTTTTCTTTTTCCCCCTTCATCTCATAAAATCTAACAGTTAGACCCCTTTCACACTGGGGCGTTTTTTTAGGCGCTTTTGGGCTAAAAATAGCGCCTGTAAAGTGCCTGTAAAACGGCTTCCCTACAGTCTCAGTGTGATATCCCGAGTGCTTTCACACTGAGGCGATGCGCTGGCAGGATGTCTTTGGAGCGGTGTATACCGCTCCTCCACCACTCCTGCCCATTGAAATGAATGCACACCGCTGCCGAAGCGGCTGCAAAGCGTTTCAGCAGCAGCACTTCAGGGGCGCATTTAACCCCTTCCTTGGCCGCTAGCTGGGTTATAAGCGCCCCGCTAGCAGCCGAATAGCGCCGCTAAAATGACGGTAAAGCGCCGCTAAAACTAACAGCGTTTTACCGTCAACGCCTGCCCGCTCCAGTGTGAAAGCAACCTTAAGTAATAAGTGATACAGAAAATTTTTTACATTTAAACATTTATTGAACAAAACAAACCTCCAATCAGTTCACTTGTATGTATAATTTAGATTAAAAAAAAAAAACTATATCTTAAATATTAAATACACAAAAACAGGTAACCAAAACTTTTGGACGAAAAAAAATGGGCTAACTTTACTGCTTATTTATTTATTTTTTTTTTAATTAGTGTATTTTATTTTAAAAAATTGCGTTTGAAAGACCGCTGCGCAAATACCGTGTGACATAAAATATTGCAACAACCGCTATTTTATTCCCTAGGGTCTCCGCTAAAAAAAATATATATAATGTTTGGGGGTTCCAAGTGATTTTCAAGCAGAAAATACTGAATTTTTACTTGTAAGCAACAAATGTCAAAAAAGATTTAGTCTTTAAATGGTTAAACTGAGAACTTCTACACACGGAGTTCAGTCTATTGATAAAAGAACCCAAAGAGATACAAATGTATCTTCTTATCAGACTTGGCAGGCTGCCCAGAGGAGGAGAAAAGAAACCTTCAGACAACTTGCAATTGACTTCTATTACAGAAGTCATTTGCAAGTCCCACTGAAGTTATAATCGGCTTTTTTTATCAGCACAATCGGCTGATGCGATTAAGTAAAAAAAGCCAAATATCAGCCGATATATCGGTCGACCTCTAGTTGTCGCACACTGTTGCTGGTATGTTGGCCCATTCCTCCATGCAGATCTCCTCTAGAGCAGTGATGGTTTGGGGCTGTGGCTGGGCAACATGGACTTTCAACTCCCTACAAAGGTTTTCTATGGGGTTGAGATCTGGAGACTGGCTAGGCCACTCCAGGACCTTGAAATGCTTCTTATGAAGCCACTCCTTCGTTGCCCGGGCAGTGTGTTTGGGATCATTGTCATGCTGAAAGACCCAGCCACGTTTCATCTTCAATGCCCTTGCTGATGTGAGGAGGTTTGCACTCAAAATCTCACGATACATGGCCCCATTCATTCTTTCATGTACATGGATCAGTCATCCTGTTCCCTTTGCAGAGAAACAGCCCCAAAGCATGATGTTGCCACCCCCATGCTTCACAGTAGGTATGGTGTTCTTTGGTTGCAACTCAGCATTCTCTCTCCTCCAAACACGACGAGTTGTGTTTCTACCAAACAGTTCTACTTTGGTTTCATCTGACCATATGACATTCTCCAAATCCTCTTCTGGATCATCCAAATGCTCTCTAGCAAACCTCAGACGGGCCCGGACATGTACTGGCTTAAGCAGGGGGACACGTCTGGCACTGTAGGATCTGAGTCCCTGGCAGAGTAGTGTGTTACTGATGGTAACCTTTGTTACGTTGGTCCCAGCTCTATGCAGGTCATTCACTAGGTCCCCCTGTGTGGTTCTGGGATTTTTGCTCAGCGTTCTTGTGATCATTTTGACCCCACGGGGTGAGATCTTGCGTGGAGCCCCAGATCGAGGGAGATTATCAGTGGTCTTGTATGTCTTCCATTTTCTAATTATTGCTCCCACAGTTGATTTCTTCACACCAAGCTGCTTGCCTATTGCAGATTCAGTCTTCCCAGCCTGGTGCAGGTCTACAATTTTGTTTCTGGTGTCCTTCAACAGATCTTTGGTCTTCACCGTAGTGGAGTTTGGAGTGCGACTGTTTGAGGTTGTGGACAGGTGTCTTTTATACTGATAACAAGTTCAAACAGGTGCCATTAATACAGGTAATGAGTGGAGGACAGAGGAGCTTCTTAAAGAAGAAGATACAGGTCTGTGAGAGCCAGAAATCTTGCTTGTTTGTAGGTGACTAAATACTTATTTTCCACCATAATTTGCAAATAAATTCTTTCAAAAATCAGACAGACAATGTGATTGTCTGGATTTGTTTCCACATTTTGTCTCTCATAGTTGAGGTATACCTATGATGACAATTACAGGCCTCTCTCATCTTTTTAAGTGGGAGAACTTGCACAATTGGTGGCTGACTAAATACTTTTTTGCCCCACTGTATCATACCTGGCCGATGCCCCTGGAAGTAGACATGACTATTCCTGTGACTTGCTTCCAGGTCCCGTGCTGAGCAGCTGCCTTATAACACGATTGGCTGCGCGGCACGAGTGCCATTCATAGAATGTTTTGTTATTTCTGAATGAATGCAAAGCATTCTCTGATTGGAAAAGGTGGAGAGGCAGAGAGGTGATGTCACATAAGTGCACAAACCCTTACCCCTGAGATAATAATTGAATTATCCCTCCATCATCTGCCCAAACATTTAAATACTAGTTATGGGTGAACTGACCCCTTAAAGTGGAATCTAATGCTAAATCTACTCTTAGCCACATTCTAAAACTAATATAGACCTATAAAGAGAAGATCGCTGTACTTACCTTTTCTGAAGCCGATCCGGTCTCCAGCAGTAGATGCTGTGTGAAGGAGAGAACCGACAACGGCTGTGAAGTGACATCACCCAAAGACTTACTAAGGGACTTCCGTTGTCGGCTCTTTTCTGCACACACTGAAAGCCGCTGCTGACAGCTCAGCGTGGGACCAGACCGGAGCAGCTGCAGAACTGGCAAGTATAGTGATTTCTATTTACAGGACCAGATAGATTAGGTTTAGAATGTGGCAGAGAGTAGGTTTTGGCTGAATTTCCACTTTAATGTGAACCTGTCAGGTAGATTGGTATACTTTCTTTTAATCTAAAGCACCATTATAGATTTTTTTTTTTTTTTCTTTTTAAATGCCTAGGAATTATGTTAAAACACAGGGCCTAGACATCTGCCTGACTTACCACAAAGGTTCTGACACTGAGCCATTAAATGTTGGGGTTCAGGCAATGTCAGCCAGAAGGCCCTGTACTGGACAGACTAAAAATTTTAAAGGAATTGGACACAAATAAATCCTTTACTCTAAGGGCCGGGTAACACCTGACACACTGCAACTCCGTGTGGTGCAATTTTCAACCCATTCATCTAAAATAACACTAGTTTGCAGCAAAAGTAGTGTATGCACTAAAAGCACACTGCATCAGATTACATGGTAGTGCAGTATCATGCAATCTGCTACAAGCAAACACACTGCATTTGCAAGCTGCAATTGGGGCGTTGTTTATTTTATGACACCCAGTGCATTTTGAATGCAGTGTGGAAAATGCACACAAACTGTTGGTTTCCCGCACTGTGTTCTGGTGTGAACGAGCCCTAAATCAATTGGAAGTAATGGTCCTTTCTTACCTCCTCCAGTCCGTGTGGTAGAAGTGATTGGCGAAGCCCACAACACTGAAGGGATAATTGAGGTTACTCTGTATCACTCGCCGTCCACTTCCATTGGAAAGAATACATTCTAGTTTCTTAGTTCCTGGGGAAAAAATAAAAAATAAATCACCATGAACAAAACGCAGCATACTAGGTATTCCTTAATGGTAAACCTGAGTAATGGCTGAGTGCATTTAGCATCCATTGATCACACTACTTGTGTACCCACTTGTAAAAAAAAAAAAAATACTGCTACAGTTATGAAAAAAGGAGTCTGTTTAAGCTCCCTTTCACATGAAGGGTCCAGTCAGGTCTGCCTGTCAGTTTTTCAGGCGGACCTGATTGGATCCTCCATTCATCCCTATAGACTGGCAGGTGTAAACGAACTTGTGTCCCTTTACACCACCTACGTCCAATCCGTCAATAAAGAATAAAAAAAATTGTAAGGGTATCTGTAGGGAGATTGGAGGGCAGTCGAATGTAAAACGGACAATTAAGTCTGTTTACACCTGACTGCCCATAGAGTAACGCCGGCTCTGTTTGATTCTGCTCTGCAGAAATTGAGCAGACACAGGCCTGTCATCCACCTGCTCTGATCAGCGAACAGATCCCCTGCTTATCTATGTGGAGTCTGCCCCCATCCAAAAGGAGCCTAAAGCCAGTCATAGATGAAGAGATTTTCTTTCCTGCAAACTAAAGAAAATTACTTTATTCCCCCAATCAACACAGTCAGCGTTGATGGGGAATCCCTCCCATGAAGCTATTGTGTACTCTGACAAAACAAAAACAAAAAACTGGCCACTGCCCCCACAGCAAGGAGCACATGGAGGGGCATATACATGTAAGACAAAAACAATTCAATAGCTCAACTCACCAACCAGTCTGCTGACCAACCAAATTAAGCTGTCTAACTGTCTATTAAAAGCAGGGGTTTAGTTAGCAAACGCATGTGAAAGCTGCAAGGCCTCGTCATGGCACCCTGTGTGGCTTGCAGTCCTAACACTACAAATTTATAAGTGTCTCCACAGTGGAAGCACATGCATGGAATGGATAGATGTGGGGCAGGTCAGCAGACTAGTTGGTGAGTTGAACTATGTATATGTCCCTCCATGTGCTCCTTGCTGTGAAGGCCAGTTATAGGTGGGGGCAGTGGCCAGTTTTTTTGTTACTGTTCGTATATATGGTCCGGGGACACACTGCACCTTTGCTGCCACTGTGCTCTTGCTGGGTGTCCAGTGTCCTCCTGTTCCTTTAAGGGGGCTTGGGCTGCCTCCAGGCTTACCTGCCCCACATCTATCCATTCCATGTATGTGCTTCCAAGGCCGTGACGAGGCCTTGCAGCTTTCACATGCGTTTGCAAATGTGTGCTAACTAAACCCCTGCTTTTAACAGACGGTTAGACTGGTTAATTTGGTTGGTCAGCAGACTGGTTGGTGAGTTGAGCTATGGAATTGTTTTTGTCTTACATATTGTGTTCTCTGGGCAGGGGGAGCCGTCCCATTCGGGAGAACACAGGGATTATTGCTAGCGGCTATAGCTGCTAGCAATGATCGCAGGAAAAATCAGACAGGCTGGTTGTACCCAAGTTTATCGCTCAACTTGAGTATAATCAGGCTGCCCATACATGGTAACAGTAGCATACAATCTGGGTCACAACAAGCTATGACTCATGGGGGTTGATTTACTAAAACTGGAGCGTGAAATATCTGGTCGAGCTCTGCATAGAAAGAGAAAAAATAATCTGTTTTTATTTTTGGTCAAAGCTTAATTGAACATGTTAGAAGCTGATTGGCTACCATGCAGAGCTGCACCAGATTTTGCACTCTGCGGTTTTAGTAAATCAGCCCCATGGGGTCAGGTGTAGATCTGAAATGTGTTGCCGGATCAGTTTTATCCTTCAAGTTTATATCTAGGTAATCAAGCCTTGAAAAAAGGGTTTGCAAGTCTGCTGGATTCTGCTTACTTGCATTTGCAGGGTTATCCCTCTTCATTCAGAATGGCTACAACAGATTCAGTCTAAACCTAAATCAGCAGCCAAGTAAATGGTTAAGTTAAAAAAATAGTGTAGAAGACGAGAACAGTATATAAATAAAAGTACCTGCATCTGCCCAACATATTTGTTTGGAGAAAGGATCAAATGTCAGTCCATTGGGTAAGCCAAGATTATCATTGACCAGAATCCTCCTGTTTGAGCCGTCTACGTAAGAGGTTTCGATCTTTGGAGCTTCCCTGTTCCAGTCTGTCCAGTACAGGTTCCTGTGGGGGTGAGACAGAGAGAGCAATAAGTATCTGTGTTATATTTCAATCCACCTCTTCCTCTGTCCACAAATAATAAAGAGTTATTGAAAAAAAAAAAAAGCGTTTGAAAGAATTTATATGATAATATATATATTATTATTTCAGGTACTTGTATAGCGCCGTCAATTTACGCAGCGCTAGATATATTATATTGTGCATTCACATCAGTCCCTACCCTCAAGGTGCTTACAATCTAAGGTCCCTAACTCACATTCCTACATATACATACTAGGGCCAATTTAGACAGGATCCAATTAACCTACCAGCATGTCTTTGGAATATATATATATATATATAAAAATAAAACAATGGAGAATTAAAAAGGCACAGTCCACCTTTTGCAAAAAAATAATTCACCCAAATAAAACAATACATTTATTCATTGTTTGCATTCAGGCCTGCACTGCAGCCACACAGCACAGGTTCCTGCAATTGCTTATCTCCAGCCCCAGGTCTGTAGGGGAGGTGTGGACCTTCTGGGGCTGAAGGAGGTAAACAATGCTCTACAAATGTAGTGACATCATGTGCCGCCGGTGTGATCTGGGATTTCCCCTGCCATAGTGACAGAAGGGACTTGCAGTCTTCAAATCCAGAGATTTCCGCAGTAAGAAACACCCTGAAATTCAGGTAAGTGGAGAACGGGGCATTTTAGGGGGTGTTAGGGAAGGTGACCATAGTTCATGTTATACCATACATTACTAATCCAAAGAAGCTGAAACTTGCGAATTTGCTTATCCAACAATCACGTTTTAGCAAAAATCCAGTTGCTACACATGGCCAATCACCTTGTTATCTAACAGTCATGTGGCAAAGGTACCATTAACTTTGACAAATTAAAAGTCTTTATGGCTTGAATAAATGAACTCTACACAATGGACAGTGTACCTTCATTGAATGGCCAGTGCTACTTACCCTCGTACAGCGTCCACAGTGATGGCACGAGGATTCACCAGGTTTGTGTCAAACAGGGTTTTCCTGAATGTTCCATCCAGCCGCGCGCTCTCAATTTTATCAGTGCCGCTGTCAGTCCAGAACATAGTTTTCCGCAGATAATCGATGGCCAGGCCTTCCGGACTCATCAGATCTAAGATAAAAACATAACAAAAAGCTTAAATTGTGGAAATGTAACACCGCGTGTATGTCTCATAAATCACACACACTAAAAATTAGATATACTGAACCTATGACATGGTAACTCTGCAAATCTGTGTACAAGAATATGTCAATTCTGCCGAGCTTTTTAAGCAGAAGTGCCTTTAATCTGGCTATAAACATTCACAGGAACGGTGCCCTGTGCTGTAGGAATAATAATTTTCCCAACTTTGAACAAGAAACGCACAGCTGTGTAAGAGTTCCAAGTTCTCAAATGTTAGCTCCAGGTCTCTCCCAATGATCAGGAGCCAATCCATGTCATTCCAGATCATCTGATCGCCTTTACAGTCAATTTTATTGATCACATACAGACTAGTTAGTGGTTTATTCACAAAATAAACCATTAGCCTGCAGATGTGTCTGCTGCCTGAAGGTGGCAGTGTGCCTCTAATACCACAATAGACGCAATTACAAAAATCAAAAGAATTTAAATATACAGTGGGGACGGAAAGTATTCAGACCCCCTTACATTTTTCACTCTTTGTTACATTGCAGCCATTTGCTAAAATCATTTAAGTTCATTTTTTTTCCTCATTAATGTACACATAGCACCCCATATTGACAGAAAAACACAGAATTGTTGACATTTTTGCAGATTTATTAAAAAAGAAAAACTGAAATATCACATGGTCCTAAGTATTCAGACCCTTTGATCAGTATTTAGTAGAAGCACCCTTTTGATCTAATACAGCCATGAGTCTTTTTGGGAAAGATGCAACAAGTTTTTCACACCTGGATTTGGGGATCCTCTGCCATTCCTCCTTGCAGATCCTCTCCAGTTCTGTCAGGTTGGATGGTAAACGTTGGTGGACAGCCATTTTTAGGTCTCTCCAGAGATGCACAATTGGGTTTAAGTCAGGGCTCTGGCTGGACCATTCAAGAACAGTCACGGAGTTGTTGTGAAGCCACTCCTTTGTTATTTTAGCTGTGTGCTTAGGGTCATTGTCTTGTTGGAAGGTAAACCTTCGGCCCAGTCTGAGGTCCTGAGCACTCTGGAGAAGGTTTTCATCCAGGATATCCCTGTACTTGGCCACATTCATCTTTCCCTCGATTGCAACCAATCGTTCTGTCCCTGCAGCTGAAAAACACCCCCACAGCATGATGCTGCCACCACCAGGCTTCACTGTTGGGACTGTATTGGACAGGTGATGAGCAGTGCCTGGTTTTCTCCACACATACCGCTTAGAATTAAGGTCAAAAAGTTCTATCTTGGTCTCATCAGACCAGAGAATCTTATTTCTCACCATCTTGGAGTCCTTCAGGTGTTTTTTTAGCAAACTCCATGCAGGCTTTCATGTGTCTTGCACTGAGGAGAGGCTTCCGTCAGGCCACTCTGCCATTAAAGCCCCTACTGGTGGAGGGCTACAGTGATGGTTGACTTTCTACAACTTTGTCCCATCTCCCGACTGCATCTCTGGAGCTCAGCCACAGTGATCTTTGGGTTCTTCTTTACCTCTCTCACCAAGGCTCTTCTCCCCCGATAGCTCAGTTTGGCCGGACGGCCAGCTCTAGGAAGGGTTCTGGTCGTCCCAAACGTCTTCCATTGAAGGATTATGGAGGCCACTGTGCTCTTAGGAACCTTAAGTGCAGCAGAAATTTTTTGTAACCTTGGCCAGATCTGTGCCTTGCCACAATTCTGTCTCTGAGCTCTTCAGGCAGTTCATTTGACCTCATGATTCTCATTTGCTCTGACATGCACTGTGAGCTGTAAGGTCTTATATAGACAGGTGTGTGGCTTTCCTAATCAAGTCCGATCAGTATAATCAAACACAGCTGGACTTAAATGAAGGTGTAGAACCATCTCAAGGATTATCAGAAGAAATGGACAGCACCTGAATTAAATATATGAGTGTCACAGCAAAGGGTCTGAATACTTAGGACCATGCGATATTTCAGTTTTTCTTTTTTAATAAATCTGCAAAAATGTCAACAATTCTGTTTTTTTCTGTGAATATGGGATGCTGTGTGTACATTAATGAGAAAAAAATGAACTTAAATGATTTTAGCAAATGGCTGCAATATAACAAAGAGTGAAAAATTTAAGGGGGTCTGAATACTTTCTGTCCCCACTGTAAATTCACAGCTTACAATAAAAAAAAGCTGAGTCAGTATTAATAAAACAATTGTATCAAATACAAGTTTAAAGTGATTGTAAAGTTTTTTTTGTTTTTTTTTTATTAAAATAATAAACATTGTATACTTACCTGCTCTGTGTAATGGTTTTACACAGAGTGGTCCTGGCCCTCCTTTTCTGGGGTCCCCCGCCTGTCATCTTAGCTCCTCCCTTCAAAGTACCCCCATAGCAAGCTGCCTGCTATGAGGGCACTCGTGTAGGCTCGATCATGAGCCGGGCTATTGACACACACACACACAGTGTGGCTCGGCCCCCTCCCCTCCCTCATTTGGGGCACAGTGATGGATTGACATTGGGCTCAAGTATTTAGGGGGGCTGGGAAGGAGATGATCATAGAAGGTTTTTTTTTACCTTAATGCAGAGAATTCCCCAAGGTAAAAAGCCTTTAGCTTTTACAACCACTTTAAGCCTGTTCAACAATTTAAAAAAAACAGACAGAGGGCAGCAGTAGAGCCTCCTGAATGCCTGCCAGCCACTGCTATACCACCCTCTGATAAGTAATCCACTGCCGACTGCTTTTCAGAGGGCAGCAAGCATTACCGCCAGTATGAAAGAGCCCTAAGGCCCTAATCTGACTTAGATGTCCTTAAAAAGAATATTTAGGGAGAATTTGTTATACGATTATTGTCACATTAAACAAAGCATACAGACACTGTAAATTTGGTCTGGGCATCTAGACATCAATTTGATCTCTGGTCATAAAGGGGTAGCCAATCTTGTCTCCAAATATCACCCAAATCGTCCTCTTCACTCTTCTCAAGACCTCCTACTCTCAAGCTCTCTTGTCTCCTGCTCTAATGCTTGTCTCCAGGATTTCTCTAGAGCCTCTCCCATCCTCTGGAACTCGCTACCTCCACCTGTCCGGCTATCCCCTACTCTTGCTACCTTCAGGCAATCCCTGAAAACTCACCTCTTCAGGAAAGCCTATCACGTCTCCAACTAATCTCCTACCACTTCCACCAGCTCATTCCCCACAGTTACAACCTTTTGTACCACCTGCCCCACCCTATTAGATTGTAAGCTCTTCTGAGCAGGGCCCTCTTAATCCTCTTGTATTTTATTGTATTATAACTGTATTGTCACCCTCTTATATTGTAAAGCGCTGAGTAAACTGTTGGCGCTATATAAATCCTGTATAATAATAATATTATGTTCTCATTCCATTACATAGTACAGACACAATAAGATCTTACAATTTATTACATGTCTATGGGTTATCTTAAAACAATCAGCTGTATTTACCTACAATATTTGTAGCATTGTTCGGCTATGGGCCATAGTTTGTGGAGCTGATCGGAAAAAAACACGTAAAACAAAAAAAAAAAGTTACCTGTGCTAATAATGACTTCTGGTTCCGCCCCGGGCTCCAGGCCGGCTCGACTGATTGTACGTCCAGAGACGTCGGTCCAGTACACTTTCTTCTCTTGGCAGTCATAATCAATGCCCACTACTATGGATCCCTGCAAGACACACATGGGGCCATCAAGCCTCTGCCATTGAAAAATTGATATTTAAAAAGGTACCTACCAGGAAAAAAAATCCCTTCCCTCCCCCCAGCAAGTGCTTCCTATACTTTGCCCATCCTCACTCCTGCCAGATCCCTGTGTGAATCACTGCCCAGAACAAGCATGCATCAAAGTCAGATCAGAACCTCCTTTAAAGTGTACCTAAAGCCTCTATTTGTCCCTGAGACCATTGTCACTGGGAGAAAAAAATTTTAGGATTGTCAATAAAACAATGGATGAGAGTAAACCCTTCCATAGTGATGCCCGTTCTGGTGAACATTGTCAGAGTTTGGATTTCCCTCACTTTGGAGAGATTTCCTCTCTGTTGCATCCAGGGGTCAAGAAATTAAGGAAATCTCCCAAATGGGACAAAGACGGCAACAAACCTTTCCTTACTCTAAGAAGAGCTAAAGGAAATATGTTTTGGCTAATCGGACAAGCCCCACCCGGGCTACGCATTATGACTATATAGCCATTGTCACTGGTGCAAGTGGCAGTACTGAAGACTGCACAAATATAGCAGTGGTGGGAGATATAGACATCCTATATGGATGTCCCTTTAACATTCTCCCCAAAAAACCGTACCAATCATTTTTCAACTGAACGAAATTCCTGACCCAGACTTAAAAGACGAGGAGATCATATACACTATATTGTCAAAAGTACTGGGACGCCTGCCTTTACATGCACATGAAATTTAGTGGCATCCCAGTCTTAGTCCGTAGGGTTCAATATTGAGTTGGCCCACCCTTTGCAGCTATAACAGCTTCAACTCTTCTGGGAAGGCTCTCCACAAGGTTTAGGAGTGTGTCTATGGGAAAGTTTGACCATTCTTCCAGAAGAGCATTTGAGAGGTCAGGCACTGATGTTGGACGAGAAGGCCTGGCTTGCAGTCTCCGCTCTAATTCACCCCAAAGGTGTTCTATCGGGTTGAGGTCAGGACTCTACAGACCAGTCAAGTTCCTCCACCCCAAACTCACTCATACATGCCTTTATGGACTTTGCTTTGTGCACTGGTCCAAATCATTTGGTGGAGGGGGGATTATGGTGTGGGGCTGTTTTTCATGGGTTGGGCTTGGCTCAGGCGTCAGCATACCAAGACATATTGAGCAATTTCATGCTCCCTACTTTGTAGGAACAGTTTGGGGTTGGCCCCTTCCTGTTCCAACATGACTGCACACCGGTGTACAAAGCAAGGTTCATAAAGACATGGATGAGCGAGTTTGGAGTGAAGGAACTTGACTGGCCTGCACAGAGTCCTGACCTCAACCCGATAGAACACCTTTGGGGTGAATTAGAGCGGAGACTGCGAGCCAGGCCTTCTCGTACAACATCAGCGCCTGACCTCACAAATGCGCTTCTGGAAGATTGGTCAAACATTCCCATAGACACGCTCCTAAACCTTGTGGACAGCCTTCCCAGAAGAGTTGAAGCTGTTATAGCTGTACAGGGTGGGCCAACTCAATATTGAACCCTACAGACTAAGACTGAGATGTCATTAAAGTTCATGTGCGTGTAAAGGCAGGTGTACCAATACTTTTGACAATACAGTGTCTCAGATTGTCTATATCCTAGCCTAAAGCTGAACTCCATGCAGATATAAAGTACGCAAATTATTACAGCTATGTCTTTAATAATAAGACATTACATTTTATTTTTTAGTGTACCTGAAAGTGACTCAGTATCAGCCTCAAGTCCCTGTATAGCAGGGCTCAGGCTGGAGAAGAAGCCCAATCAGGGAGCCAATCAGCTGTGCTCCGGTGTTCATGTGCCAACAAGGAGGGGTGAGAGCAGAACGGTACAGAGATGAACTTGATCAGTCTTCTGCTTCTCTTTTACTGTCCAGTCACAGGCTGGAGGAGGGGCAAGACCTATAGGTGTTCCCTAACTGCAGCAGAAGAAAACCTGATCCCCTGCCATGCCAAATATGACTATGCTGTTTGTCAGAGCTGTGTAAGCCTTATGTGTAATTAACGGTTTGCCTAGAGTTTATCTATAAGCCTCATTCACACCGAGGCCTGTAGTCCCTGAGTGGGCTATGTGTTTATGCAGTTTGAACATCCAGGTATTGTGTGCAGGTAGCTCATTCAAGTCTATGGGGATGCAGCAGCTGTACGGACACAGCCAATCACCCCAATCTGGGAGGCAGGTGGGTGCGACTGAGAAGCCCTAAACACGGATCATGTAAATGAGGTCTTTAGACATGTGCACTGACAAAAAATGTGTTAGTTTTCGTTTCATTCATTTTTTTTTGCTTTTTTCGGAAATTCGGGAATCCAAGAAAATCAATCAGTAAAATTCAAAATCATAACTATTAAATTATAGGTATTGGAATTTCCTTTCAAATTTGGCTGTTTGTGAACGTAACACATACAAATTTATCTGAAGTTACGAATTATCCGAAATAACAAATGCCGCATCTTAACAAATGGAATGGAACAAATTAATAATAATAAAAAGGTTTTTATTATTATTATTTATTATTATTAGATTGTTATGTTCCATTTGTTTAGATACAGCATTCGTTATTTCAGATAATTCGTAACTTCGGATAAATTCATACTTGTTACGTTAACAGCCAAATTTGAAAGGAAATTACAATACCTATAATTTAATAGTTAGTTATTATTTCAAATTTTACTGATTTTCTTTCTTTTTTTCAGATTTTCGAATTTCGTAAATTCGTAATTTCGGAAATTGAAAAATTTGGATATTTCGGAATTAACGAATTTGTCAAAATTCGTTAAAAAACGAACTCGGAACTAAACGAATTGCACATGTCTAGAGGTCCTAAAGGGTACATGCATTGTAAAACAAAGTGGACTGATCCTTTTTCTTTTGCACCCTTACCCTGACCTAACCCACCCATCACAGATAGATATTGAGCTTCATCAGCTGGCCACAGTTCTGCTATAGATCGTGCTGGTTGTGCCTGCGTGTTACAACCCATAGACTTCTATGGGACCTTCTCTGATCATGTCCGACCTCAGGACACAGTCCCATAGAAGTCTAAAGAGCTGTAACACGCAGTCATTCCCAGGACAGCAAAGCCATCGGATTGGGGTAACTACACATCGATGGAGTGGGTCAGATTAAAGGCTAAAGGTATTTTGTATTAAAGTGCACTGATTCTTTAACAAAAATGTATGACCGGTATGAGAACAGTCTGGTCACTGGTGTCGTGCTTTTCCTGATTCATTTTGGCCAAGTTCCTACTTTAATTAGTATTTGAAAACATCCTTCCCCAACATTCTACAAGCGATTCTAATCAGGAAAGCATGGCTCATAGCATATGGAAGTGGAAAGAAAACCCAGAACAGGGGCTGTAGGTACTTCCCCAAGGCTTTCGCTGACTAACAATGGCGAGGATTCTCTGGGAGGGCCGAAGGGGATCTGGAACAAATCTCACACAGCACAGCTGCACACCATAGACCTCCGCCTCCTCCAGCAGACTTGGCTGGAGCACATTACAACCTACACATGTGTCAGATCTGCTTTCTTGTGGGAATCAATGTGTTCTGTGACCGCTAACACGGCAGTAACGTTCATTGTAATTATTTCGGAGACGCAGATCCCATTTCCTGCTCTGGTGAAAGCAATATTGCTGGGCTGCGGAAAAGATTTACCAGTGCGACAGCGAACGCTGTCCCGCGCTGGGCTTTTATGGACAGCTACAAGATGGTTTTCAAGACTTCAAATGGCAATATAAAACTTTTTAAAGTACAGTGCCTTGAAAAAATATTTACACCCCTTGAAATTTTCCAAATTTTTCATGTTACAACCAAATATGTAAATGTATTTTACTGGGAGTTTATTTGATAGACCAACACAAAGTGGTAGATAATTGTGAAGTGGAAGGAAAATTATAAATGGTTTTCAAAATGTTTTACAAATAAATATGTGAAAAGTGTGACGTGCATTTGTATTCAGCCCCCTTTACTCTGATACCGCTAACTAAAATCTAGTGGAACCAATTGACTTCAGAAGTCACCTAATTAGTAAATAGAGTCCACCTGTGTGTAATTTAATCTCAGTATAAATACAGCTGTTCTTTGAAGCCCTCAGAGGTATGTTAGAGAACCTTAGTGAACAAACCGCATCATGAAGGCCAAGGAACACACCAGACAGGGCAGGGATAAAGTTGTGGAGAAGTTTAAAGCAGGGTTAGGTTAAAAAAAAACCATCCCAAGCTTTGAACAACTCACAGAGCACTGTTCAATCCATCATCCGAAAATGGAAAGAGTATGGTACAACTGCAAACTTATCAAGAGATGGGTGTCCACCTAAACTGACAGGCTGGGCAAGGAGAGCATTAACCAGAGAAGCAGCCAAGTGGCCCATGGTAACTCTGGAGGAGCTGCAGAGATCCACAGCTCAGGTGGGAGAATCTGTCCACAGGACAACTATTAGTCGTGCTCTCCACAAATCTGGCCTTTATGGAAGAGTGGCAAGAAGAAAGCCATTATTGAGAAGCCATGTGGGGGACACAGCAAAAATGTGGAGGAAGGTGCTCTGGTCAGATGAGACCAAAATTGAACTTTTTGGCCTATAAGCAAAACACTATGTGTGGCAGAAAATTAACACTGCACATCACCCTGAACACACCATCCCCACCGTGAAACATGGTGGTGGCAGCATCGTGTTGTGGGGATAATTTTCTTCAGCAGGGACAGGGAAGCCGGTCAGAGTTGATGGGAACATGGATGGAGTCAAATACAGGGCAATCTTAGAAGAAAACCTGCTAGAGTCTGCAAAAGACTTGAGGTAGAGGTTCAACTTCCAGCAGGACAACGACCCTAAACATACAGCCAGAGCTACAATGGAATGGTTTAGATCAAAAACATATTCATGTGTTAGAATGGCCCAGTCACAGTCCAGATTTAAATCAAATTGAGAATCTGTGGGAAGACTTGAAAATTGTTGTTCACAGACACTCTCCATCCAATCTGACAGAGCTTGAGCTATTTTGCAAAGAAGAATGGGCAAAAATTTCACTCTAGATGTGCAAAAGTTGGTAGAGACATCCCCAGAAAGACTTGCAGCTGTAAGTGCAGTGGTTCTACAAAAGTATTGACTCAGGGGGGCTAAATACAAATACGCTACACTTTTCATATACTTATTTGCAAAAAAAAATTGAAAACCTTTTATCATTTTCCTTCCACTTCACAATTATGTGCCACTTTGTGTTGGTCTATCACATAAAATCCCAATAAAATACATTTACGTTTTTGGTTGTAACATGACAAAATGTGGAAAATGTCAAGGGGTATGAATACTTTTTCAACGCACTGTATATTTAATGCCATTTTTATTTTGGATAGAGCAGAGTGGTTAAAACCCCTGTCAGGGGGCTCCAAATTTACAATATGTCTGTGTCCCATAGGGATATAATCCCTTCACTTCCTGTCCTGGAGACAACAAATAGAGGAAATCTTTCCAAAGTAGGTAGCTGCCAGACTTGCTGGTTGGAAGCTGAACAGTGTGAACTTTGAGTGGAGAGTGTGAACAAGTTTTGCTTTTGACTGCTGGTGAGTGCTGTGTTGCATTTTTAATATTTTTTTTTGGGAGGGGGGGGTTTCCTTGCAGCTTTTTTAACACCCTGTCACTTTTTAAACAGCCTTTTTTTTTTTTTTTCTTTCCTTCCTTCAGCCTACTAATTAAGGGGAGTGGTTAACAGGTGCTTGAGGCCTATATAACTTTCTGCAGAACTCATTTTGAGCCTGCTGCTCTTTGACCTTGCCACCTTTTTGCTTGCTAGAACTTAGACCAAGTGGAACTGGACTAAGTGGTGAGTTAAAAACCAGAGTTTAAAACAGGAGGCTATAACAGGGGTCAAAGTACCTGTGTAGTGTGAGTGTGTACCTGTGTATTGGAAGTACACGAGTGCTGCGAGTGCACGTGGGCTGTATTGAGTATTAGTGTCAGGTAGTACCTGAGTATTGTGAGTGTTGGGGAGTACTGGTATATTGTGAGTATCTGAGTGTTGGCCAAGTAGTGTGTGTGGATCGGAGGAGCTGGTGTAGTAAGGAGGGGTTTGGGTTCCTGGAGAACTGGACTGACTTCTCAGTCGGTCACCAGTTCTATAGAAGGGACGGACTGCACCTAAATGAGGAGGGTGCAGATCTGCTGGGAGTGAAGATGGCCAAAAAGTTAGAGGGGCTTTTAAACTAGGTGATGGGGGGGGGAGGGGTCTTGGGTTGGTCCAGAGGTAGAAATAGTCAGCTCGGAAAATATTCCAGTGGGTAGTATTGGGGGCATTAGTGGTAGGTTGACCAAAGCACACAAACCCAAGGTAAGTATAGTAACAAGTCCTAGTTGCAATCTCGGAACATCCAATAAGAGGTCAGTATGCGACCACTACGTGTGGGAATTTCAGAGACATGGTTCAACAGCTCTCATGATTCACTGGAACCCATTCAAGAGTATTCCCTTTATCGCAGGGATAGAGAGGGTAAAAAAGGGGGAGTGGTATGCCTGTATATCAAGAATAATGTACAAGTGAATGTGAGAGAGGACATCACAAAGGGAGCTAGGGAGGAGTTGGAATCCTTATGGGTAGAGATGCAAAGGGATGACATTAAGGAGAAAATAATACTGGTGCTATAGGCCCCCTAACCGGGGAGGGGGGCCTCCTATCACAATTTGGATTAGCAGCAAGAATGGGAAGTGTCATGATAATGGTGGATTTTAATTATCCAGACATAGACTGGGCAGAGGGAATCGCGCATTCGTCTAAGGCTCGCCAGTTCCTAAATGTCTTGCAGGACAATTTCATGGGTCAGATGGTAGACGCACCAACTAGAAACAAAGCGTTACTAAACCTACTGATTACCAACAATACAGACCTGATCACGGATGTGGCAATACGGGGCATTTTAGGAAACCGGGATCACAGGTCAATTAGCTTCAGTATAAATCACACAAATAGGAACATAAGGGGAATACAAAGACACTGAATTCCAAAAGAGCCAACTTCCCTAAACTATGAACCTTGCTAGAAGATATAAATTGGGATAGAATCTTAGGAACAAAGAACACGGAGGAGAGATGGCTTTACTTTAAGAGCATATTAAATAAGGGCATGAGCCAGTGCATCCCATTGGGAAATATATTTAAAAAAGCAAACAAAAATCCTGGATGGCTTAACTCCAATGTAAAAATGCATATAAAGGCAAAGGAGAAGGCCTTCAAAAAATACAAGACTGAGGAATCATCATCAGCATTCAGACTTTACAAAGAATGCAACAAGAAATGTAAGGGTGCAATTAGGGCGGCTAAGATAGAACATGAAAGACACATAGCGGAGGAGAGCAAAAAAATCCCAAGAAATTCTTTAAGTATGTAAACAGTAAAAAAGACCATATTGGCCCCATAAAGAATGAGGAAGGAAATCTGGTTACAAAGGATGGGGAGACGGGGAAGGTATTGAATTTATTCTTCTCCTCGGTCTTCATGAAGGAATCAGGGGGCTTCAGTAACCAAAACTGCAGTGTTTATCCTCACGACACATCACAGGAAGCACCCTCATGGCTAACAGAGGACAGAATTAGAAATAGACTTGGAAAACTTAACATTAATAAGTCACCGGGACCAGATGGCTTGCACCTGAGGGTCCTTAGGGAACTTAGTCAAGTAATTGCCAGAACATTGTTCCTAATTTTTACTGACAGTCTACTAACAAGAATTGTACCAGGTAATTGGAGAAAAGCCAATGTAGCACCAATATTTAAAAAAGGGCCAAAATACATCCCTGGGAAATACAGACCAGTTGGCCTAACATCAATAGCATGCAAGCTCCTGGAGGGGATAGGGGACTATATACAAGATTTTAGTAAAGAAAACGGTATCATTAGCAGTAATCAGCATGGATTCATGAAGAATCATTCTTGCCAAACCAATCTATTAACCTTATAAGAGGAGGTGAGCTGCCATCTAGATAAAGGAAGGCCTGTAGATGTGGTGTATCTGGATTTTGCAAAAGCATTTGACACAGGTCCCCATAAACGTTTACTATACAAAGTAAGGCCCGTTGGCTTGGACCATAGGGTGAGTACATGGGTTGAAAACTGGCTACAAGGGCAAGTTCAGAGGGTAGTGATAAATGGGGAGTACTCGTAATGGTCAGGGGTGGAAAATGGGGTCCCCCAGGGTTCTGTGCTGGGACCAGTGCTATTTAATTTGTTCATAAACGACCTGGAGGATGGGATAAACAGTTCAATCTCTGTATTTGCGGACAATACTAAGCTAAGCAGGGCAATAACTTCTCCGCAGCATGTGGAAACCTTGCAAAAAGATCTGAACAAGTTAATGGGGTGGGCAACTACATGGCAAATGAGGTTTAATGTGGAAAAATTTTAAATAATGCATTTGGGTGGCAAAAATATGAATGCAATCTACTCACTGGGGGGAGAACCTCTGGGGGAATCTAGGATGGAAAAGGACCTGGGGGCCTAGTAGATGACAGGCTCAGCAATGGCATGCAATGTCAAGCTGCTGCTAACAAAGCAAACAGAATATTGGCATGCATTAAAAAGGGATTAACTCCAGGGATAAAGTGATAATTCTCCCGCTCTACAAGACTCTGGTCCGGCCGCACCTAGAGTATGCTGTCCTGTTCTGGGCACCAGTCCTCAGGAAGGATGTGCTGGAGATGGAGCGAGTACAAAGAAGGGCAACAAAGCTAATAAAGGGTATGGAGGGAATTAGTTATGAAAAAAGGTTGCGAGCACTGACCTTATTCTCTCTGGAGAAGAGACTCTTGAAAGGGGATAGGATTTTAATTTACAAATACCATACTGGTGACCCCACAATAGGGATAAAACTTTTCCGCAGAAGGAAGTTTAAAAGGACTCGTGGCCACTCATTAAAATTAGAAGAAATGAGATTTAACCTTAAAGGGGTTGTAAAGGTAAAAATTTTTTCACCTTAATGCATTCTATGCATTAAGGTGAAAAAACTTCTGACAATACCGTCGCCCCCAGCCCCCCGTTTTACTTACCTGACACCTCGAAAGTCAGCCGCTCGCTCCCGACATCCATTTTACCGCTCAGCCTGGCCGCTGATTGGCTACAGTGGATGGATTGAAAGCAGCGCAGCCATTGGCTCGCGCTGCTGTCAATCACATCCAATGACGCGGGGTCGAGTGATACAGTGAGCGGCTATAGCCGCCGGCTGTATCACGGGAGCGCGCCCGCAAGAACTAACCACCATGCGAGGGAGCTCGCATTAAGGTGGTTAGTTCTTGCGGGGAGGAGCTGAAACAGACCCCAGAAGACCAGGTTCGGGGCCACTCTGTGCAGAACGAGCTGCACAGTGAAGGCAAGTATAACATGTTTGTTATTTTAAAAAAAAAAAATAAAATTACCTTTACAACCCCTTTAAACTGCGTAGAGGGTTCTTTACTGTAAGAGCAGCAAGGATGTGGAATTCCCTTCCGGGAACCACAGGCGGTGGTTTCAGCAGGGAGCATCGATAGTTTCAAAAAACTATTAGATAAGCACCTGAACGACTGCAACATACAGGGATATACAATACTGACATATAATCACACACATAGGTTGGACTTGATGGACTTGTGTCTTTTTTCAACCTCACCTACTATGTAACTATCCCCTCTTAGACCATTGTTCTTAGAAGTGATGTCCCCTGAGAAAGTTTTTCCCCTCTATTCCTGTTCTGGTGACAACATATATTTTTGGATTTTCTCATCACATTTCTTCCCAGTGACAATGGACGCCAGGACAAAAAGGCTGAATCTCATTAGCAGGGACATACACCGATCAGCCACAACATTATGACCACTGACAGGTAAAGTAATTAACATTGATTATCTCATGCCAATGGCATCTGAAAGCGTGTGGGTTATATTAGGCAGCAAGTGAACATGTTGTTCCTGAAGTTGATGGCAACCAAGTTTAACAAGGGCCAAACTGTAATGGCTAGAAGACTGGGTCAGAGCATCTCCAAAACCTGCAGGTTTTGTGGGGTTTTTCCAGACTGCAGTTGTCAGGACCAACCAAAAGTGGTCCAAGGACGGAAAACCAGGAAACCAGCAAACAGGGTCATGGGTGGACAAGGCCCAAAAGCACCTACAATGGGCATGACAGCATCAGAACTGCAACACGGAGCCATGGAAGAAGATGGCCTGGTCTGATTAATCACATTTGCTTTTACATGTCGGTGGTCAGGTGCGTGTGCGTCCCTCACCTGGGAAAGAAGGCAAGCTGGTGGAGGCTTGGAGGATCTGCTACTGACAGCTTGGTGCACAGCATACCTTCAGAAATCTAGTGGTGTCCATACCTTGTTGGGTCAGGGCTGTTTTGGCAGCAAAAGAGGGATCTACTCAATATTAGGTGGGTGGTATAATGCTAAGGCTGATCGGTGTATATGCTCCATCAGTACGTGTGACAGCGTGAATTTAGTTTTTATTCCAAAACAATAAATTTGAGGTAAAGCCAAAGTCACATCACATCACATTACATTCGCCTAAATTCCACCACTTTGATTAAAACATGGTGATGATGATTGAGCCGCCCATTACGTGTAATCCTGTATACAGCACGGAGGGGACTTGAAATGTGAAATCTCTGGGATACGAAAGATACTTTACATGTAGTGCCAGGAGCGTCCTTGCTTTGTCCTTGCGAAACTTCACGCCATCCAGTGGTAGGTATCCGATCTGCTGGCCCTGTGCATACAGGAGGTACGTGCCAGATGTGGGAGGAGTCACGTCAGGGCGTGGCGTTGGTCGCACAGTCGGAGGAGCTACACTTGGTAAGCCTGCAACATATGAAAGCAGATGATCAGAAAAACGGTGCTGAAACCCCAACAGCTGGCATCTTAAAGCTGAACTCCAGCACAATCAAATGTGGTCTATAGACAGGAATCATGTGTATTCTTCCTGGAATTTTGGTGTACTTTGTGTGTTTCTTCCAGATCTGTGCAGTAATCCCTCTGTACAGGAGCTTCCTGTAATAAAGGCCGCTCACTGCGGCTCTCTCTCTCCTTGTGCAGGGGGACTGGCCTGGTCTCTTCCCTCTGCAGGCAGCCTGTAGTGGGCGTGACCTATTGGGCCCCTCCTAAAGCTCTGCTGATATTGTCACTGCTAATTTTACAAGGTAATATCTGAGTTTTCAAGGGCACACGGTGCATATAAAGCGGATTCAGATTATTTGTGGCTATTGGGGAATATATTTAAATGAGTGTTTGTTTTCTTTTGCCCAGAGTTGGTTGTAAAACTCAGACATGAAATATGAACAAAGCCTGTTTAACCAATTTGGATCTCCCTGGCTCTGAAAAATTCACATTTGGACAGATCTCACACTTTTTACGCAATATCTGGACAGAGAAGCCTCTCCCACCTAAATTCGCAGATTATGAGCTCTGGTGCGGGCAGGCCATGGGGCAAAGGGGAGGAATCTCTGTCATCTACTCGTCACTCGCCCGACCGATAAATCTACCTACATGACAGCATGGGAGGCTGACCTCCAACACGAATGGGACCTGGAGACCTGGCAAGCGGCATGCTCCAAATCATTCCGGGGTATCCTAAACACTTCCCTGATGGAAGCAAACTTAAAAGTACTCATGAGGTGGTACATTACTCCCACCAGGCTTGCGGCCATGTACCCATCAGCAGATCCCAGTTGCTATAGGGGCTGCCAACTCCTGGGCTCGATGATGCAAGAGGATCTTTAACCTCATCTCCAAGGTCACTAAATGCTCGGTCCCCAGGTCTGCATCTGTCGCCCTTCTTAATGCCCATATTCCTCATATCTCCAAACCCAATCAAAAGCTGATCCACTTTATGCTCCTCGGGGCAAAACTCACCATTGTAAGGCATGGAAACAGCCCAGGATTTCCATTATAGCGGTACAACGCAAGATCTCATGGATTATGGCTCAAGAAAAGCTGGCTAGTATCTTGTCGGACACCACTCAAAAATTTGAAACAGTGTAGGAACCCTGGGCAGCTCACCGTGGTATCTCCCTGATGGCTGGGGTTCACCCCGATCACCCTGCATCCTCAAGCTCTAGTTAGGCACCTGCTCCTTTTCCTTTCCTTCTCTCTTCCCTCCTTCTCTTTCACCCAGGATAGATGGTATGATTTAAGTATAATACAATACATTGTTATGTAGTCAATTCGGCAACACTGAAGGCTTGGTTGAGTCTGTGATACCGGTCTAGAGGCGCACTGGAGTCACCTTTGTCTCCACGGATACCCTTGCTAAAATTCTTAAGGGCGGGGGGGCGGTTGGGGGCCTGGCCAGGGCACAGGATGATCCCATTAGGGGTGCCCGGGACAAGTAGGACCCTCCCGACCGACTGATCCCATAGTCCACATCCCTACATCCCTTTCTCCTACTAGCCAGGGGTAAGCTCTTAATCTTCTATTACTCAGCCCACAGTTGTGCCCTGAAACACCAAATGGGGCCTTGTTGCTGACACTGTTTTGTTTGACACATGTTTATGATGTTGTATATCCTGCTTTTTGTCATGCTGTTATGTTCTGCCTACATTTTGATTTGAAAAATAAAAATTTATTGAAAGAAATATGAACAAAGCATATCCCTCTATAGTGTGTACTTGACTCAATCCAGAACACCAAGTGTCATTTTTGTCTGCTGCTTCATTTCTCTGCTATCAGCATGAATCACTTCTGACAAGTTTCCCTGACACCAAGACAAAAATGGTGACAGGGGAGGGAGCTCCAGTTGATTGACAGTTTAAGCTCTGTTCATGTGTGCTGTGTGAGGGGGGTGTGCCCCTATCCTCCAATCAGCTCTCCTCTCTGAGCTCTGCAGAGTGTAACTTCAGCCCACTTCTTTTCGGAACACACAGACAAGCTGTAAATTCAGCACTTTGAATGGATGTAGAGAAGACTGCAGATAGACAGGTACAACTTATGTAGGAGGATTTGTTTCATCCCTGTATGTCACCTAAGGCCAGTCACTTCACTAGGTATATGTCAGGGTTTATACCCACTTTAAGTCTGGTACACACCTACGTAGGGTTGCCACCTCATCCCTTTAAAAATTAACACATATTAATTACACAGGTTCGGTGGCTGATTAAGGAGGTCATTAAATTCACTTACCTGCATTAAATTAGTCTCAGACCCTGTGTAATTCATATGTGTTCGGGTTTAAAGGGATGAGGTGGCAACTCTAACTTACGGCTGCATTAGAATGCAACCAATGGTGTGTGGTAGGATGAATGCAGTACTGATGCGCTGATCGCGGCACATCGGTTTGCTTTTTTTTATTAAACTTTATTGAAATGTCACACTGTGATATTGTATTCATTTTACCTGCAGCAAGGCAGGCGATGGATTGTGTCGAACTGCACTGAAAAAAAAAGTAGCACATGAAATTCTTTTTTTTTTTCAGCACAGACCACTGCAATGCGATGATGTGAGCTGGTTAGCATTCTGCCTTGTCTTGTGGTAGGACTGCTCTGAAATAGCCATCCAATGCATTCCTACAGCACCTTGGATGAGCAAGCCCTTTAATGCTTTGTGTTCTTATTTATGCATTTGGTGTTTTGCTTGCTTCTGATCTCTGAACTAAATAACTAAGCATGATCATTCTAATAAAGGACAAAAAAAAGTGTCATGAGGGAGAAGGAACACCTGTCACATGACTTTGAAACTGGTCATGTGACATCACTCTCCTTGTCTCCACTATGCAGAGAACATACACCAGGACAGACTAAATAGGCCCCTTTGTTTCTGGACTCTGCTGTAAAACAGACGTCAGGCTGGGTGGGGCCTCTGATCACATATTTAGGCGATTACCGTGTTCGGTACTTACATGCCGGTGTCATCCCTGGCTGAGTCCTGGACCCCTCAATCTCTCTCCCGTCTTTATCCACACACCAGCAATAACCGCTATTGCCGTGACACTGCAGAGGGCTGAATTCTCCATAGGCATCGCACTGAGGTATATAATGCTCGGCAGAGGGGCTTCCGCCATAGTGATCGACAAGGCTCTGCTTCCACCTTTCACACATAGTCTGCGGCCTCTGGGTGGGTTCTGCTCAGCAAATAAAAGAGAGACAAGAAGGTATCCTCCATTATAATAATATAGACAAAGTGGACATGTAAAAAACATCCCACGCACTGTGCTGGCTAAACACCCCCACACACACAAACAAACACACACACACACACACACACACACACACATATATATACATACACAGCACAGCTTGGAAATTACGTTACAGCAAATCAGCCAACTTCAGACCAGGCTACAGTGAAAGCTACAAAAGTATCCTTTGTGTGACAATATAAATCATCCCAACTTGCAGCGTGACATATTTGCAGAGTGGAGCGCTCAGTTCACTATACCAGGGGTCTCCAAACTTTCAAAACAAAGGGCCAGTTTACTGTCCCTCAAACTTGGAGGGGAAGTCAGTGGGAGTAGAAAATGTTCTGGCGCTGATAACAAAACCCCATCGTTGGTGTCATTGGGAGGAATAGAGCCCCATCGTTGGTGTCATTGGGAGGAATAGAGCCCCATCGTTGGTGTCATTGGGAGGAATAGAGCCCCATCGTTGGTGTCATTGGGAGGAATAGAGCCCCATCGTTGGTGTCATTGGGAGGAATAGAGCCCCATCGTTGGTATCAGAGGGAGTAGTAGAGCCCCATCGTTGGTATCAGAGGGAGGAATAGAGCCCCATCGTTGGTATCAGAGGGAGGAATAGAGCCCCATCGTTGGTATCAGAGGGAGGAATAGAGCCCCATCGTTGGTATCAGAGGGAGGAATAGAGCCCCATCGTTGGTATCAGAGGGAGGAATAGAGCCCCATCGTTGGTATCAGAGGGAGGAATAGAGCCCCATCGTTGGTATCAGAGGGAGGAATAGAGCCCCATCGTTGGTATCAGAGGGAAGAATAGAGCCCCATCATTGGTGTCAGTGGGAGTTGTGTGAGAAGAGGAGTGGGGTGGGGCTGTGGGGGGGTCTAAGGACTATGATGTGAAGAGGTGGGGGGGGGGGACCAAGTACTCTGATGTGAAAGGGGATGCCTCAAAATTTTGCATATTCTGAAAGGCTGCCATGATCAGAAAAAGGCGGCTGAGAAGCACTGACCTAGACATACTGTATATGTGCCCTCTGGCCGCCATACTGTAAGAACAGGGCAGAGGTTTTGATTGGTGCATACCTGGAATGCCACACTGTGGCCTTCCGCTGCCAGGTGGCCTCCTTGTTCCTTCAATCTCATTGCCATTCCTGTCCACACACCAGCAGTGGCCTGTACTGCCATGGCACTGCAGCGGGACGTAGTTACCCTCTTCATCACATTCCGGTATAAAAGCTCCGATGAGCGGGGGACGAGGACCTCTGGGCTGAGCGGCGTGTCTCTTCTCCAAGCAGGGTGTGCTGGGCCGTGGTTCATCTGCGCAATAAAGAAATGAACGCACAACGCAGGTTAGAGAAGAAAAGAACATGACATAGCACTAAACATTGTTGTATATACGGTTCCTTTAGAATACTCCAGCAGGCGCTGTCTTGTGATCCCTTAGTACATTGCAGATATCTCATCATCCCAACTTGCAGCGTGACATATTTGCAGAGTGGAGCGCTCAGTTCAGTATACCAGGGGTCTCCAAACTTTCTAAACAAAGGGCCAGTTTACTGTCCTTCAGACTTGGAGGGGGAATAGAAAATGTTCTGGCGCTGATAACACCCCATCGTTGGTGTCAGGGGGAGGAATAGAGCCCCATCGTTGGTGTCAGGGGGAGGAATAGAGCCCCATCGTTGGTGTCAGGGGGAGGAATAGAGCCCCATCGTTGGTGTCAGGGGGAGGAATAGAGCCCCATCGTTGGTGTCAGGGGGAGGAATAGAGCCCCATCGTTGGTGTCAGGGGGAGGAATAGAGCCCCATCGTTGGTGTCAGGGGGAGGAATAGAGCCCCATCGTTGGTGTCAGGGGGAGGAATAGAGCCCCATCGTTGGTGTCAGGGGGAGGAATAGAGCCCCATCGTTGGTGTCAGGGGGAGGAATAGAGCCCCATCGTTGGTGTCAGGGGGAGGAATAGAGCCCCATCGTTGGTGTCAGGGGGAGGAATAGAGCCCCATCGTTGGTGTCAGGGGGAGGAATAGAGCCCCATCGTTGGTGTCAGGGGGAGGAATAGAGCCCCATCGTTGGTGTCAGGGGGAGGAATAGAGCCCCATCGTTGGTGTCAGGGGGAGGAATAGAGCCCCATCGTTGGTGTCAGGGGGAGGAATAGAGCCCCATCGTTGGTGTCAGGGGGAGGAATAGAGCCCCATCGTTGGTGTCAGGGGGAGGAATAGAGCCCCATCGTTGGTGTCAGGGGGAGGAATAGAGCCCCATCGTTGGTGTCAGGGGGAGGAATAGAGCCCCATCGTTGGTGTCAGGGGGAGGAATAGAGCCCCATCGTTGGTGTCAGGGGGAGGAATAGAGCCCCATCGTTGGTGTCAGGGGGAGGAATAGAGCCCCATCGTTGGTGTCAGGGGGAGGAATAGAGCCCCATCGTTGGTGTCAGGGGGAGGAATAGAGCCCCATCGTTGGTGTCAGGGGGAGGAATAGAGCCCCATCGTTGGTGTCAGGGGGAGGAATAGAGCCCCATCGTTGGTGTCAGGGGGAGGAATAGAGCCCCATCGTTGGTGTCAGGGGGAGGAATAGAGCCCCATCGTTGGTGTCAGGGGGAGGAATAGAGCCCCATCGTTGGTGTCAGGGGGAGGAATAGAGCCCCATCGTTGGTGTCAGGGGGAGGAATAGAGCCCCATCGTTGGTGTCAGGGGGAGGAATAGAGCCCCATCGTTGGTGTCAGGGGGAGGAATAGAGCCCCATCGTTGGTGTCAGGGGGAGGAATAGAGCCCCATCGTTGGTGTCAGGGGGAGGAATAGAGCCCCATCGTTGGTGTCAGGGGGAGGAATAGAGCCCCATCGTTGGTGTCAGGGGGAGGAATAGAGCCCCATCGTTGGTGTCAGGGGGAGGAATAGAGCCCCATCGTTGGTGTCAGGGGGAGGAATAGAGCCCCATCGTTGGTGTCAGGGGGAGGAATAGAGCCCCATCGTTGGTGTCAGGGGGAGGAATAGAGCCCCATCGTTGGTGTCAGGGGGAGGAATAGAGCCCCATCGTTGGTGTCAGGGGGAGGAATAGAGCCCCATCGTTGGTATCAGGGGGAGGAATAGAGCCCCATCGTTGGTATCAGGGGGAGGAATAGAGCCCCATCGTTGGTATCAGGGGGAGGAATAGAGCCCCATCGTTGGTATCAGGGGGAGGAATAGAGCCCCATCGTTGGTATCAGGGGGAGGAATAGAGCCCCATCGTTGGTATCAGGGGGAGGAATAGAGCCCCATCGTTGGTATCAGGGGGAGGAATAGAGCCCCATCGTTGGTATCAGGGGGAGGAATAGAGCCCCATCGTTGGTATCAGGGGGAGGAATAGAGCCCCATCGTTGGTATCAGGGGGAGGAATAGAGCCCCATCGTTGGTATCAGGGGGAGGAATAGAGCCCCATCGTTGGTATCAGGGGGAGGAATAGAGCCCCATCGTTGGTATCAGGGGGAGGAATAGAGCCCCATCGTTGGTATCAGGGGGAGGAATAGAGCCCCATCGTTGGTATCAGGGGGAGGAATAGAGCCCCATCGTTGGTATCAGGGGGAGGAATAGAGCCCCATCGTTGGTATCAGGGGGAGGAATAGAGCCCCATCGTTGGTATCAGGGGGAGGAATAGAGCCCCATCGTTGGTATCAGGGGGAGGAATAGAGCCCCATCGTTGGTATCAGGGGGAGGAATAGAGCCCCATCGTTGGTATCAGGGGGAGGAATAGAGCCCCATCGTTGGTATCAGGGGGAGGAATAGAGCCCCATCGTTGGTATCAGGGGGAGGAATAGAGCCCCATCGTTGGTATCAGGGGGAGGAATAGAGCCCCATCGTTGGTATCAGGGGGAGGAATAGAGCCCCATCGTTGGTATCAGGGGGAGGAATAGAGCCCCATCGTTGGTATCAGGGGGAGGAATAGAGCCCCATCGTTGGTGTCAGGGGGAGGAATAGAGCCCCATCGTTGGTGTCAGGGGGAGGAATAGAGCCCCATCGTTGGTGTCAGGGGGAGGAATAGAGCCCCATCGTTGGTGTCAGGGGGAGGAATAGAGCCCCATCGTTGGTGTCAGTGGGAGGAATAGAGCCCCATCGTTGGTGTCAGTGGGAGGAATAGAGCCCCATCGTTGGTATCAGGGGGAGGAATAGAGCCCCATCGTTGGTATCAGGGGGAGGAATAGAGCCCCATCGTTGGTATCAGGGGGAGGAATAGAGCCCCATCGTTGGTATCAGGGGGAGGAATAGAGCCCCATCGTTGGTATCAGGGGGAGGAATAGAGCCCCATCGTTGGTATCAGGGGGAGGAATAGAGCCCCATCGTTGGTATCAGGGGGAGGAATAGAGCCCCATCGTTGGTATCAGGGGGAGGAATAGAGCCCCATCGTTGGTATCAGGGGGAGGAATAGAGCCCCATCGTTGGTATCAGGGGGAGGAATAGAGCCCCATCGTTGGTATCAGGGGGAGGAATAGAGCCCCATCGTTGGTATCAGGGGGAGGAATAGAGCCCCATCGTTGGTATCAGGGGGAGGAATAGAGCCCCATCGTTGGTATCAGGGGGAGGAATAGAGCCCCATCGTTGGTATCAGGGGGAGGAATAGAGCCCCATCGTTGGTATCAGGGGGAGGAATAGAGCCCCATCGTTGGTATCAGGGGGAGGAATAGAGCCCCATCGTTGGTATCAGGGGGAGGAATAGAGCCCCATCGTTGGTATCAGGGGGAGGAATAGAGCCCCATCGTTGGTATCAGGGGGAGGAATAGAGCCCCATCGTTGGTATCAGGGGGAGGAATAGAGCCCCATCGTTGGTATCAGGGGGAGGAATAGAGCCCCATCGTTGGTATCAGGGGGAGGAATAGAGCCCCATCGTTGGTGTCAGTGGGAGGAATAGAGCCCCATCGTTGGTGTAAGTGGGAGGAATAGTGCCCCATCATTGGTGCCAGTGGAAGTTGTGTGAGAAGAGGAGTGGGGTGGGGCTGTGGGGGGGTCTAAGGACTATGATGTGAAGAGGTGGGGGGGGGGGGGACCAAGTACTCTGATCTGAAAGGGGATGCCCCAAAATTTGCATATTCTGAAAGGCTGCCGTGATCAGAAAAAGGCGGCTGAGAAGCACTGACCTAGACATACTGTATATGTGCCCTCTGGCCACCATACTGTAAGAACAGGGCAGAGGTTTTGTGCATACCTGGAATGCCACACTGTGGCCTTCCGCTGCCAGGTGGCCTCCTTGTTCCTTCAATCTCATTGCCATTCCTGTCCACACACCAGCAGTGGCCTGTACTGCCATGGCACTGCAGCGGGACGTAGTTACCCTCTTCATCACATTCCGGTATAAAAGCTCCGATGAGCGGGGGACGAGGACCTCTGGGCTGAGCGGCGTGTCTCTTCTCCAAGCAGGGTGTGCTGGGCCGTGGTTCGTCTGCGCAATAAAGATATGACCGCACAACGCACATTAGAGAAGAAAAGAACAAGACATAGCACTAAACATTGTTGGATATACAGTTCCTCTAGAATACTCCAGCAGGCGCCGTCTTGTGATCCCTTAGTACATTGCAGATACATCCACACTATTTTAGCCACACCCAGAAAATCACAACAATCGGTTTTTAACAAAGGCAGACATTCAAGATATAGAGCCAAACATACTTCAAATAAGAAGAATAGTCAGTGGGCCGGCTTTTCAACTGCGCAGGCGTTAACTGAACAGATGCACTGCGCAGGAGCTGTTGACGCTTCTCTTGTCTTTCCAGCACAAAATGCAGCCACTGTGCAGGGCACCACCTTAGTATTTGGAAAGCAGTGGGCGGCCTTTTCAACAGCGCAGGCATCAATCTAACAACTGCACTGAGCAGGTGCCACTATGCTGCTGCTTCAGCCATTGGCACATGCGCGGTAGCATTGGATGGCCACCAGTCCAGTGTGGCTGTTGGGTCGGCGCCTGTGCATTTGAAAAGCCAGACCCCCCCCCACGTGCCATACATTGGGCTGGTGCAATATTTATGCTAAACTGCTGGGTGGCCAGGGATGTTTGCAGGAGACAGACCTCTCACAGACTATCCCCAGCAAACAGGGGAGAAAAATATCCAATTTAATTAAATCTGCAGATTGAAAAAAATAAAAAAATCTTAAAAACGACTTTGAAATGACAATAACATGCTAAAGCTTTTAGTGGCTGGATTTACGCAAACTTAATAACCGGCAGCTTATTATTTGTGGCTTGTGGCCAACGCTTTGTGTTCAAAGCCCAACGCAGAACAACAGATGGAATAACATGGGGTTAGTTTGTCAGAAAATATCATATCTGAGCATACATACATGGCTGGCTGAAAAGCTTGAATTATACCCGCTTTTTAATTTGAAGCATATGCTGTGTGAGTGATGTTACATTTCCAGATAATGGTATGCTCATGGGGGCTGCATGTGAGCACTTTCCGTTACCTGGGGCCTGCGTGCACTGGAAGCCAACGACGATGAAGCCGGGGTTACACTGACAGGAGTAGGATCCTGGGACGTTGGTGCACGTAGCATCTGGGTCACATATGCGCTCCGCACATTCATCAATGTCTGTGGGAGAGAGAAGTCATGGAATTACAATTGTGCATCACACAGCTGCCAGTTACATGACCTCAACCGTGTATGTGAAATCCAGCCATAAACCTCGCAGTGTTTAACTAAATGGGTCGTGGAAAATGTCAGCGACTGGCCGTTGTTGAGATTATTCCATTGATGACATTATCCAGGTGTCCACTGAAGATGCTTCAAGGAAGGCCTGGGCAATTCTCATACAGAGAACCGTGCAGAGGCATGGGTTATGTGGAGGTCGGATCACAATATTCCCAACGCACACATGTTCCTAAAGATGGCTGTTCAGTATTGATGCCTGCCGCAGTGACCCCCAGGCTTGGAACTGTGGATACTCAATGAGAAGAAATGTCACCAGCACACCAAGGATTCCTCAAATGGGTCCAAAGCTTTATTATGTGGTCACATGGTACATACAAAGGCAACATTTCAGAACCACTTGCCTAAAGAAAGGGCCCTGTGTGGCTTTGAAACGTTGCCTTTGTATGTACCATGTGACCACGCATTAAATCTTTGGGGCCCGTTTGAGATATCATTGGTGTGCTGGTGATATTCCTTTGCATGTGGAGGTCAGAGGAACGTACTGGGAGCCATTTTGTTCCACCAAATGAACCAAGCTTCAGATCAGTATATGCAACATGGCCATTACAGTAAAACCTTGGATTGCAGAGTTCGTTCCAGAAACATGCTTGTAATCCAAAGCACTCGTATATCAAAGCAAATTTTCCCATAAGAAATAATGGAAACCAAAATGATTCATTCCACAATCATTTATCCATACAGTGCCTTGAAAAAGTATTCACACCCCTCGAAATTTTCCACATTTTTTCATGTTACAACTAAAAACATAAATGGATTTTATTGGGATTCTATGAGATAGACCAACACAAAGTGGCACGTAATTGTGAAGTGGAAGGAAAATGATAAATGGTTTTCAAAATGCTTTACAAATAAATATCTTAAAGGGTGGCATGCCTTTGTATTAATACTTTGTAGAACCACCTTTCGCTGCCAGCTTTGCACATCTAGAGAGTAACATTTTTGCCCATTCTTCCTTGCAAAATAGCTCAAGCTCTGTTAGATTGGATGGAGAGCGCCTGTGAACAGCAATTTTCAAGCTGTGCCACAGATTCTTAATTGGATTTAGGTCTGGACTTTGACTGGGCCATTCTAACACATGAATATGCTTTAAACTAAACCATCCCATTGTAGCTCTGTCTGTATTTTTAGGGTCGTTGTCCTGCTGAAAAGGTGAACCTCCACCCCAGTCTCAAGGCCTTTGCAGACTTTAATGCCCTGTACACACGATAGGATTTTCCGACAACAAAATCCTGGATTCATTTCCGACAGATGTTGGCTCAAACTTGTCTTGCATACACACGGTCACACAAATGTTGTCGGAAATTCTGAACGTCAAGAACGCGGTGAGGTACAAGACGTACGACGAGCCGAGAAAAATGAAGTTCAATAGCCAGTGCAGCTCTTCTGCTTGATTCTGAGCATGCGTGGAATTTTGTGCGTTGGAATTGTGTACACACGATCGGACTTTCCGACAACGGGTTTTGTTGTCAGAAAATTTGAGATCCAGGTCTCAAATTTTGTTTGTCGGAAATTCCTACAGAAAATGTCCGATGGAGCCTACACACGGTCGGAATTTCTGACAACTAGCTACCATCGAACATTTGTTGTCGGAAAATCCTTTTGTGTGTACGCGGCATAACAGGTTTTCTTCTAAGATTGCCCTGTATTTGGCTCCATCCATCTTCCCATCAACTCTGACCATCTTCCCTGTCCCTGCTGAAGAAAAACATTCCCACAACATGATGTTGCCACCACCATGTTTCACGGTGGGGATGGTGTGTTCAGAGTAATGTGCAGTGTTAGTTTTCTGCCACACATAGCGTTTTGCTATGACCAGACACCTACGCAGCCTCTGACCACCTCCTGTTATTGCTCTCCTGTACCATGTCGGAAGCCTCTGACATCTTCTCATGTAGCGTGTCTGCACAGCCTATGACCACTTCCTGTACCATATCCGCACAGCCCATGACCACCTCCTATACCATGACCACACAGCCTCTGACATCTCCTGTACCACGTCTGCATATATAATACACTCTTTAAATGTGTTTTAAAATGCATGGTTTTCCCTTTTATGAACAAGAAAATGACGTTATGCTGTTGGTCTGGTATAATGATATGGGGCTGGTATGAAATTAGTTCCAGGTCTGGTTTTCATTCCCAGTCCGGCCCTGTAGACAGTACAGCGGGTCCATGGAGAATAAACATAGCCACCCTCTATAACGAAGTCAGACTTTGGTAATTTTTAATCTTTGTCAATAAAGTGTAGATCTTACAACATTTTCTTTCATTAGTCAATTTGGTACCACTAAAGTCCCATCCAGTTCCCCCTTTTTGAGTAATTACATGTAAAAGACAAGTATGTCTTCCTGTCATTTCTGCTACATTCACACTTGAGCAGAGCAATTTTCAGGCATTTTTATTTCAGCATTTTTGAGTACATGTGCAAGTATTTTAAAAGCGTGTTTCAAACGTTTTACACACGTATTCAAGTTTCGGCCATTTTTGGTTTTAGCTAATGGAAAGCACTGGGGGAGAAAAGCAGTTCTTACAGGTTAAAGAATACCTTAAAAAACTGCTCTAAAAACTAACTTGAGTGTTTCCAGGCATTCCCAAGTCTACGGGGCCAAAAACACCCAAATCTAAAAGTAGCTCCTGTAGCGCCAGACATCAAGATGCAGGCACCTTAATGCTCATATGTGAATAGACACAATTTGATTTCATGGGATTTTGTTTGTTGATAAAGTTTCAGAGCTACAAAACACTCAGGGGTGAATAGGGCCTAAAGCAAAACTTTGATTCTGCCCAATTGGGCAGTATGTTGTTTGATTGGTTTGTGTATGGAACGGAAAGGACTCCTAGGCTCCAGAATATGTCAAATGGACAGCCATAGGTAGTTCCAGGGTGAGGCTCCTGGTGCACAGAGTCGGTCCCGGGATGGCTATTAGAAGATATGCTTGGGCTGGCCATGTCCTTTGTGTCTATAGCAAATTTTTAGTGCGACTGGGAAATATTTTTAACAACGTAATTATACATTTTAAATGAGTAACTATAAATTAATATACAGCACATAAACATTCAAATAGTTTTTAAAGGGGTTTACAACCCTCAATTATTCTCTAAGTACCAGAGATTAAAGGAAGGACATTTTACAAAGAGTTCTAAAGAAGAAGGTTCAACAATAAATGCATCTAATTATTAATTAGAGAAACAATTCCTGACCATTAACAAAGCAGCATGATGGAGGATACTGATTATAGTAGATGCAACTGTGAACTGGATTTCAGGAGGCTGCTCTGGAAAATGGCAGAAGAAATCTGATTGATTGCAGGAGGAACACAGACATCTTTCTGCAGCTTCTATGCATTAACGCCAAAGACAAGTCAGCTGGGCTGCAGACAGTGACATGTCCTGTGTCTGTCTGCTGACAGCAATTTGTGCTTTTCCCGGGTCCCGGGGCACTTATTTTCCAGTTGAAAGGAACCTGTATATGACCCGGCAACCTTCTTAACACAGGAAGTGGGAAAACAAAGCAAATTATGTGGAGGGTCTCTTTGATTTTCACACTTTGATGCCTCTTAAGACACCTTTAAAGCGTCTCCATCTATTTGTCGCTCATTCTACTATAATTAAAGTGAACCTGTCATTAACTCACCTCACACGAATATTAAAAAAAACAAAAAAAAACAAAAAAAAAAAAACATTACCAAATCACTGGTCAATTTGCTCTCTAGCTATCAATTGCATTGTTGGAGTTTGACATATTTAGAGAGTGCAGAGAGTCTATATATTTTAATCACACAGACATTATCAAGAAGTCTATGTAATTGGCATATATTATTATTATTTCAGGTACTTATATAGCGCCGTCAATTTACGCAGTGCTTTACATATACATTGTACATTCACATTAGTCCCTGCCCTCAAGGAGCTTACAATCTAAGGTCCCTAACTCACAGTCATACATACACATAATAGGGCCAATTTAGACAGGAGCTGATTAACCTACCAGCATGTCTTTAAATATGGTTGTGCGCATTTTGATTGTAAGCTCCTTGAGGGCAGGGACCTGATGTGAATGTACAATGTGTATACACTGTGTATATTGACAATGTAATATACAGCAGGTAAAATAAGTATTAAACACGTCAACATATTTCTAAAAGGTGCTATTGACATGAAATTGTCACCACATGTCAATAACAACCCATGTAATCCATACATACTTGGAACACCAAAACAAAGAAGTTCAGAAATGAAGTTATGTGTATTAAATGAAATGACACAGGGGAAAAGTATAGAATACGCCAACTAAAATGTATTTAATACTTGGTACAAAATCCTTTGTTGGTAATGACCGCTTCAAGACACCCCCTGTATGGAGAAACTACTCCCATGCATTGCTCAGGTGTGATTTTGGCCCATTCTTCCACACAGTCTTCAAATCTTGATGGTTCCACGGGCCTCTTATATGAACTCTGATCTTTAGTTCTCTCCATAGATTTTCTATTGGAGTCAAGTCAGGTCATTGGCTGGGCCATTCTAGCAGCTTCATTTTCTTTCTTTGTAATCAATCGAGAGTTTCTTTGGCTTTGTATTTGGGATGATTGTCTTGCTGAAATGTCCACCCTCGTTTCATCTTCAACATCCTGGTAGATTGCGGCAGATTTTTATCAAAAATGTACTGGTACATTTTTCCATTCGTCCTTCCTTCAATGATATGAAGTGTGCCAGTGCCGTATGCTTAAAAACAGCCACACACCATGATGTTCCCACCTCCAAACTTCACTGTTCGTATGGGGCTGTTTTTGGGGTGATGTGCCATTTGACCTCCAAACATGGTGTGTATTATGGCATCAAAAGAGTTCAATTGTGGTCTCATCTGACCAGACTATATTCTCCCAGCTTGTCTAAAAGTTGTGTAGCAAACTATCAATGAGCTTCAACATGCTTTTTCTTCAGCAATGGAGTCTTGCATGGTGAGCATGCATACAGGCCATGGCGGTTGAGTGCATTAATTATTGTTTTGTTTGAAACAATTGTACCTGCTGGTTCCAGGTCTTTCTGAAGCTTTCCCAAGTGGTCCTTGGCTCTTGGACAACTCTTCTAATAATTCTCTTCACTCCTCTGTCAGAAATCTTGCGAGGAGCACCTGGTCATGGCCGGTTTGTGGTGAAATTATGTTCTTTCCACTACTGGATTATGACCCCAACAGTTCTCACTGGAACATTCAGAAGTTTAGAAATCCCTCTGTAACCAATGCCATCAGAATGTTTTGCAACAATAAGGTTGCAAAGATTTTTAGGGAGCTCTTTGCTTTTACCCACTATGAGAGGTTTCTTGTGTGACACCTTGGTAATGAGACACCATTTTATAGGCCATAAGTTGAGACTGAACCAGCTGATATTAATTTGCACTGACAAGGGACAGGACTGCCTTCTAATTACTCAGATTTCAGCTGGTGTCTTGGCTTTCCATGCCTTTTTACACCTCCCTTTCTTCATGTTTTCATTACTTTTTCCCTGTGTCACTTCATTTTAATACACATAACTTTATTTCTGAACTTATTTGTTTTGGTTTCTTTGTATGTATTGCATGGGTTGTTACTGACATGTGGTGAAAATTTCATGTCAATAGCACCTATCAATAGTACCTGTAATAATAATAGCTAGAAGAGTAAAGGGGGGGGGGGGGGGGGTTTGTTCCTCTGAATTATTCAGCTGTGTGGGTTATAAATAGACCTAAATATCAGAATATTAATTAACATGGCGATTCACAGCCAAAGTATTCAGCAGAAGTAGAAAACAGCACCACTTGTTGGCTGCACATGATAAACATTAAGTCCTCATGCACACGGACGTTTTTACAGCTGCTTTTTTGAGCTTTTTTTGCAGCTTAAAAAGGCCTGTCTATGTTAGTCTATGGCTTCATGCCCATCTAGGCGTTTTTGAGCTGCAAGTGGCATAGGCGTTTTTAAGCTGTAAAAAAAAAAAACCAGGACCAGTGGGTTCTGAGAGACGTTTTTCAGCTGTAAAAACGCTCTAACGCTGAAAAACGCTCAAAAACGTCATTCACCAACGTTTTTTAGCGTTTTTGATCCATTGAAAAAAAAAAAAAAAATTTGAAAAAAAAAAAAACGCTAAAAAACGCTAACGCGGAAAAACGCTCAAAAACGCTAAAAACGCTATTGCAAAAACGCTGAAAAACGCTGAAAAAAGTTTAAAAAAATCACTGCAAAGATACTGGCGTTTTCATAACGTTTTTTTAACAGCCTGTGTGCATGAGGGCTAAATACATTTATATGTGGGTTCCATATTTCTTTTATCTAAACAAAAAAATAAATTCTGAAATTTTGCTGTGAATAGTTGTGTTTGGCTTTTACTGGGATAGGAGGGGGAGAAAAAAAGAAATGCGTCTGGCCACGAATTAAAAAACAAATGTCTGTTGACAGAAATTTAACAAGAATTAGTCAGAAATGGGAAATTTGTAAATATGTACTTCTATGTCCTTAAAGGGTTACTAAACCCAGCACCCTGCATTCAATATATCGGGTCTCCCACAGTACACAGAAATGCAATTATTTTAGTAAATATCAACTGCTAAAAACCTTTTCTTATCAGCAGTATATAGCAGTCTTGTGATTTCTCGCAGTGTCCAGCCAAGCACTGGTTAAGACTTGTAGGAGGAGTTTTCTGACTGCCCTATCAGGATGCATGAACCCTGACCCTGGAAATTGCTGATTGGCCCTGTGCTGATCACATGCAAAAAAAAAGCTCTAGCAATTAACACCAAACTGAGCATGTGCAGTCTGACTCCATAGGCTCTGTGTTATCAGGAAATTATAAGGGGACTGTGGAAGAAGGAGAAGACAGGATTAAACAGCCTTTTTACACAATTCAGAGGATTAACCCCTCGGGTTCCAGAGTCAGTATAACAAGCATGCTTTAGTGCATATACAGACTGATTTTACTGTTGAGGGTTTAGTAACACTTTAAGCTACTAAACCACAGCAGCCTTATTCATCAGGGATAAGTGTGTGTAGTTATTCAGTCGTATTCTCTCCCTTTAAGTGCAGAAAAGTCACCCCAGTGTCAGGCTCCAAGGGTCCAAGAGAGGCGGACCTTTCTTCTGCCGGAATCTATGTCTGTAAGCTGACACACCTTAGGCTCCACTGAGAGGAGCAGGGGATAGGACAGCTTCTGGGGGGGCATAAAACCCTGATCCTTGTGCTCTGACAAAGATATGTAATAAACAAAAATCCCTGAGTGGAGAATGCTTCACTATTATATAAAAGTGTGGAGACATACATTGTTAAAGAAGGATTTGGCCTAGTCCCTCTCCTATCTTGTCCCTATGATGGTTCCTGAATGTGAAAATCGTTTTTTTTTTTTCTGCTCTGCAATGAACTTGTTTGCATTGTCCACTTTTGAGGTTCCAATTATCACAGTCTGTACTTTTCATTCAGTTCACTGCAAACTGGGACAAAGAACCACATTCAAGGCCGTCAACCACATGCAAACATCAGCGGTTTAATAATTAGAAGATGACAAAATAGTGAGCATTATTCCTGCCAAGATAGGATCCGCTATAAGCAAACTTGGGTTATCACACCCTACTTCTTTCTATGAAACCAAAGATGGAAATGTGTAAATAAGAAAATGTCAAATTAAAAGGATTTGCCATCATTCCGACCAGAAAACGCATTTTCTTAAAAATATTTGGATTCATCAGAAAAGCCAAAGATACACTATATTACCAAAAGTATTGGGACGCCTGCCTTTACATGCACATGAACTTTAATGGCATCCCAATCTTCGTCCGTAGGGTTTAATATTGAGTTGGCCCACCCTTTGCAGCTATAACAGCTTCAACTCTTCTGGATAGGCTGTCCACAAGGTTTAGGAGTGTCTCTATGGGAATGTTTGACCATTCTTCCAGAAATGCATTTGTGAGGTCAGGCATTGATGTGGATGAGAAGGTCTGGCTCGCAGTCTCTGCTCTAATTCATCCCAAAGTTCTATCGGGTTGAGGTCAGGACAGTCAAGTTCCTCCACCCCAAACTCGCTCATCCATGTCTTTATGGACCTTGCTTTGTGCACTGGTGCGCAGTCAAAGTTGGGAGCATGAAATTGTCCAAAATGTCTTGGTATGCTGACGCCTTAAGAGTTCCTTTCACTGCATCTAAAAGGGCCAAACCCAACCAATGAAAAACAACCCCACACCATGATCCCCCCTCCACCAAATGATTTGGACCAGTGCACAAAGCAAGGTCCATAAAGACATGGATGAGCGAGTTTGAGGTGGAGGAACTTGACTGGCCTGCACAGAGTCCTGACCTCAACCCGATAGAACACCTTTGGGATGAATTAGAGCGGAGACTGCGAGCCAGGCCTTTTCGTCCAACATCAGAGCCTGAGCTCACAAATGCGCTTCTGGAAGAATGGTCAAACATTCCCATAGACACACTCCTAAACCTTGTGGACAGCCTTCCCAGAAGAGATGAAGCTGTCATAGCTGCAAATGGTGGGCCAACTCAATATTGAACCCTAGGGACTAAGCCTGGATGCCATTAAAGTTCATGTGCGTGTAAAGGCAGGCGTCACAATACTTTCGGCAATATAGTGTATATTGTTTTCAAAGTCAAAATTTTAGATAGAAGAGGAAATGTTTAGATATCCCGTATAACTTAAACAGTTATCAGTAACTTTCTTTGTAGGAGTCTTCTGGTATTTTAACTCCTTTTAGCAGTAAAGACCAAAATTCCCAAACTGTAATAAAAAGAAATACCAAAGACAAACACAGTAAAATGTGTGATGGGCCAATGACTAACAAGTGACCACAAGCATTAACAAGCACTTTGACATAGTTTTATTAGTCCAGGTATGAGCCTAACCTGACATGTAGCGAGTGAGTGTGCATTTTAACAGTCTAGATAAAAGGTCTCCAAACTTTCTAAACAAAGGGCCAGTTTATTGCCCTTCAGACTTTAGGAGGGCCAGACTGTGGCCAGTAGGAGTAGAAAATGCCCTGGCATTGGTGGGAGTAAACAATGTCCCAAGCTGGGTGGCCATTGGGGGTAGAAAATTACACAATGCCTGTGGTCAGGAGGAATAGTGCCCCATTATTGGTGTCAGTGGGAGGAATAGTGCCCCATCATTCATAATAGTGGAAGGAATAGTGCTTGTCGGGGTCAGTGGGAGGAATAATACCCCATCATTGGTGTCAGTGGGAGCAATGAGGTCTCATGGTTGGTGTCAGTGGAAGGAATAATGCCCCCTCATTGGTGTCAGTGGAAGAAATAATGTCTTATATCGGCAGGAGAGAAAGTGCCTCAAACACAGAGGCACGCAAAGGGCTGCATCTGATGTATAGATGGAGAGAACCGCGCTAACAAAAAATACAAATAAGCAGCAGCATATAGTGCGATTACACCAAAATTCTAAAGTCCTGTAAAAAGCTGCGCTAGGAGTTAAATAATTTGAAAAATCCCCTTTTAATGATATCTGCATCTGATGTGCTTGCTTGGGAGTGGGAAAGTTTTGCCCGGTATCAGAATTATATCATAAAGTTTCAAACTTAAAATGAACAAGTGGCCAAGCTATGAATATTCTTACTTACTGCAGAGCAATTGAGCTTTAAAACAAGCCCTTACTGACCTATGTAGTTGTAGGCACTGTGGTGCAATTTATCCTCAAAGTTCAGAGCAGAAGAACTAAAGTCATTATTTTAGCAGCTAAGTGCACCATGCTCACCCCTACCAGAGATTCTGTTATTTGTCTCCATTATAGATTTTAAAGCTGGAAAGCTAGAAGGGGGATCAGAGTCATCTAAGATGACCAGTCAATGCTGGGAAAGGACAGTAGGGTATGCAAGGTTGCAGAGTCAATGCTGGGAGGGGAAGCAGAGTGAGCTGATCTGCTAAATTAGAGTTGGGAAGGGAGGGTGGTGAACAAACTTGCTTGGTCGATGCTGGGGGGGGGCAAGGTCAGCTGAGCTGCTAAGAATATGTGTGCTTCTGTTGTGAATGAATTGCTATGAATAAAGAACAAATTGCTCCACAGTGCATGTGACTACAGAAGTCAGTGAGGGCTTGTTTTAAATCTCATTTACTGTTTATTATGAATATGGGTATAATTGAAAGTCCATAATCTGGCCAAGGATTCACTTTAAAAGTGGTTGTAAAGCTCATACATGAAATATGAACAAAGCATATTCTTCTATAGCATGTACTTGTCTCAGTCCAGAGCAGTAAGTGTAATTTCTCTCTGCTGCTTAGTTCCCAAAAGCATGAATCACTTCTGACAAGTTTTCCTGACACCAAGAGAAAAAAAGGTGACAGAGGAGGGCACAGTTTGTGATTGACAGCCTCAGCTCAGTTCATTGGTGCTGTGTGAAGGGGGGGGGGGTGCCCCTTCCCTCCAATCAGCTCTCACTGATGTAACTTCAGCTCTCCACCCCCTGCTTTTCAGAGCTGAGAGATCCTGTGTAAATTCTGCACTTTGCACGCATGTAGAGAAGAAAAGACTGCCGATAACCAGGTACAACTTATGTAGGAGGATTTGTTTTATTTCTGTGCATCACCAGAGGCCAGTCATGTCACTGGGTATTTGTAAGGGTTTATAAGCACTTCAAGTCATGGTTAGCAGGCTTATTTCATCAGTATGGATATTTTTACTGTAGTCTGCCCTCGTTTTAATAGAGGAGACAAGCTCTAAAGTATTTGCAGCTGAATCATAACATCATTAATTGTAGGACGATTTCCTAAACAGAAGACAAATTTCAGCAAGAAAGCTATAAAAGTAATGAGCTCTTACCAATACAGCTCTGTCCACTTCTGGTGTATCCGGGGAAACATTCACATGTAAAGACTCCATCTCCACGTGGGACACATTGAGATGTTGTCAGATCACAGCTGTGTGTGTCGTCCTCACAAGGGTTCCCAAATGAGCTGCCCACTGGAGGAAAGAAAAAACAAGTGAGGACATGAAACATCAGCAGTGTTACACTTAAAATGGTAAAAACCAAAGCTTTTTTTTTTATGGTGGAGGATTAGTACCTCTGCCAGGTTTTTATTTTGGTCTATGTTCCCATTGGTGGAAATTAAGCCTCTGGGCTATGTGGTAGAACAGGGGATTATACATCACAAATACAATAGAATGGAATGAAAATTATGTTAGTACACAAAACCGATCACATTTTTGTACTCCAACTTGCCTGTTCCACCAGACTAGCATTGCCCCAAACTGTGTATTTGTCATCTACTAAGTGGAAACGAATTATACTAGCGCTAGCATTAAAAAAAAAAAAGTCAAAAATCCTAGGAGTCTTCATGGGTGTTTCTTTTTTCTTTCATCTGGGAGGACGGGAAGAGGGGTTTTCTCAGCTAAACACACTCTCTTGCCTGCATGCTTGAGCTAAGGGCAGGTGGACTTCAGGAAGTAAATGTAACACGACTCATCTGCCCTTACTCAAGATGGCCACAGCTAGAAATGCAAGGGGCGGTGTTTTCAAAGCAATTTCTCTACAAACACAAAGCATGGAAACATTGGAAAAATTGAATTTATAATATACAGTGGGGAAACAAAATATTTGATCCCCTGCAGATTTTGGAGGTTTGCCCACTTACAAAGAAATGAAGGTCTATAATTGTTATCATAGGTGTATTTTAAATGATAAAGACAGAATATCAACCAAAAATCCAGAAAAATAACACAAATGTTATAAATTGAGTTGCAGTTCAGTGAGTACAATAAGTATTTGATCCCTGACCAACCAACAATAATTCTGGCTCCAACAGACTGGCTACAGTGTGTGTGGTCATGTGGTACACAGATTAGTCCTGGCAATTTAAGGTGCTCCTAAGACAACTCGCTATGTGTATAAAAGACACCGGTCCACAGAATCGCTTTCTTCCATTCAAACCTCACCATCGTGGGCAAGACCAAAGAGCTGGCAGGGACAAGACTTTTAGACCTGCATAAGGCTGGATTGGGCTACACGACCATCAGCAAGAAGTTTGGTGAAAAGGAGACAGCCCTTGGAGTGATTATTCACAAATGGAAGAAATACAAAATAACCATCAATCACCCACGGTCTGGAGCTCCATGAAAGATTTCACCTCATGGGGTAAGGATGATCATGAGAAAAGTGAGGGATCAGCCCAGAACTACAGTGGAGCCACTTGTGAATGATCTCAAGGCAATTTCGACCACAGTCACCAAACTAATTATTGGTAACACAATACGCCGCCATGGATTGAAATTCTGAAGCGCCCGCAGGGTCCCGCTCCTCAAGAAGGCACATGTACAGGCCCAACTGAAGTTTGCCAATGAACATCTAAATGATTCAGAGAAGAATTGCGAGAAAGTGCTGTGGTCAAATCAGACAAAAATTTAGCTCTTTGGCATTAACTCGACTCGCCGTGTTTGGAGGAAGAAAAATGCTGACTGTGACCCCAAAAACACCATCCCTACAGTCAAACAAGGAGGTGTGAAGCATTATGCTTTGGGTCGGTTTCGCTCCTAAAAAGGTACAGGCCGACTTTGTCGCATTGAGGAGCCAATGGACAGGGCCATGTATTGTAAAATCTTGGATGAGAACCTTCTTCCCTCTGCTAGAACACTGAAGATGGGACATGGATGGGTCTTCCAGCATGACAATGATCGAAAACATACCGCCAAGGCAATAAAGGAGTGACTTAAGAAGAAGTACATTAAGGTCATGGAGTGGCCTAGACAGTCACCTTAAATCTATAGAAAATTCATGGAGAGAGCTAAAACTTTGCGTTTCCAAGCGACAGCCAAGAAACCTTAAAGATTTAGAGAAGATCTGTAAAGAGTGGACCAAAATCCCTCCTGAGATGTGTGCACACCTGGTCACCAACTACAAGAAACATCTTACCTCTGTGCTTGCCAACAAGGGTTTCTCCACCAAGTGCTAAGCCATCTTTCCTTGGGGATCAAATACTTATTTTACTCACTGAATTGCAACTCAATTTATAACATTTGTACCATGTGTTTATTCTGGATTTTTGGTTGATATTCTATCATTTAAAATACACCCATGATAAAAAATGATAGACCCTTCATTTCTTTGTAAGTGGGCAAACTTACAAAATCTGCAGGGGATCAAATAATTATTTCCCCTGAGATGAAATGAGGAGAGGAGTGATTATGAATACATGAACACAGCACCGTCTTTATAAAGTGTCTTTAGACACACTGCAGTATTTATACAGCACCAGACACGCAGACAATGGCCGTTTACACAGCGATACAAGACGGGATTAAACTGTCCACGCAGAAAGCAGAGAATGGAGCAATGAGAAAAAATATGTAAGGTTGAAAAACAGCATGTAAGAGGAGGAAAAGCAGCCGGTGTGTACAATATACCGCACATGAATAACTTGTGTAACTGCGAAATACAGCAACGTAGCCAAATACTGCCCTTCTCCTCCCACCCTTCTCTACAAAAATGTTTCCTGGAATCTAACAGGTCACCAAGGCCAATACAGAGAGTTCAATTAATATGGAGCAGTCTTTATACCCTATTCATAAGGATTTTCTTCTTGTACATTGAGGGACACAAAAAGTCATATACTGTATGGTTATACTGCCTGCTACAAGAGGATTAGGCACTAGCACAAAAAAAAAGACCACATTTGACTTCCTGTGTCCCTCAGTGGACTCCAAGAAATGGATTTTACAATGAGTACAAAATATCCTTTTTTTCTTTAGTCTATTGAGGGACACAGGAAGTCAGATACTGTCATTTTTTTGCTAGTGTCCAGTCCTTTAGGCAGCAGTATAACCCAACAGTATATGACTTCATGTGTCCCTTAGTGGATTCCAAGAAAAGGATTTTACGGCGAGTACAAAAATCCTTTCATATTTCTCATCTATTAAAGGACAAAGGAAGTCAGATACTATCATTTTCTTTGTACAACCCTTCTGTAGGCAGCAGTATAACCCAACAGTATATGACTTTCTGAGCCTCACAGTGGACTTGAAAAAAAGGGTTTTACGGCGAGTACAAATAAAAAGATTTTTGTAGTCAACGGAAAAGTCCTTTTCTCCAGTTGTTCATTGGAGAATGCATTTGTCAAGATCTAGGTAGAGCTGTTGCCGCCAGAACAGGGTCGCCAAACTTATTAAAACAAAGGGCCAGTTTACTGTCCTTCAGAATTCATGGGGGCCGTGCTGTGGCCAGTGGGAGTAGAAAATGCCCCAGCTTTAGTGGGAATAGACTATGTCTCAAGCTTGGTGGTCATGGGGATTAAAAAAATGACATAACCCCTGTGCCATTAGGCAGAGGAATAGTTCCCCATCAATGGTATTAGTGGGAGGAATAGTGCCCCATCATTGGAGTCAGTGGGAGGAATAGCGCCCCATCATTGGAGTCAGTGGGTGGAATAGCGCCCCATCATTGGAGTCAGTGGGAGGAATAGTGCCCCATCATTGGAGTCAGTGGGAGGAATAGTGCCTCATCATTGGAGTCAGTGGGAGGAATAGTACCCAGTCATTTATATCAGTGTAAAAAATAGTGCCCTATCATTGGTGTTAATGGGAGGAATGGTGCCCCACTGCTGGAGTCAGTGAAAGGTTTGGTGCCTCATCAACGGTGTCAGTGGCAGCAACTGTGCATCAACAATGGTGTCAGTGGGAAGAATAATGACTCGTATCAGTGGGAAGAACAGTGCCCCAAGGGCCAAATAAATTCAAGAAAAGGGCCACATTTGGCCCGCGGGCCCCAGTTTGAAGACCACTGCTGGAGGTTAGACACTAGACAAAACTAAAAGGCACAGCCTCATCTAGTAGCTTTACCCCTGCATATGTGCTGAACATGGTCAGGAGTAGCAAGCATTAAAACCTATGACAGTGACCGGAGGGAAACATCATCTAGGAAATCAACTTCACGGACAACTGGACCCAACACAAATAGGAGGGATCTGTATCCTCCAATGAATCCCTGGAGAACAGGATTTTACATGGAGTACAAAAATTGTGTTTTCCGTGTGTTCATTGGGGGACACAGTCCTTTATACCTGGGACATCAAAAAACATTCCTAAAAAGAGGAGTGGAAAGGATAAGCCAACCCTCTGAGTACAGGTGCCCAACCACACGGCCACCAGTCGGACCTCCGATACTGGTATCAGCAGATGTTGAAACTTTCAGGGTCTACTTTAACCAGAGTATCCAACAAGCAATCACACACAATGCATTACAAGTGTTACATTGCAATGTAACAGGAACATGCTACTTACATATACAGTTTTGGCCATCTGCCGAGAACACGTAGCCAGGCACGCACTCACACCTGAAGCTTCCAGGCAGGTTGATACAGCGGGTGTTCTGCCCACAGTTTTCAAGCTGTTCCTCACATTCGTCGATGTCTGGAGAGAAATACAAGCATTGTACACATCAGAGCAAAAGGGGGGAGTGTCTCTTTGCCATTGTCCGGTTCCTGTGTCCCCTACTGCATGCCGTAGTTGCATTCTCTGACCCCTACACCACTCAGCAGTGATGTAGGGAATGGAGGACAGAACCATAGCATGCTGCTGGAGACACGGGCATCCAACACTTCCAGAAGTGTTAAATGTGGTAGAAACTCATGGTGGCTGCAGAGCTGGAATAGAAGGTAGGAAGGAGACACAGGCCCGGTGGGGAGGTGCAGATAAAAGCTCTTCCCCTCTGTATTTTTTTTATCCCTTACAGAGTTGCTTTCATTTTTGAATAGAAAGGAAAAAAGACATAACAAGTCAAGTTTATGATTCCTGTCTGTCACCTTGTTTGACTCAGACACACAGGGTGTCACTGGATCAGGAAGCGAGGAGACAACTTCCTAAACAGGGCCACAGACAACAATAAAACCTTGACTTTGGAACTGCCTGATGTGTGTATGATAGCTCTGGACCCAGAGAAGTGAAAATTGGTTCTGATGGATATATTGTAAGGGGTGTTTCTCTTCAAAGAAACAGATCCTCGATAAAAAAAAAAAACTACAGTGTGAGTGGACCCTGTTCTGGTCCTATGCTGCCTCTCTGATAGCGATTATTAAATTCTGGGATGTGTACTGAGGAGTGCCTGGTCCAAAAGTTCATCTCACTTAAAAGACTTTTTGAAAAATGTAATGGTTAAGAGAATCAGATACTGCCAACACGCTTCACGGGGGAGCCTCCTCCCTCTTCAGGGCTTGAGCAGTCAATGTTAATAGAATCACAAAGGGATCGAACTGTAGTTAATGCTCTTAAGTTCTTAACCATTAAAACTTTCAAAAAGCCCTTTAAGTCAACTGAACTTTGACTGGAGTTGGACTTTAGAAAAAAAATAAAAAGGCATAAAGCCAACCATATATCACTGAAAACCAGCTAAAGTTTATGAACAGGGGAAATCACTCCACTTATTGAACCTACCATTGCAGTCTCGGCCGTCTCCCCGGTACCCGGATGCGCAGACACAACTATAATTCAATCCGGTCGCTGGCTGGCACTGAGCTCTGGTGTCACACTGATGGGTGCCGTCAAAGCAGGGGTTAACTGGTGCCGGTTCCTGGGAGGAATCTGGTGGGTAAAAAGAAACATTTTAATCAGCACCAACTTTATATATATTCAGTAAGCAGTTCACCAAATTTCAAAATAATTAAAGTGGAACCCCAGCCACAACCAATTTTGTTCTTTTTCAGAGTGGGGAGGGGTTATAACCTTTGTTTGTGTTTTACTGGTAAAGGGACCACAAAACCAACCAAAAGATTGATCAACGTGTACCAAAATTCTTTTCATTTTATGAACCCTTTCCTGCCCACAGAGTCGTTCCTTTAAATAATTCTGAAAACCCAGGGGGCAGAAAGGATCGGCAGTCATGTGACCACGGTCACATAATTGGAAGCTGGACCCACCAGCTACTGATCTTTAGTCTGGACCCTCAATAGAAAGGATCAGCAATCATGTGACCACTGTGATGGGCAGTCACATTGGTCACAGGATCAGGAGCTGGTCCTGCCAACTACTGATGGTAAAGACCGCTCGGTCTTTGTGCTGGGAGCACAGAATAAGCTTGCTCTCACCACAAACATCTGCTGCCCAGCAGCGCAAATGTGTGGAGTGTGGGCATTAAAGCAAACCCTTTTGACGTAGCACATATGTATTGGGCATTTTTAAAAGGGTTGAGGCTGAAGTACAGTTAGGTGTGTGTGTATATATATATATATATATATATATATATATATATATATATATATATATATATATATATTATATAGGACACAGGCACAGTTTTAGTTTTATTCAGGTATTTACCAAAACATATTCAAGCTATAGTTATATAATGGATATGGACTGAAAGTGCACACTCAGGTTTAATTTGAGGGTATGTACATTCAAATCGGAGGAAGGGTTGAGGAACTACAGCTCTTAAGAACATCCACCCCCCTTTCTTCAAGGGGCCGAAAGTAATTGGACAATTGCATCAAAAGCTGTTCATGGCCAGGTGTGGGCTACTCCTTCGTTATTTCTTCAGCAATTAAGCAGGTAAAAAGACGAGTTGATTCTAAAGCCTCGTACACAGGGTACGATTGTTGGCCAACCGAGCGTCTGATTTTTGTCAAAAGGGCGTGTGCAGGGATCTTGTCTTGCATACTAACTGTACATAATTGTACTGCCACAAACAAGAACGTAGTGACGTACTACAAGGAATTTCAGCTCTTGAGTGCCACCCTTTGGGCCCCTTCTGCTAATTTCACAACATCCAGACAAGTGAAGGACACTCTCCAGGAGGTGGACGTTTCATTATCAAAGTCTACAATCAAGACTTCACGAGAGCAAATACAGAGGGTTCACCACAAGGTGCAAACCATTCACAAGTCTGAAGAATAGAAAAGCCAGATTAGACTTTGCCAAAAAAACATCTAAAAAAGCCAGACCAGTTCTGGAAAAGCATTCTTTGGATGGATTAAAAAAAGATTAATCTGTACCAGAATGAAGGGAAGAAAAAAAAAAAAGTGTGGAGAAGGCTTGGAAACAGCTCATGATCCAAAGCACACAACGTCATCTGTAAAACATGGTGGAGCTTGCAGTTTTATGGCATGGGCATGCATGGCTTCCAGTGGCACTGGTTCATTGGTGTTTATTGACAATGCGACAGAAGACAGAAGCAGCCGGATGAATTCTGCAGTGTTTAGAGATATAGTGTCAGCCCAGATTCAGCCAAATGCAGCAAAAATGATTGGACGACGCTTCACAGTACAGATGGACAATGATCCCAAACACGATGCAAAAGCAACCCAGGAGCTTTTGAAGGAAAAGAAGTGGAATATTCTGCAATGGCCGAGTCAATCACCTGATCTCAACCCAATTGGGCATGCATTTCACTTGCTGAAGGCAAAACTAAAGGCAGAAAGACCCACAAAGAACAACTGAAGACGGCTGTAGTTAGAGCCTGGCAAAGCATCAGAAAGGAGGAAACCCAGGTTTTGGTAATGTCCATGGGCTCCAGACTTCAGACAGTTATTGCCAGTAAAGGATTCTCAACAAAACATTAAAAATGAACATTTTATTTCTGATTATATTCATTTGTCCAATTACATTTGAGCCCCTGAAAATGGGAGAACTGTGTATAAAAATGGTTGCAGTTCCTAAAATTTGTACATGATATTTATGTTCAACCCCTTGATTAAAGCTGAAAGTCTGCACTTCAAATTCATTTGGATTGTTTTGTTTTAATTTTATTCTGGTGGCGTACAGAGCCAAAAGAATTAAATGTGTGCCTGTGTCCAACTATATATGGACCGAACTGTATAATTTGCCTTCCCTGGTTCTTACTTCACTCCTCCGCCAATGAATCCTCTGTTTTCATCACATACCTTATTTTAGAACCAGCAATGTCATTACTGGGTCTCTGCATGTCTCTCTAATGAAAGCAGATTATGGCTGGTCAAGCTTCCGGCTATGCATAAATCTACCCATTAAGCATATAGGGGGTGGCCTGGAGAGAGGGGGCAGCACCCAGGTGCCCCTAATGGACAGGCCGCCACTGCATATTCCCTTTTGAGCAGGACTCCTCCAATGGAGCCCTCCCCATGTGAAAGGGGCACAAAAGGTTCTTTACTTTAATGCAGAGAATGCATTAAGGTAAAAACATTAAAGGGATACTAAAGTCTTTTTTTTTGTTAAAACTAACAAATATGTTATACTTACCTGCTCTGTGCAGTTGGTTTTGCACAAAGCAGCCTAGAGCTTTCTCTTCTTGGGACCCGCTTTGGTGCTCCTGACCCCTCCCTCCTGTTGAGTGCCCCCCCACAGCAAGCAGCTTGATATGGGGGCACCCGAGCCGAGCTGCAACGCCGTATATCCGTTCAGACACAGAGCCCCGCCCTCTATCTCCTTATTGGCTCACTGACTTTGATTGACAGCAGCAGGAGCCAATGGCACTCCTGCTGTGTCTCAGCCAATCAGGAGGAAGAGTCCCGGACGACCAAGGCATTTGTGGGCATCGCTGGCTGGCTCAGGTAAGTATGAAGGGGGGCTGCTGCACCCAGAAGGCTTTTTATCTTAATGCATAATATGCATTAAGATAAAAACAAATCTTCTGCCTTCACTTTAAGGCTTTAAAACCATTTTGATCAGCGAATGTTGGAATCATTTTGAAGAATAAAGATAATGTTTTGTGTAACTTTAAAAGGAGCAGGAGACGCTCAGTTCTGTTCCTACTCATATATACAGCTGTGGCCGGGATCCAGCTGAGTGGAAACTTGTAAGTGGATAATTTATGTGAGAGCGACTTTACAAAATAAGAAAGTTTTCTGGTTACGGGGCGGTGCTCAATGTCTTGTTGGTTTTGCCTATACCTTATTTATTTAAGGGAAGTATTGGAGTATGAAGTGGGGGAGGTGGTGATGGTGGCACTAAGAAAATGGACGTTCTTTGTTATTCATTTACTGTAATTAAAGCTGGAGTTTAATCTGCTTATATTTTGCCTTCTCTAGCTCCTTCCCCTTCATCAACATACTAATGACATTGTTAACCACTTAAGGACCGGAAAGTTTTACCCCCTTAATGACCAGGCCATTTTTTTGCGATACGGCACTGCGTCGCTGACAATTGCGCGGTCGTGCAGGGCTGTACACAAACAAAATTGATGTCCTTTTTCCCCCCACAAATAGAGCTTTCTTTTGGTGGTATTTAAGCAATTTGACAATTATTTTGACAAATATTTGATAATTTTACTTTTTGCTAGAATAAATATTCCCCCCAAAAAATATTTATAAAAAAAACGAATTTCTTCATCAGTTTATTCCAATATATATTCTTCTACATATATTTGGTATATATAAAAAAAAAAAAAAAAAAAAAAAAAAAAAAAAAAAAAAATCGCAATAAGCATATATTGATTGGTTTGTGTAAAAGTTATAGTGTCTACAAAATAGGGGATAGATTTATGGCATTTTTTTTTTTTTTACTAGTAATGGCAGTGATCAGCGATTTTTAACAGGACTGCAACATTGTGGCGGACAGATCGGACACTTTTGACACTTTTTTGGGACCAGTGATATTTCTACAGCGATCAGTGCTATAAAATTGCACTGATTACTGTATAAATGACACTGGCAGAGAAGGTGTTAACACTAGGGGGCGAACAAGGGGTTGAATGTGTTCCCTGGGAGGCGTTTCTAACTGTGGGGGGAGGGGACTGCCTGGAGGAGGAGAGAGAGATCACTGTTCCTAGTCAGTAGGAACAGACAATCTCTCTACTCCCCTGTCAGAACGGGGATCTGTTTGTTTACATCGATAGATCCCCATTCTTTCTGTGGAGCGATCACGGGTGGCTGGCAGACATCGCGGCTGCCGGTAACGCGCACCAGCTCTGGCGCCGTGTGTGCGCCTACTGTATCTATTGCACAGACAGACGCACAACTACGGCAATTCGCGCAATAGAGCCAACCTGCCGCAGTATAATTACGACGGCTGGTCTGCAAGTGGTTAAAGAAAACCTTTCCGTTTTCATTACATGCTTTATCTTAGGCCCAGAAATGTATATAATAACTGGGTCTCTGCGCTTCTCTACACAATGCAGGAAAATGATGGCTGGCGGGAGGGGCCAGCAGGATGCCCTCCATAGCACCCTCAGTACTTCTCTCAAGAGCCCTCAATCCTTATACAAGCAATGGGCTGGCTCTTGGGAGGAGTTAAACAAATATTAAAATGCTTTGATGGGATGACACCTGTACTGCATGCATAAGCCGTTAGTTTTCACATCTGCATCCTCCCCCAACTGCATGCAGGCAGCCTTTGGAAATTTTATGTCCTTGAGGGTGCAGGTGAGCGGACAATGTCTGCATTTGGGGCCGCTCACCCACACAGCTGTCAAACTGGGACTAGTGGCTGTGTCTGTGCAACCGCTGCATCCCCATAGACATGGATTGGCTGCCTGCACATAGCACCTGGGGACTCAAGCCTCATTCACAGACTATGGGCCCCAGCACCCACGTGAAAGAGGCCTTTAGGCCCCTTTCACACTGGGGCGTCGGCGGTAAAGCACCGCCATTTTTAGCGGCGCTTTACCGCCGTTTTTGAGGGGGTTTTCGGCCGTTAGGTGGGCAGTAGAACAGTAGAACATGCTGCATTTTTCCTGCACTGGACCGCAGTAAAACACATCAAAAACACAACGGAATGCACTGGAACGCATAAAAAATGCATCGGACTCAAGTACAGTGAAAAAAAGAAGAAAAAATGGATAAAAATAGATGCAGGTGTTGTCAAAAGGAAAGCGGGACATTACTACACATTTTTTGGTCGGGTGACAAAATTAGGAGCTACCGGAGAGAGATCCAAAGGATCACTCAAAAGTGTTGCGATTTTGAGGTCTCGGAGGACCCAATCTTTTTTCGGTTACACGACCCTAAAATACCAGTCAAGATATATAAAAATATAAAAATAAAAATTCTATCCTGTGCCATCTTCTGAATGCAGCAAGAGCATGTATTCCGCTTAGATGGAAAAAGACACAACCACCCTCGGTAGGTAGGTGGCTCAGGAAGATGGAAGAGCTAAATAGATTAGAGAATCTGGTGTGGACAGGGAGGCAGAAACCACAGAAATATTGGGAGATCTGGTCTCCTGGAATCGCTTTATCAACTCAGAAGAGGGAGAGACTCTCACTGTTGAGGACCCAGGAGGGGTGAGGAAAATGCACCAAGTAACCGTCCAGATCTCAGGACGGGATGCATGTAACTGGGGGGAATGGAGGGGAATGGAGGGGAATGGAGATGGTGGGAGAGATATTGGTAATATTAATATCAGTAGCAGAGATACTGCCTTTTTTTTTGGGGGGGGGGGGTTGATGAATAACATGTTTAGGGGGAAGAGTCAAAACAACTAAGGGGAAAGTCTAATAATAGTCCCCCTGATCAGGACAGGGTGGTTGTTTTGCAATTATTTTGTTGAATTGAATGTGATATTAATGGAATGTTGTTCACTGAAATAAAGTAAAAGATTTGAATTAAAAACGCGCATGCAGAAACAGATCCGGAATGGATCTGGAGTTTTTGTGGCGTGAACCAGCCCTTTCAGTACAACTAAAGGCAAAACCTTTTTTAGTTTTAGATAGAGTACGATAAGATTAGAACCCCTGTCAGATTTTATTGATGTCTCTGTCCTTGTCTCTGTCCCAGTTAGGGAGATTCACCCTATTTGTCCTGTTTATCATTATCATTGAAAGTAAAAGAAAATCCAAAATTTGGGGTTGTCAGAGCCGGAATAGAGGGGAAATTTCCCAATGGGGACACTAGTTCTGGTGACAACCCAGGATTCCCTCACTTCCTGTTTTGGCTATGGGACAGGAAGTGAAGGTAAATCTCTCCAATAGGGCACAGGTGTTGAAAAAACTGACAGGGGTTATAACCCTCCCTTAATCTATCCAAAATGAAAAAAAAGTTTTGCCTATAGTTCTACTTTAAGGACAGGAAAGGAAGACACTGATTAGTTGAGCCTATTTGTATAATGCTTATTCGTACTGTAAAGCGTTTGTTACCCCAAAATTTCATATTCTCAATATGTGCCTGCTGTACCATGTACTTGTATGAGAAAGTCTCCTGTTCTCTTTGTATTGCTTCCTTTGTGTGAAATCCCTGGTGTTCCTGCCAGTCCCTCTGCTTTCCTATTAAAAACTGACCACACTAATCAGGAGAACATTCTACGGTCAGTTCCCTAGCTATGCTGGGAACTCAGCCTGCTCTCCTCCAATGATCAGACTTGTCCTGAAATGCCCCAGCTGCACAGCCTTTCACTGGGAAGCTCAGTGTGCTGCTGCTTCTCCTTCCCCAGTTCTTTTGCAGCTGAGAACCGAGGAAATGTGATCACTCTCCCTCCTCATTGGCTGAGATGGCAGCGCGGTCCCAATGGCTCCCGCTGCTGTCAGTGAGCCAATGAGGAGAGAGGGGGCGGAGCCAAACCGCAGCTTTGTGTCTGAATGCACACACAGAACAGGGACTGCTTGTTGTGGGGGCACTCGTCAGGGGCCAGAAACGCCGGTGAGGGACCCGAGAAGATGAGGATCTGAACTGCTTTGTGCAAAACCACTACACAAAGCAGGTAAGTATAACGTATGTTATTTTTAAAGAAAAAAAAAATGAGACTTTAGTATCACTTTAAGCTGATATGCATCAAATTGTTGAAGATTCTGTATTTTTGGCTCCATAAGTGACCTTGTTGGCAACACCAATATCGAAAAGACTTGATTTTCCAAGATTTGTGTTGAAGGATGGGTGAAAATTTGATGGCCAAACAGCCCCTGCATCCAATCAGATTCAAGCACTGTTCGGGTATTCTGATGACTGACAGCCTGCGAGCTGAACGGAAAATCCAAATCCATATGTGTATAACCAGCTTTACACTGTTTGCAGTAACAAATACATTTAATGATAGATTAATGAGCACAGAGCTGCAATAATTTGTGTTTTATATCAGCCGGGAGTTCAGCTTTATAACTTTACAAAGTGCCCATACCCCATGGAGAGACTCATTGCATCTTTCCATGGGGCCTGGTGGCCTCTGGCCTTCTCCAGCCCTTATCCTAATGAAGAGTTTATGGCCACCCCCCACCCCCCCTCCCAAGCAAGGCTTTCATTTACTCCGGCCTTTGTCACTCAAGACATTTCATTGCCTGCAGCCCCTAACCAAAAGGCTCTGTTTGATTTTCACAAGCATGTAATTTGCCCCGACACTTCCTACACGCTTTGTTCCTCTGACATTGTAAAAGGCGCGCCTATCAGCTCCTCTTTGTGTTGGCCTAATGAATGGAGGCACCCCTCTTCCAAGAGACTTTATGGAGAAGATTAGGTTGCTTGACTTCCTGACCCAAATTACTCATGCCCTTACTGAGCAGAAAAGGGGCTTTGTTACATGAAAAGAGGCAGAACAGGAGAACCTCCTCCGCCCGCTGCCAGCACACGAACACTAATAAAGCCGGGGAAAGGCCTGCTGAGACTCAAGGAAGCCAAAGAGGAAAATAATCCCTGAATGATGGCACCAAGGCAAAGGACATCGAACATCCGCTTAAAGCGATTACTGTGAAGACGATGCCCTGGACTGAAACAAAACCTGCGGAGTGTTAAAGAGGTTTTCCACTATGGGTAAAAAGAAAAAAAACTCTTCACATGATCCCCTGTACATGGTCACCCCAACATCACTGAGCGGGCAGGCTATCCATTTACTAAACACTGGTGACATCACTGAGAATGCAGCCTATCCATTCACTAGAGACCGGTGACACATTACTGAGAATGCAGCCTATCCATTCACAGGAGACCGGTGACATTACTGAGAATGCAGCCTATCCATTCACAGGAGACCGGTGACATCACTGAGCATGCAGCCTATCAATTCACAGGAGACCGGTGACATCACTGAGCATGCAGCCTATCAATTTACAGGAGACCGGTGACATCACTGAGCATGCAGCCTATCAATTCACAGTAGACCGGTGACATCACTGAGCATGCAGCCTATCAATTTACAGGAGACCAGTGACATCACTGAGCATGCAGCCTATCAATTTACAGGAGACCAGTGACATCACTGAGCATTCAGCCTATCAATTCACAGGAGACCGGTGACATCACTGAGCATGCAGCCTATCAATTCACTAAAGACCAGTGACATCACTGACAATGAAGACTATCCATTCACTAGAGACTGATGGCATCACTGACAATGCAACCTATTCATTCACTAGAGACCAGTGGCCTTTAAAAGGTAGCTTAAAGCGGAAATTAAACCCATACATAAAAGTTACCTTTCTGGCACGTGCTGTAAATGGAACACTCCCATTGGTTGTGCTCTCAACCAAACTGTCAAACCATCCAATGGCTGGTGTCATAACTGATCACATGTGCAGCATCATGGCAGTTGTAGATTAAACAGAGGCCAAGATGGCAGCTTCCCTGGCTAAAAACGATAGGGGGGTTTACTTCCACTTTAAACAAAATACATACATCATTCTCACTTACCATGTAAAGATCCAATATGGCTGGTAATGGCAAATCTAAGCACTTTCTCATCTTTATTATACATAGCAAACACCCGATCGACGGACAGCTTCTGCGCAGTGGGCGGGTACTTCTGTGCGTGGCCACACTCCTGGTAAGTAATGTTCTGCTTTAACCGGTAAGAGAATCTCTGGATGTCACCGCTCTGAGAGGTGACTGTGTACTCCCTGTATGCCGTGGAGGTCACCACTGAGGACAGAAGAAGTAAAGATAGCTTGAATTATACATATAAAGATGACATTCTTTTAGCTTATATTTTTTATCCAGACTAGATACATAACATAACGGATTTTGCGAAAAAAAAAAGGAAAAAATAGGAAATAAAAAAAAAAATATTGGCATTCCTATGGCTCTAACTTTCCTAAATATGAAACATTTTAAAACCACTCAGTGTCTGGCCAATACTTTTTTTTTAGGCGGCTGTTTGATATCCGAGCAAATCTGAACCAGAACAAAGTAAAACCGTTGACAAGAACCACAGAGGGGTAATGATTTTCATCCTAAAGTGAATTTACAACATACTATATATACTTACCAATCATCTTTGCGTTCAGTAAGCAAAAGAGGATAAAAAATACCTGGTATTTATAAGTATGGGACAGCATGTGATTGTCACCACTTCCTCAGCCCTGTGAAAGCTCCAAATCACTTCCTTTACCCTGAAAGTATTTTCTTCACTCCCAACAGCTTATAGGTGGTATGTGTAGCTGTGGAAGTTAAATTCCACTTAGGATGAAGGAGCACAGGGGGCACCTTTGGATAGCAGCATTGTCAGTTTTGGGGGAGGGAGTGGTATATGTATTAGCAGATTTAAACACACTAACATATTGAAGCCAAACTTCAGCTCACACTTTATAATCAGTTACAGAAAACCGTTTGTTTTTTTTTCCTTTTGGAGAAAAGATTTACATGAATAAATAAAAGCTGATCATTGTAAGCACCCTCGTCAGTGTTAAATGGTTTGTCTCAATCTTAAACATCTGGAAGAGAGCTTTCTCTTTTGAAAAACAACAGACTTACTGGCCAGATCACCAGATGAAAATAGAAGAAGGAAAGCCTAAAAAAGAAAACGAATGCAACCATCACATCTAAGAATTGGTAAGCTGTAGTATCCAGAACACCTGTAGAATTACCTGTGAGTTGAGTACCAGAGTATCAATTACATCTAAGTGTTTGCAACAAGGTATGCCTCTCAATGGGCTGCAAAATGCCTTATGAGATGTTGACTTTGTCTGAAGTCAAAATTTGCACACCAAGGCACCCATCTTATGGGAAGCTCCTGGGGTGCCCTACAGCAACACAATGTCAAGGAATTGGTTTAGACTTTCAAACAGCGTTATCGGGTAGCTGTTGTAGTTGAAGTAGGTGACAGGTGAACACAGGGGATGTATGCAATTGCAAAGCATTCTGTAATAGGTTGAGATACCCCACTCCCAGTGAGAGTGCCCAGACCCAGCAGCCGATGGGCCTGAGCACTGTGACATCACTGTTCCCAGGGCCACCAACACAGCCAATTTTAGCTTCTGTAAAAGAAGAGGAATTAGTTGGGCATTGGAGCGTAGGTAAGGGGATAATGTGCAGTCGGGGGACCTTTGCAGTGACAAGGTCACAACTCCCTATTAAAGTGGAAGGTACAGCCCCAAGGTTTAGGCATAGAATGCATTAAGGTGAAAAACCTTCTGTTCTGCAGCTCCCCCCAGACCCCCCCCCCCCCTTTTCTTACCTGAGCCCAATCAAATCCAGCGATGTGCAGCTCCCGTTTCTGTCTCTCTCCTCATTGGACAGATTGATAGCAGCAGGAGCCTTTGGCTCCCGCTGCTGTCAATCAAATCCAGTGACATGGGAGCAGGGGGCGGGGCCAAGTCCTGCTGTCTGTGTCAATGGACGCAGCAGCGGGACTCGAAGCGAGACCACACGGGTGCCCCCAGAGAAAGTGGCTTTCCCTGGGGCATCTGATGAAGAGGAGGGGCCTAGAGCGCAAGCGAGGCGACCCCAGAAGAGGAATGTTTTTTTTAAATGAGGGTTTACAACCCCTTTCATTTTACAATCTATGAGCGGGTTAAATTAGTGGGGGTTCTGCAAAGGTAAGCCAGACTCTAAGATATTGCACAGTATTTCCAATCTAACATGTTTCAGTTATTGCTAGAGTTTAGGTATCTTAAAGGAGAAGGCTAGCTTATGGAGGATAACATTGTCAATGGGGACAGAAGTGATGGAAACCTTCTCCAACTGGATCACAGAGTGCAGTAAAATCTCACAAATGTTCAACTTTTAGATTGTAATCTCTAAAAAGCAGGGCCCTCCGATCTCTCTTCTATTGAATCATATTATATCTGTACTATCTCCCTACATTTTGTAAAGAGCTGCACAAACTGCTGGCACTTTTAAATCCTGTATAATAATAAAAAAAAAAAAAAAAAAAAAAACATCTTTCCTATTCTACTTCAAGTTAACGGATTAAAAAAAATAAAAATAAGTGAGACACTTACAAAGTTAAACACTTTTGCTTAGTATTGCTTATATATTAGCTAGAAATCAATTGCAATTCAAAACAGCCTTAAACCTGACCCACGTCACTTACCTGATCCAGAATACTGGTAGATCTCATAGTATGGAGCAATTTGCACTGTCGAGGTCTCTGGGATGTATGGAATCTTCCCCCTAATGGTAGTCCGTACATGGATATAGTTATCTGAATCAAAGCCTTCTGCCGTTTGTGTGACATGAATGACTTCTTCTCCCGGGGGAAAACACCGCTTCCATGTTGTGAACAAACTTTGCCCCTGAACAATGGATGAAAAGAGAACATATCAGTGTTCAAAACACTAAAGGATTTATTGGTAGGGCAGTCACACTGAGAGAGCTGCAGAACGATAGAACCACATACTGTATCTTGCTAGAACTGTGACCCATCACTCCACCTCACCTATGGTCATGCAACTTCTTGGTGATGTTACGGGGCCATTCTCACCACTGTGCTTTCATCACAAGCATTTTATAAGCTTTTTCCAGGTTTGCTATGTATTTTTTATTTAATTTTTTTTATGCTTTTGCTCAAAGCCAGGAAAGGCCACAACAATCACCTAAAACACAATGCAGCTCATGAAAAGTGTTAAAAAAAACCCCCCATTAACAGAGTGTGAAGCCACAAGTGTGAGACAGCCCTTAAAGTGGACCAAAAGTCGAGCAAGATCTCCAACAATCCAAATCCTATTAAACAAAATCTTTTTCACTGCAGAAACCGTCGGACCATGATCGCTGAGTAGCAAGCCTATGATGATACAAGGGAGGTCAGAGTTCGGGTACAGCTGTCGATTGCCTGATCTTTCCTTTCAGCAGATTATGGAGACAAATACAGTCAGGCCATCCGGACCCAGCAGGGTAGAACAGGAGTTTTTGCGGTGAAGAATGTGGGTGTGTGTATTATATATACTGTATATGCAGTTAGGTCTATCTATATATATATTTGGGACACAGGCACAATTTTCACACTTTTGGCTCTGTATACCACAAGAATAAAATTAAAATGAAACAATCCAAATGAATTTCAAGTGCAGACTTTCAGCTTTAAATCAAGGGGTTGAACATATGTATCAAGTACAAATATTTAGGAACTGCAACCATTTTTATATACAGCCCCCCCCCCCCACCCCAACCCCCTCTGGACTGACAGTATATCTCTAAACACTGCAGAATTTATCCGGATGCTTTTGTCACATCATCAATAAACACCAATGACCCAGTGCCACTGGAAGCCATGCATGTCCATGTCATCACACTGCCTTCACTATGTTTTATAGATGACGTTGTGTGCTTTGGATCATGAGCTGTTCCAAGCCTTCTCACTTTTTTATTCCTTTTTTATTCTGGTACAGATTAATCTTAGTTTCATCTGTCCAAAGAATGCTTTTTTTTTTGGCAAAGTCTAATCTGGCTTGTCTAATCTGGCTTTTCTAATCTTCAGGCTTAAGAATGGTTTGCACCTTGTGGTGAACCCTCTGTATTTGCTCTTGTGAAGTCTTCTGCTGATTGCAGACTTTGACAATGATACGCCCACCTCCTGGAGAGTGTCCTTCACTTGTCTGGATACAGTAAATGGGTTTTTCTTTACCATAGAGAGGATCCTGTGATGATCCACCACTGTTGTCTTCCGTGGCCGTCCAGGACTTTTTATGTTTAATGTTGCTTGGCCACTCCTAATGTTGCTTCCATCTCTCTGATGGATTTGTTTTTGTTTTTGAAGTCTTACAATGGCTTGTTTCACTTGCATGGAAAGCTCCTTCAAACGTATGATGTTGGTTCACAGCATTAGATTCCAATGCAAATACCACACTGGGAATCAACTCCAGACGTTTACCGGCTTAAATGATGAAGAAATAATGAAGGAATAGCCCAATGCCTGACCATGAAACAGCTTTTTGATTCAATTGTCCAAATACTTTTGGTCCCTTGAAATAGGGGGGATGGCTATTCTTAAGAGCTGTAATTCCTAAACCCTTATTCCGATTTGGATGTACATACCCTCAAATTAAACCTGAGAGAGTGCAATTGCAGGCAATATCCAGTATATAACTATAGCTTGAATGTTTTGGTAAATACCTGAAAAAAAATAAAATTGTGCCGGTGTCCAAATATATATATATGGACCCAACTGTATACATACACACCACACAAACACAGCCACATTTTTATTTTACTTACCAGTAATACTGAATCCATTTTGATGTCCTGGTTTTTCCAAAGCAAAAAGCCACCCAAAAAGGCCACCAATGGCCGTCAGTGGTGTCAGTGACCAGGACGCGGGTTCAGGGACTTGGCTGATGGCTGTGTAAGCTCTTCATCATTCACCACAATATATGCATGCAAGTCGATCCCGTCAAAGGTGACTGGTCTCTGTCCCACAAGCAGATTCCCGCTCACTTTCCCATTAACACGGTGTGGGGCTCCTGCAAATAAGGAAAAAAGCGTTTAAAAAAATGTCAACTTACTGGGTGTAAACAGAAGATGCTGGCTGTAAATTGTGGAGGTAAAAAGAGTAAAAGCATAAGGTGAAGTGAAATTTACCCAAATAGGAGGAGGAGATAATCACAACCCAAACTATTCAGTTACCAGCTATTGGTAAACACTAGGCGGTTGAGCAAGAGCAATGTACTGTATGCCCAGAGTACAATAATGTACAGGTAAGCATGCTCATTTATTAATGTAAAGTAGTGCCTGCAGCTCTTTTCCAAAACAGGTCCATATTCCGAACTTCTACACCAGACTGATGGCAAATCCATAGCAGAGAATGGAGAAGGCAAAAAAAAGAGACGTGACGTACAGAAAGAAAAAAAAAAAAAAAAAAAAAAATCGGAGAGAGGGAGGAGAAGGTGAAAGAGAAGAGGAAATGAAGAGAGATATTTTGGATAATAGGAGAGGAGAGGAGAGAAAAAGGTAAAAAACGACGCTAGAGACAGAGAAGAGGGAGAAAACAAAGAGAAGAAAAAAAAAGAGCAAGAGAGAGAGAAAAGAGCAATAGAGCGAAAAGAGAGAGAGAGAGGAGCAAGAGAAGAGAGAGTAGAGGTAGAGAAGACGGAGACATGCTGGTAGGTTAAATGGCTCCTGTCTAAATTGGCCCTACTATGTGTATTTATGAATGCAAGTCAGGGACTTTAGATTGTAGGCTCATTGAGGGCAGGGACTGATGTAAAAGTACAATATATATGTGTAAAGAACAGTGGCTAAGTGGTTAGCACTTCCACCTAGCAGCACTAGGGTCGTCAGTTCGAATCCCAACATGGCACCACCTGCCTGGAGTTGGTATGTTCTCCCTGTGCCTGCGTGGGTTTCCTCCAGGTACTCCAGTTTCCTCCCACACTCCAAAGACATGCTGATAGGTTCATTGGATCCTGTCTAAAATTGACCCTAGTATGTATGAATGTGAGTTAGGGACCTTAGATTGTAAGCTCCTTGAGGGCAGGGAGTGATGTGAATGTACAATATATATGTGAAGAGCTGTGTAAATTGACACTGCTATACAAGTACCTGTAATAAATAAATAATAAAGCACTGTGTAAATTGATGGTGCCATTTAAGAACCGGAAATAAAAATAAGTGAGGGGAGAGAGAAAAGTATACCAGGAAGTAAAAGACAAACTAAGGGCTCAACTGAATGAGCTTTGATCCCTGAAAAGCATTAGGCTATATCGCTTTCCTGAGCCCCGCATTAGCATGCTGCAATTGCGTGCAGTTTGCAGAGCAACAGGGGGTGTAATTCCTGTGATGTGTACATCTTTGGCATCTGCAACCTAAGGGGAAAGCGGTTCGGGGGTGTTACCGACCCTCAACTGCTAGTATGAACGCGCCCTGAAAGTAAGAAAGAAAGGAAAGCAGAAAGGCAATAAAAAGTGAAATAAAAAAATAAAACTGTCAGAAAAGGTACTGAGAAAATAAAAAAGATACAGAGTAGGGAAATAAATAGGACACATAAAGTGGAGGACAAAAAGTGGGCAAGACAGAATAAAAGTAAAAAGATGTAAAAGGCAAGAGAAAGTAAAAGAGGGAAAGGCCAAAGTGAAAGAAAAAGGAGGTCAGAAAACAGAAAGAAAAAACTAGAGGGGAAAGGAAAGAGAAAGTGGAGAAAAAGAAAGTGAATAATGCAAAGTGAAAGTGAAAAGCAAAAGAAAAGGAGAAACAGAAAGGCAAGAGACATAAAAGAGAAAGTGGAAGAAGGGCAACTAGAATAAACACAAAGTAACGGCGGCACATCCAGCTACACAACAGATTACCTTTTGGTAGACAGTGTACGCCATTGCCATAGTAGCTGTCCTGGCAGTGGCAGCAGAATCCGGTGGAGTAGTCTGTACAGAATGCGTATGGAGAGCAGTACCCCAGCTTCCTGTCACATGTCTCTCTACTAACTGGGTTGAATGTGAGAACTGCAAGGAGGAAACAAACAGGAGCCAAATGTTATCAACAGTTTGTAATGTTATAATTCAGGAATAAAAAGTACAGAGTTGTAATGGTCCTGACAGTAAAGTCTCCCAACTCCCCCCGGCCCCAAAAGTGATATAATTTACTGTTGTCCTGGCTTCCTTTTGCATGAAAAGAGGACAATTTAAGAAAGGGATAAAGGCCACGCACCACGGAATGGAGGCCGGGCTGTGACTTCAAGCCCAGTGTCAAGCAAAATGGCGCTGTACGCCCAGTGTCAAGCAAAATGGCGCTGTACAATATATTCTTATGCCTGGCTTAACCCCAAACAATATTACAAGCTTGAATCTAGTTCTCTGTTAGGAAATGGAACAAGAGTGCAGATTGTTTCTTTGGGCAGTGTTTTGTTGTCTGTAGCTGAAGGGAGAAACTTCAAGGAAGTTATGAATGGTTTGGGGCCAAATTATAGTTTTTATGAGAGAGAGGGGAGAGGGGGGGAGAGAGAGAGGAGGGAGAGGGGGGGAGAGAGAGAGAGGGAGAGAGAGAGAGAGAGGGGAGAAGAGGGAGAGAGAGAGAGAGAGAGAGAGAGAGAGAGAGAGAAGGGAGGAGAGAGAGAGAGAGAGAGAAGGGAGAGAGAGAGAGAGAGAGAGAGAAGGGGAGAGAGAGAGAGAGAGAGAGAAGGGAGAGAGAGAGAGAGAGAGAGAAGGAGAGAGAGAGAGAGAGAGAGAAGGAAGAGAGAGAGAGAGAGAGAGAGAGAGAGAGAGAGAGAGAGAGAGAAGGGAGAGAGAGAGAGAGAGAGAGAGAGAGAGAGAGAGAGAGAGAGAGAGAGAGAGAGAGAGAGAGAGAGAGAGAGAGAGAGAGAGAGAGAGAGAGAGAGAGAGAGAGAGAGAGAGAGAGAGAGAGAGAATGAATATATAAGAAAGGATTCCAAGAGCACTATGGGTTAGCTAAAGAGGGCTCAGCCCAACTATCTCCATTCATGCAGCTTGTCTTTTTATGATACTTCAGAGTGAGCTGCCCAATAAGAGATGAGTCACTGCGCTAGATTTGATTACAAACTTAATCCAAGGTGCCCTTCGGTGGAATGAACTGAGACAAAATTGCCCAACTTCAGTCCAGTCTGTAGAGAGTGTACTTAAAGGGTAAGTTCATCTTTACAGAAAACTCTGTAAGGTGAACTTACACAGGTACCCCTCCTCGCCCCCCCCCCCCCCCCCCCCCCCCCACCCCCCCCCCGGTTCCAAGCCCTGGTATTTCCGCGTCAGGAGCCCGGGGCTTAGAAATCCTCTGAGGTGAATGTCCTCCAATTGGTCTGCGCCTTCACATGGGCGGCACCGACCAATCAGAAGCTGCATAGCCTGTCCTGTCAGCTATGGAGCAGACACGGAGGAGGGGGACCTGTGTAAGTTCACCTTACAGATTTTTCTGTAAAGGTGAACTTACACTTTAAAGTCAATCTCAGAGAAAAGGAAAAATCCTATCTTGCACTAGGACTGTCCTACATGGCAAAGTTAGGTCGAGTCGAGTGGCTTGTCCCTCAGCAGGGCTATGGGCTCATTATTGGACTTGATGATGTCAGATGACATGCAATTGGCCGAGTGTAGAGAAGAGGCTGCTGGGACAGGTCTTACAGCCTGGAGGGAGACTGCGGGAGCGATGGGTATGGTAAGCAAACGTGCTTTTCATGATCCACCTGAGCAAAACAGACATTTAACCCTCGCAGTGCTGAGGCTGCCCTACTGCAAGAGAGATTTTTTCCTTTCCCTTTAATTTAGCATTAAATGTGACCAATTATGACAGAAATATGAGCGCTGCCATCGCCAATTCGTTTTTCATGGTGTAAGCTCCAGGGAAGTCACCCAGATCTTAATTTGTTCAATGTCAGTGACACACTGCAAGTGGATGACCACTCTGGAGCTTACACCTTGAGGCTGGGTTCAAACTAGTGCGAACTGGATGGTGGGTTTTGCCGCATCCGATTGGCATGTCAGGAGACTGTGACCGGCTCTCTATGGAAGCAGTTCACACAGGAGTCCTGTGCGTCTTCTGGCCCGTTTCAGGTTTGAATTCAGCCAAAAATTCGGACTGAAATTGGGCCCAAAATGATGAACAGGGATGCACTGGACCCGTGCTGTGAGCCACTCCGTGCAAAAATGTGAACCTAGTCTAAAGAGGTACTATGGAGGCTATATCCAAAATAATGTAGGCAGAGAACAATGGATTAGTCACCAGTACTGCCCGTGGTCTCCCTAATGCCAGGTACACATGGGATGGATATCGTCTGAAATCAGCCGGTCAAAAACCGGCCAACATGGGGCCTGTGTATACAGCTCCCTGTTCCTCAAGACCGGCTTTTGTCATATGGTCATGCTGGAAAACCAGCATCTGATCAGCGCTGGCAGCCAATGGCTGCAAGCACCGACTTGCGTACGTAGGCAGGGGGGGCGTGGTGTGGTGTTGCAGTCTCCCTGGCAGAACACAATAGCACAGCAGGGAGATCGCTTCTACTAACATTGCTTGTGTTAGTACAGCAATCTGACAGTTTTTTTGTTCCACATGGAATCAAACACTGCCAAGTAGGATAATAAAAATCTCTGGGTTTAATGAATCATTTTTTCTGTATGAAAAAGAAAAGAAAAAAAAAAAAAATCAAATGAAGGTCACTGAATATGAATATGCAGGGCAATAGGATCAGTCACCCAGCAGTTTGGCAGCAGTGCATTCAGCACGGTACTTGTAGCATTTTGCACCCTTGGTGGACTTTTTAGTACAGCATTTTAGGGGTTAAAGTGGAACTAAAGTCTAATATTTAAAAACGGTGAGCAGGCAAGGCTCTTTACTGCAGTATTTTGTAGAATGTTAGATTCCAGCATAGTGCCTATGTGCAGGGTGACTGCATTCCTGCACCAGCCAATCAAGATGTCCGAAGATCGGCACCCAAATGAAGCCTGGAAAAAGATGCTGGTGTAGGACCTCATTTAATTTAAGGAAAGTATCTCTCAGTTTACTTCTGCTTTAACCTCCCTGGCGGTATTCCCGAGCGTGGCTCGGGGTGAATTTTCAGTACCAAAAGCGGTAATACCGAGTCACAGTCAGGATCGCATCGTAGGATCCAGGCAAATTTACTTAACTTGTTTCCAGGATCCTGCGATGTGTGTGTGAGCCGTGTCTCCGCTCGATCTATCACAGTGCCGAGCGCCGTTCCCTGCGAACGTTGCAACGCACGAGGACGGAGAACGGCGCCAAATTCAAAAAGGTTAAAAACACACAATACATACAGTATAATGTAATCTTACAGATTACATTACTCAAAAGCGGTTTTAGACCAGCTAGAAAAGAGTGATAGTAAATTAGAATCACTTGCAGATTGAGCGATAGTGATTTGTGGGGAAATTCGTAATCAAACACTGAAAGTAATGACAGCGACAATTCTGCAACTGAGAAAATTTTTGTGTTTTTCATCCGATTAAATTATTGAATGATTTTTATTATTATATTATTTGTTATAATTATCTATAGTTATTTATATTATAATTTATGATTTCGGGTTTCAAACTTCATCATACCCGGGATGTCTACTAGACTCTTGTTTAGACAGATTTAAGTGTGTTATTCCTAAGAATTACAGGCCTACAATATAAAACGCCAAATTTCCATGCAAAACAATTGTACCGCTTTGAGCATCAAAAATCTGACATAATCATACCGCCAGGGAGGTTAAGATTGGGGTTAAGGGTCAGAATCTAAAGTTAGCATTTAGGGGGGTAAAGTATCTAAGGCCATAACTTTTTGTGTAGGGAATGGTGAACTTCTTTCAATATTTTATTAGCCTTCCAAGCTATGTTCTGTAGATTACAGAATACTGCCCCTCATGGGCGTCCGCAGCATAGGGCAAAGGGGGGAAATTGCTGCTCGACTACTTGGCTGTTCTGGGATTGGCTGCCTGCCTGTGTATGTACGTAGCTATGCAGATCCGGCCGGCGCCAGCTCCTCCCACAGGTGCGTGCAATCAGTCAGTGGCCGAGAATACGCTGCCAGTGCCTGGGCCTATCGCATCACAGGAGGAAATCCTGAAGAACCACAGGTAACAGCAGTGCCAGTTAGAGAATATATATATATAGGAAAGTTGGACAGCTGAGATATTGCTTGAAAAGATATTTGTGCATTATGTAATCTTCTTCACTTTGTATGGAAGTTACTCAGTCTCAGGCATACCATGCCCATATAAATATAGCCTAGAGAATGTACATCTTTCTATATTGCAATACATATGCTGTGGCCATATTTTGATCTTGATGAATACAACCTATACTGTATTGCAACCAGTTTCAATTTTGGCAGCAAATTTCAATTTAGTTTTAGTCTTAGTCTTAGGACTAAAATGGCATCTTAGTTTTAGTCCCATTTTAGTCTTCTGCAATTGCTTTAGTTTTAGTCGTATTTAGTCGACTAAATCTCCAGTTCATTTTAGTCGACTAAAATCAAATGGGTGTAGTTAAATTGTAATGCATTAGTTAACATTCCTCTGCAACTTCCAAACTCATTATATACTGCTGGAGTGAAAAATCAAATGTTATTATTTATGATATTGAGGTATAAACATGCACTACAGACAAGTGTTAATTTTGAAGTCAAATTTCAGTTTAGTTTTAGTCTTTTGACTAAAATGGCATTTTAGTTTTAGTCCCATTTTAGTCAACTAAAATAGTATTCATTTAGTCGACTAAAATGTTTTAGTCGACGAAATTAACACTGATTGCAATATAGAAAGATGTACATTCTCTAGGCTATATTTATATGGGCATGGACTGGTACGCCTGGCCTGAATAACTTCCAATACAAAGTGAAGCTGAATTATCTCAAGAGCTATTTCACACTGCCATCTGGCCGCGTTATCGGTAAAGCGCCGCTTTACCATAATTTCAGCGGTGCTAAATCGGGTGCTGTTAAAACCCCCGCTATCGGTCGAAGAAAGGGTTAAATTTGACTGTGTATTGCCGCTGTCAAAAAGGCTTTTTATCCTAATGCAGTGAATGCATTAAGATAAAAAAAAACCTTCTGCTTTTACAACTCCTTTAACTAAGCTTCATTTTATCATGAGCCACCAAAAAAAAGCAGCAATAGGATCAGACACTACAAAGCCATGATAGATGACCCCTGTCTGTCACCCTCAGGGAGGTAAACATCTGTCTGTCAGTGGCTACCTTAACACAAATGGTACAATAATTTTCATACTGGTCTTACCATCAGTGTCCAGTCCTCCCACTTCCCCATTTCCATAGAAACGATTACTCCTATAGACGACATCAGGCCTCTGCGGATCCACTGGATCTGGGGTTACATTATTGAAATCCTCAGACACTGCCTCAGAAGGCTCTTCTTGGGTTTCGTAAGATGGGATGTTGCCAAGAACTCTACTCTCCGATTGCTGAATCTCAGGCTCACCTAAAGGCTCGTCTGGGTCATAAGGAGTCCAGCTGGGCTCTTCCTGAGATGGAGGTAAAGGATTGTTTGGTGTATATAAAGTAGCATGATCCTCAGCGTCTATGAAATCATGAGTTCTATCAGGGTTCAAGATTGCACTGTCTGTGGTGGGTGGCTCAGTGGTTTGACCGGCTGGGTAGTCTTCATCCTCATAGTTGTCTTCATAGTTGTTTTCACCATTGAATTGGTTTTCCAGTTGTTGTTGTTGTTGTTGTTCGGGAAAGTCATTGTGCGAGTTTATCAGCGGAACAACCCGTTGCTGTGGATGGTGGTGAGGCACTTTTGCTGGAATTACATTATCAAGCTCTGAAAGGCTACCAATATGGAAGACCCACACTCCAGGAATGCCAACATTGCTTGTTCTAAGGAGCGAGAGCAAAAATGAAACAAATAAAACCAACTAACCTTCTACTTACTACATATAACAAGGTCAAATTAAGGGGCCAGTCCACAAAAAAGTATTCTTTTATCATTAACGCCTGAATAAAACAATTTTTAGCAATAATTTTATAGTGGCACCACTTTTTACTGAAATGTTTTACAGAATGCATTGATCCAGAGCTCACAATTTAAATGTCCCTGCCAGCACCATATGTATTGTTGTAAGTGTAAGCCAATTAACCCATCATTATGTTTTTGAATTGTGGTAGTTAGTCCATTCAGACATTTGAAAGAACAAACAAACAAAGCATAAAAGCACCCACTGTGGAATATTGCAATGCCATTCAATTGGACTATAAGTACTGCTGCACAATCCAGGTGAGCCATCTGTGCGATGTGGTGAGATGCATTAAAAGAAATTGTGCGTGTTCAATTTTTGGGTCCATTGGCCGCCCATTAAATATGAATAGCCTGCCCTAAAACACATAACTTCAGGGGGGCGGTACTTCTCCTTTCGTATTTTCAGCCAATGGATCCAAGAAGTACTGTTGAGCGTGCTTGGCTTGTGTAATGCTAGCACTGATACCTTGTGAGTAGGCTCCAAAAAAAAATATTATATATATATATATATATATATATATATATATATATATATATATATATATATATATATATATAATAATAATAATAATAATAAAATGCACATTTTTTTACCTGCAAAAAAATGTGCATTTATTATTTTTTTTCTAAAAAAAATGAACTTATCCTTTAAGGAAAAAAGATTTTAAAGCCTAAGCTTTGTCAATTTTTTTTTTTTATTTAAATCCGTCTGAGGTTTTAGTTGAAACCTTCCAGCCTTCAAACCCCCAATCCCTACTTCTGCAGCGGTAATCTTCCGGTGCTGCAGAGATTAATATGAGCCTGCCTGAGGTACCCGTCATATGCGCTCATCATTCATTTATAGAAGCTGTACTATTAAATCCATGAATATAACGCAATCTAAGAATGAAGGATGGGCGGATGAATAAAAGGTCCGCCTCCTCAATTCATAAAGCGTTTTGTACAATTTCTATAAATAAAAGAGAGGACAGAAAGGGCAGGCATCGTCGGCATTCTTGCGAAGTGTATATGACAAATCCATTGGGATCCACAACAGCACCCGAAGATCATGGCTGGGGGAGGGGGGGGGTTTAAGAGGAACCAGTGGCCAGAAGACTTCACTAAAACTTCAGCCAGCAGCACAAGGTACACTTCTCACTAAATGTAAATAACATCCTTTGTGTTGAGAAATAATAAATTAAATAAATCCTTGCGAGCAGTTATGGTGAATTTATTCAAAAATATCCAGTGAATAGTTTAGTGATTTGCTCACACACTCTCATATACATGTGCTATATGAAATTATAAAAGATGCAGCGCTTCACCATCAACACAAAACATATGAAATCAAAAATTTGCAAATATCCCTAATTGTTCGTAAAAAAAAAAAAAAACCACCACATTAAAATCATAAGGAACCAAATATTAACATAAAAATAAAGAATTATGAAAAGCTAGAGTCCATAAATATGCTGAAATAAAAACAATAGTGTCTATTAAAGCAATTCCTTAATGATCCCCACAAATGGTGCTCTCAAACAAATCTGTGACTTGTGCTTTCACCTGGGATATATTGACCAAACTTTTAAATATGGTCTATGTAGGATTGTGTCCCTTTCAGAGGATTAGACACATTCCAAATCATAGGGTTTCACAAAGAAGAGGATTACCCCCATGATGAAGCTACGTGACCCTGTGGCGTAACGCGTAGGCGAAGGGCTTGATGACATCATAACGCTCTTCCAACGAGACAGTGTGGTACCTATAACTTCAGTACATATATAACTATAACTCTGTATGTGTTAATATATATTGCATGCAAGGGATCATTTGGTGCGCTGGAGGCACCCTACGTGAGTGTACATCTGAAAGTTTTATTTTAAGGTAAATAATTAATCTCAAGGATAAAGCACTGTGTTTGGCAGTTTCCCTTTCTTTATGTACGGGTGAATGGAGACATCCAGGATTGATGCAGCAGGTTAAGTTCTTTGTGAAACCCTATAATTTCGAACATGTCTAGTCTTCTGAAAGGGAAACAAGCCTACATAGACCATATTTAAAAGTGTGGTCATATATCCCAGGTGAGAGCACATCTGGTGGAGGGAGCACAAGTCAGGGATTTGTTTGGGAGCACCATTTGTGGGGCTGCTGTTCAGCATGGGACCCAGAAGCAAGAAGTCGCTGTAGTAGCAGTGCCTACTAGAGTTATTTCCATCTTCCACAGGCATCTCACAGGTATGGTATATACATACTTACTGTAGAGTGGTCCAAGTTGGACCATTGTAACTAGCCATGTATAAAATATTCATACCTTGGATTCTTCTATGAACTCCATTGACCAGTATCTTATAAGGATGGAAGCTTCCCTTCCCCCTTTCTTTGCTGCGCCACCTTTTGAACCAAAGTAACGGGTACACTTTAAAACATGAAAGGCTAAACTACGGCACATGTGGTGGTCTTGTTCTTGAATTCTGCTCTTCTGGACCTCCATTTTATCCCAACATCAAAAGGTCATTCTTGGTCTGAGACCCCAGAGGTGACACTGCATTTGGTTATACCCGAGTTCATAGCTCAAATCAAAGGGCATATTCTGCTTCACCATTGCAGCAGCACATGCACTTATCTCTAAACATTGGAAATCCAACGTCATCCCTGCAGTTAGGGAAGGGATTGAGGAACTCAATGCCATTATGCATATGGAGGAGTAAAAGGCAAGCCTATATGAACATCATCCGCAGTTTGTGAGGATATGGGTCATCTGGATAGACTTTTCCATGTCCTGAAATCATCAGTCATTTCTACGATACCTCCATCTGAGCTTGGGTTACTTGCTGGGAGCTCTGGTGGGTGCTCGGTCATGGGCCCTCCTTTCCTCCCTATCTTTTTTTTTGTCCCTTCTTTTTGGATCTGCTGTGCTTCCTCTTGGCCCTCCCCAATTTAGGTTCCCCCCCCCCCCATTCCTTGACATATACACAAGTTATGTATTGTCCAGCCTTTGTGATATCTCCAGCCCATGATTCACCCTTTTAAGGTTGGTGGGTATGGGCAGTGGAACTCAACACAAGAATAAAGGAGTTACTCATATTCTATACAAAAGGATACATAGTATGTACATCAGCTGTACAGTGCCTGGGTTTTTTTTTCTTCTTGGAACTGCGTTACTATATGCAGGGCCTTGTTTTGCCGTTTTGAATGCTAATCCTTGTTGGATCTGTACCTCTGTTGTGAAAACTTAAACTTAAAAAAAAAAAAAAAAAAAAAAAAAGGGGGAAGGATGATGTCAGACTTACTGATAAAGATTCTTCACAGACTGTTCGCTGCTTGTGACGCTGTAAAACGGCGCTTCCTTCTTCAACATCTCCGAGTCGCCCCGGCTGAACCCCACTCTGGCGGGGAGGTCAAGGTGCACATTGTAAGATTCCTTTGGCCTTGTCCCAAAAAACTGGAGCCCATGTTCGGGATACAGGAATATGGCATAGGTGTCTGAATCGTCGTACGCGAGCACAGCCTGGAATGTGTTAAGCTAGGAACAAAAATAAATAGTGGGATGTCACATTGTTCTGAAATCATGAACATAATGTATAAACACAGTGATAACCAAGAAATTCAAATATGGAAATGACCAGAAATAGCCTGGAGAGCCCTACAAATGGCTTTGCATTTTCATGATTAATTTACATACAAATTAAATAGACATGTCAAATACAAGGTCTGTGGGCCGAATCTGTCCCGCCAGGCCATTTCATGTGGCCCTCACACCTCTCCTGCAGCTTCAGCATCCCCCTTCACCCCCACCTTGTCTCAGCAGTAGAAAGGAGGACAGAACACCTCTGCCAGATCCTGTGCTTCTCTGTGCAGCTGCAGAGAGGCTTGTCTCTGCCCTCTCAGCAGTCGGCAGCAGAGAGGACAGAACCCCTCCTTCAGATCCTGCACCTCTCTGTGCAGCCGCAGCACCCCCTCTTCTCTGCCTCCCCTGGTCTCAGCATTCAGCAGACTCCAGCAGCTCACTTCAGCCCTCCTCCAGACCCTGCTCTTTCTGCTTCCCAATTCCGGCCCAGCTTCTTCCAGGCAGCAGCACAAGGTAAAGGGGGCACACTGCAGAGGGTGGGGGACTCCGTTGGTGGTGGTGGTGGTGGGGGTGCTATGGACACCTAATCTTACAGTTACATCTAGCCCTTTCAGGGCAACCATAATGCTAATGTGACACGCAATGAAATGGAGTTTGACACCCCTGATATAGACTCTTCATGGCAATGTCTGCAGCTGTTGTTAAATAATCAGACCACACAAACTGATATTTCAGGATTTTTCCAGATCCTTCAGAATTGGACCTTATGCACAAGGGCATATGAGACCTTGTACAGCACAAAACTGGGTGTATTCATGCACCTGGGAAGTCCAGGTACTGTACTGTGTACACATGAATGGCTGTGCACAGCTTTACTCACATACACCCGTATATAGCTCACGGACGTATTCCCCGAACATGGAAAATCTGTATTCCAAGAATGCGTCTGTACAATTTACACAGGTTACGCAAGGTGCACCGCCATTTTAGTCTATAGAGGGCTGTATGTGGCACCTGGCCTTCCCAGGCACAGAAAGAAACCTGATTTTACATCATGCACGGCCTCAAATGCCCATGTGCGTGAGGCCTAATACCTCCTGATAGTCTTTTCTATCTCTCGGGAAGTCTCTTGGAGAAATCTCTGCACTGAGTTCCAGGGGTCTGCACGCCTGCTGTGCCCATAATCAAGGGGCTCCCACCATACCAGCTGAATTTTTATTTTATATGATGGAGAATGTAACAGGAGGAGCTGAAAACACACAAAAAGGTGGTTAAAAGCACTCAAAACTCCCATGTCGGGAATTATAGCACGGAGAATCCCGCTGATGAAGCATCCAAGACATACAAGAAGCCGGAAGCCGACACAGCCTACCAACTAAAATATCATTTTGGGTGGACTGACTTCTTTAGATGTGGTTGTACGAATTAAACTCTTGGGCAAAGTTGGCCGACACGTCTTCAGGGTGTTTGGATCATGCCAGCACTACCAGCTTCCTACTTGGAGTTTCATTATTGGCAAGGCACTTCCAAAGAATCCAAAGACTTGGGCTGGGTACGCACTAAAGCCCAGCAGGGGTCCGGTGCGTCCTGGTTCACCGTTTCAGGTCCAATTTCAACCCAAATTTTTGGCTGTATTTGGACCTGAAACGGACCAAAAGACGCACAGGACTCCTGTGGAAATTTGCACCGTAGCCGCAGCGAAATTATGTGAACAGGTCAAAATCTCCTGCTATTGCGAATTGGATGCAGGGAACCCACATCCAATGCGCAATGGTGTGAACGCAGCCTAAAGGAATGCCACAACTGTTACTCCTCATGTTTGATGACTAGGACTGGTCAGGTGGTGATAGAATGACAGCTTCCCACTTAGCAGTCAGTTTGGGAACTGAATGATTACATAAAGCAGCAACTAAAAATGTGCACAATTCTCTCAGGAGGTTATATTTCATAATGACACAACCTAAAATACATATAATGGAGCTGTTTTACCTGACAAAGGACTTGTGTTCCTCTCTATGCATTTCAGAAACTTACACTGTTCTGTAACACAGCACTGTCCTGTCTGGCAGGAGACCTGACTTTTCTCTGCTACAGTTAAATAACACTTACAGGTCTTGACCCTCCCCCAACCTGTAACTAAACAGTGAAAGGAGAAGACTGAGGAGTTTCTCTTACACTCTGATCTCTCCTCCTATCATCATGCTCCTTGTTAGTACATGAGTACTGCAACACAACCGATTGGCTTCTTGTGCTACTTCTCCCTTTCCTGTACAGGGACAGCAAGAGGATGATACAAGGTCAAATTCAAGTATGTAAACTTCCTGCAATTAGAAGGCCTCATGCGCATGGCTCTGCTGATTTATGCTTGATCTTTCTGGCAGCAAGATTATGCATAAAAGTTGTCCATACTGCACCTGAGCTCATACAGACATAAATATGAGCTGAGATGCATGTAGGTAGGTGCAGTCTATTTCCTCCACTGCAGGTGGCGCTCGTCCTCAGCGGCAATGCACATGGAGTAGGAAGTCGAGAGGAACCTAGTTTCGATATGGTTTCCTCAGTCACAGGGAGGTAGCCATCTGATTGGATGCTGGCACCTCATGCGATTCTGGTGGCCATTTTGGGTCAGGCAGAGTCTATTTAAGACCCTGGCTCCCGTGTTTGGCGTGCATTTTGCGAGGGGCTAGCAAGGGGACAGGATACCTGTCTGTCATGGACAGTGTTTAGCATCAGGAAAAGGTTCCGGAGGAGTAGGGAAAGTTCAGGGAACACACCATATTTCCCATTTGGGTACGGACCGGCCAGGCCACATTCTGCTCCTCGAGACATGCCGTCGGATCCCTGAAACCTCCATCTACTGACACTTCACTTTTCCATCCTGTGAGTGTCCCAGGTCGGATTGCCTTCCCACTAGGATTGTTGTGTATTTCTGGACTTCTGATACACTATATTTCTGTTTCTGCACCTGGACCCTGAGTGTTTTCTGCACACTACACCAACCCATATGCATGCATTCTGTGCCGGTGTCACCGCCGCTGCTGAGCACACACTGTTTATCTCTCACCCCGAACTCTCCAGAGCTTCTCCCATCCTTTGGAACTCCCTACCCCAATCTGTCCAACTGTCTCCTAATCTATCCATCTTTAGGCAATCCCTGAAAACCCTTCTCTTTAAAGAAGCCTATTCTGCTTCTAACTAACACTGTTTTACTTCCTCCATCAGCTCATCCCCCACAGCTATTATCTTTTGTATCAATTGGCCCTTCCTTTTTAGATTGTAAGCTCTAAGGAGCAGGACCCTCTGATTCCTCTTGTACCAAATTGTATTGTAACTGTAATGTCTGCCCTCATGTTATAAAGCTCTGCGCAAACTGCTGGCGCTATATAAAACCTGTATTATAATAATAATAATAATAATGTGTCATAGGGTATAATGACCTTGGCCTTCAAGCATTCAGAGTGATTGAATGCAGACATTTTTCTGCACCTATGCTGATGCACATTTCGGATGTTTATATCTCAGGCCTAAATTCAAAAGGCAGATGATTCACGGGGTCCGTTCATTCTGTACGTATGTAAACATTTGCGGAAATGCAACATAAGCATTCAATTTGGTCCTGGATTATGTAGTTAAACTCCACCAACCAAAATTGAGCAGTGTGAATGGGCCCATAGCACACAATAGTGCTTTGTTCATGTAGCTTGTTGTATGGCAGTGCGTACGAGCCCTAAAAATAACACATACTGGGATTTCGCTTTAGCAAAAACGTTGCTTATGCAAGCGACTCAAATATATAAACATGTGGACACAACCTCTTTAAAAATGTGTATTTTTTCTAGTAACAAAGATGATTAAAAGTAAAAAAAACTGATGGGTTTGTTCTCTTTTAAAATACAGTAACCTGCCCAGCTCTATTACAGATCTGTACACAAGGTATTGTAGGATTGTTCACCCATGTAACACACTGCAGGTCAATCTTTAACTCTGGTTACTCTGTAATTATCTAGTCAATAAATAATAGGAGGAGGTGGATTCCCGGCACTGCTACCCCTTGATCCCTTTAAGTGCAACAGTATGTCAATCTGTCATGCATGGAAGGGTGAATGGGGGGGGGGTACATGGGAATGTATAAACTACACTCATCTGTCTCCCAACCAATCCAGTTCATCATGCCCACTGACAGCACAGCCTACATATGGCAAAACATCATTGGGGAAGGGTCTTTCTTTCCTGTTTTACACTGAAACTTGTGATAATACTTAGTGCATTTTTGGTGCCTCTTTTTTTTTTTTTTTTAACTGACCAAAAATGCAGCAAGCAGGATTTTTAACATCACAACGGAAGCATAACAGACCAGTGTGAAAACATACATAGAATTTAAAGGGATACATTTTTCTTTAGCTTTTCTTGCGCTAAAGGTGTCAATAATGTCCAACAAATGCATATTAATTTAAAGTAGATATAAACCCTCACATATACCCAGTGAAGTGAACAGCCTCAGATTATACACAGGAATTAAACAAATCTCCCTACATAGGTTTTACATGCATATCTGTTGTCTTTATATATCCCTTAGAAAGTTCAGATCATGTTAGAAGATTTTCTCTCCCTGTTCAGCACTGCAGTGAAGCCTGGGCATACAGCCAAGATAGCCGATTGGAGGAAAGGCACACACCCCCTCTCTCCTCATAGGTAGAGACTTTCAGAACAGCACTCTGCTAATTTATAGCATCCTCCCAAACACAAAAAACTCAGGCTACTTTTATCACAGTTGATGGAGAACTTCTCAGAAGTTATTAAGCTGATAACAGAAGAACAGAGCAGCTACACATAGTGCTTCGAAGAGAGATAATAAAACACTGCCGATATATGTGCCCAGCTCATGTTGCATGATTCGGGTTTACATCCACTTTAAATTCATCATATTAATTAAAAAGTCAAATATGAATTATATATAAAAAAATATATATTCTTTTTAAACTGTCCTTTTTGGTTTTCGGCCAAGTGCATCCTGAATTTGCGGTGCCAAACTTTCCATTCCGTGCACCTCTAATATGAAGTGTGCCTAAAAAGTTCTGTGAATTGTCTGATATATCAACGGCAACATGGGCCAGGTGAGCGCGCATGCACATGAATATCCAGACACAAGTCAAGAATTGGTACCTAGTGTGGAGTACACGTGACTGTCAGGGTATACCCACTGTGAGCAGTCTAACGTAGTCAGTGTGAGAGGTAGGGTCACAGTGCAATGGAGAAATGAGTGAACATCAAGTTCTGCTACAAATTGGGGAAAACTGACGAGACAGATGAAATGTTGGTTTAAGTGTGCGGGATGGAAGACGGGAAGAAACGACTAAGATGACGTTTGGGTTGTCCGTTGAGAAGCAGAACCCTAGATGTGATCGAGCGAGTACAACAAATGCTGGCACGAGATCAGCGACTGACTCTACAATTGATGGCAGAGGAATTGGGCATTACCAAGTACACGGTGCACACCATCGTCCGTGAAGATTTGGGTAAGCGGAAGATCTGCTCCCGGGTTGTGCTGCACAAGCTGACAGATGAATAGAGAGCAAAATGGATGGAAACCTCTGGAGATTTCATTACCATGTGTGACCAGGATCCAACCTTTCTGTGAACCATCATCACAGGGGATGAGACCTGGTTCTACCAGTTTGATCCGGAATGCAAGCAGAAATCAATGGAATGGCGTGCACCATCTTCCTGTGACCCAAAAAGAGTCGCCTGCAAAAGTCCAAGGTCAAGACAATGTTTTACGGATGTGGCACCAATCCAAGAATCTATAACAGAGGTTCTGCAATTGATTCCTAAGAGGCCTTTGCAGACAGCTTCAAGAAGCTTTATGAACGTTGCCAAAAGTGTGCTGTGAAGGATGGCGATTATTTTGAAGGCTAATAAAAGGTAATTTGTTTGTATCTTCGGTTTTGTTTGTTTTATGATAGCATTTACCAAAGTTTTTAGACACACCTCGATGCTATCCCCATTGGAAAATTTGCCCTTTATTCCTGTTATGGCGACAACTGTAAAATGTTGGATTGTCTCTCACGTAATGTCCTGTTTACAATGGTCACCAGCAGGGGTGGGCCGAGGGATAGCAATAAAAGGCAAACGCCATGCGTGCTTCAGCAGGATGAGGGTGCAAAAAGGATTGGAGCTGCAATCCATACTGCTGAAGTAGCTCACAGCTCATGTGGAGCACTTTGGCCATGGGTACTAAGGTAGCTTGTCCCGACACTGGCTACCAGGTCAAATAGGAAGGGCAAAATCTCCCCAGAGGGCACACAAACAACAAAAAACACTTGATAGGGGTTGTAACCTTCTACTGTAACCAAAATAGAAAAGGAGCTTTGGCTTTAGATCTACTTTACTTGCCCTACAAGCAAGGTCTGCTTATTTACTTGGGGGCTCCTTGCCAAAACCCTGCCCCATAATAAAAAAAAAAGTTGATAAATAAGTGTTTATTTCTTTAAACTTGCGTTTTTTTTTTTTATTCTAATGTAGCATTGTGGCATGGAAGACGGGACCCTTGGTAAGTAAGAGGTCCCTGCATTTTAGTGCAAGTTCTACTTAATGTCATACCCTCAAAAATTCCTGCAAGTCTTTTAAGTGCCAAAGAATTTAGACAAAAGGATGCTCCTTGCCACACCCTGAGCAGTCATTCTATTCTTTAAAGCCCAACTCCAGGAATTAGACAAAATCTACTCCCTCAGCTCTGCTCCCCCCTTCCCGCAAGGGCTGACTGCTCTTTCAGTCTTAGGGTACACAGATAAGGAGAAATACTTACCTTGTTCCTCACTCCACCAGGGTTCCTCCAGAGGTGTGACTGTTCCCATGACACATCTTCTCTATGGTGCTCCAGGCCATAGTCACAGTCCTGCCTTGCACACAATGACACCTGGGGACCAAAGCGCTGGGGGAAGAGATACGTGCTGGCTTGTTCAGTCTTACGGTACACAAATAAGAAATACTTACATTGTTCCTTGCTCCACCAAGGTTCCTCCAGAGGTGTGACTGTTCCCATGATGCCTCTTCTCTATTGAGCTTCAGGCCATGGTCACACTCCTGCATTGCACACAATGACACCAGGGAACCAAAACGCTGAGGGGAGAGGAGAGTGATGGAGCCAGCTGGAGTGGGAGTAACGCATTCTCATCTCCCTCTAGATCTAACAAGTATTTAACCCCTGTAGTTAGTTAAGGCATATTGGGGGGGGGGGGGCTAAAAAGGTTAGATTTTGTCCCACAGTTGGCTTTTATGAAAAATAGATTGACCATACAGAGACAATCTGACATGTTGGAGAAGGACAGAAGGATTATAGGTGTGCGCAGGAGGTATGCCAGGTGTGCCCTAATCCATATGTGCGGCGCAGATTCCACCTAGTGCCCAGGCTTTTGCCCGTATTGCCAACCCCTCCGCCCTGCAGTGCTGCTGGCTTCCCTCCTCTCCTTCCGGCTGCTGCAGGGGATGTTTCAGTTTGGAGAGTCCCCTTCCTTTTCTAAATTAACACAGTGAACACACTCACTGTGTTCATTCATAACTGAAGCATAGTGAACAATGTTTACTATGCTTCAGTTGTGAATGAACAGGAAGCCGCTAAGCATAGAGCACTTCCCATTCATTCACTGCCCCATGCAGCTGAGGCTGCAGAGAAAGGCAAGTGTGTTTGAGCTTTGGGGTGCACACCCTAATGCAATAGGCTGCGCACACCTATGAGAAGGATATATTTTAAAATCTCCCCTTTCCTTTGCAGTAATGAGATGCAACATGGCAAGGCTGCTTCAAAATAAAAGGAGTTTCATCTCTTGCAGTGACAGTAAAGGGCTGAGGGTACGGGATGGGTTATCTGGGGTTTTCCTGAAACTTTAGCACAAACATTTTTGCACTGTTCCCTTCATTGGTTCGCCTCTAGATCGGATAATTCGGGGCCAGCAGTGGGCCCCGCCAGAATTCTACTGGGAAACGTTAATTTTAATCAAACAGAGCAGCGCAGGGAGCCTCCTGCCTCATTAGCGTTTAGCTGTACTAATTTCAGGACTACTGAGAGGCTGCAGCTTAAAGTTCCTCAAACAAAGGATCAAAGAAGGCCTCTCCAGGAGCTCTCTACTAGGAAAGACAGTGGCCCTTGGACACGAGGGAGCTAGAGGGGCTAGTTAAAGCCTCCGTGCCAAATTCTCCGTAAATGGACATTTCACACAGCGTCCCTTGGCTCCAGCCGCAAGAGTAAATAGCTTGCTTCCTGTTGAACGGCACAGAGGCTGCTAAAGTCATCTGAATTTTATACTGTAGTCTAATCAGTGACGCCATGCACAGCTGGAATTCTATATCCTAAACATTGCACATCAGCCAATCAGAAGTCATCCGGCACTCATTTAGTTGGAACAGCCCCTGTCCACACTATTTCTTATACATAACCATGTGTTTTTTTTCTGTTTTATTGTAAATGTGTCATTTTTAGTTTGGTTTATTGTCCTTCCACTGTGTTGTGGGTTGTAGTTGTGTTATCTGGCCAGTCATGTTCTATATGCCATGTTTTTGGCAGGGTAGAAAGCCCAATGAACAAACTACATGGGCAATGTCATTCCATGCCCTCTCCCACTTGCAGCGATCCTTGTGATTATTGTCCTACTGTGACCATTTTCACCAAGACTGAAAGTGAGGGGAAAATCCAAATTTCTGAGACATCACAGGAACACTGGGATCGTAGAGCAATGCCATTTCACACATCAGTCATATCATCTCATCCATGATGGTCTGGCCTGCCCTCTCCATTTTTCTGCAGTCAGAGTAGATGTTCCTAGACAGAGGAGGCTGGCTGTTATGCACAAAAATGCACTAAAAAAGGCTTGTACATGTATTTTCAATGAATTTCCATTGATGTCTATGGGGCTAAAAAACACACCAAGAGAAGAACCTGGGCCTGTTCTTGTTCAATAGGTTTTTAGTACTAAAGAGAAAGAGGGGAAGCCCCAATGAGTTACCTCCAGGGACAATTATACATTTTAGTCCCCATCACAAGTGAGTGCCATCATCAGGTCTGTTATAATTACAGATGTTGCACATACACCACTGAACTATAAAACAATACATAAGTATCTTGGAAATATGATTTTAAGGGTAAAATGAGAGTTCATGCCAAGACCTAATGTAGGTGGATAGGCCATCTAGCATCCTTTCTTTAATGCGCCAAGGGGTTAATAAGCTAAAAATATAGAAAAGCAGAGAAACAAAAAAAAAAAAAAAAGAGAAAGAACAAAAGAAAAGAAGAAGGTGGTAACAAAAAGGGGGTCAGGGGGTTAAGATCCCTCCTATCACAAGCCTTCCAAGTATCCACATTGCTCAAAGGTGTAATGCCCTTTGATCTGGTTGGGAGTAGGAAGACCTAAAGAAGAGAGGACACATTAGCCTAGCGCATCATCCCAATATCACATTTAATAATACTCCAACATAATTGTACTTATAAACATTGTGATATTAAAGCGCATCAGAGTAAGCATTAGCATCAAATTTGCTCGATTCATTGCACACGCTCCTCAGCTTGGACGGACACCACCTGGATCCTAGCTAGCTTACGTGTTTCAAGGGTAGCACCCTCAGTGCTATGTGCAGAGTTTGGCTCTGAGGAAGTGGACGCTACCCTCAAAACATGTAATCCAGCTAGGATCCAAGTGGTGTTCTTCTACGCTAAGGAGCACATGCAGTGGATTGAGCAACTCTGATGCTGATGCGTACTCTGATGGGCTTTGATATCACAGTTTTTGTGAGTACAATTATGTTGGAGTATTAATAAAGGTGATATTGGGATAACGTGCTAGGCTGGTGCACTTTCTCTTCTTTGTGTTTTCTATAGTACGCTACTGGGGCATCCCCATTCCTGAGAGGGCAGCAAAACGTAATGTATCCTCATCTTCCGCTAAGAAGCGGATAGGAGTTAAAAATTGGTGTTTGACAATTACTCTCATGTGCAGAAGGTTTTGCTTTGTAGGAGTAGGAAGATTATGTAGACCAGATTTTGAGGAGTTTCTCAGAACCTGCACCTTTATAAAAGTTGCACTGCAGCATGCTGCATTGGTGCCAATGGGCACCATACAGAATAATATGATCTCTATTGTTATGCATTGCAGTGTGATGGCAGAAACATCACAATTCGCAAGTGTGAACAGGGACTTATACATAATTAAACAAGTCCCAGCCAATCATTACACCAGACCAACTGGGAACATTGCAATATGCAGAAGACTAGAGCAACCAAAAATGATTTGGAGCTAGGGACGGTTGGGCACATGGGCATAAAAACTTTATATTGCCTAACTCAATATGTTTTAAGTTCATCTAATTCATTTTATAAAATTATTTAGATTTCTAAAGCACATTTCTCCCTGAGGATGCAAAGCGTTTTATCAGCTGCTGGGGTAGGTGGTGAGGCAGCCATCTTGGGAGCGCTCAGTAAAATATAAAGGGATCAGTTTTAGACAGGATCCAAATAACCTACTATCATGACATTGGAGTGTGGGAGAAAGTTGGAGTACCCAAGGGAAACCCATGCAAGCACACAGAAAATGCAAACTCCATGTGTCCCGACTGGAACTCAAATCAAGGATCCAGTGCTGCAAGGTAAAAGTGCTAACCACTATGTCACTGTGAACTAAAATCAAAACTTTTCATTTTGAATAGAGCCATGATAAATCCCATCAGTTTTTCATTTTTACTGTATGTGTCCCATGGGGGAGATTCCCATTTACTTCCTGTTCTACGGTGAGTGGGAAATCATCTCTTCAACCGTTTTCACTGCAACAAGTGTTCCTATTGGAAAACCCCTCTATTCCTGTTCCCATAACTCAAAAATGTGGATTTTTTTCCCCTCACGTTCAGTCTTGGGGACAATGGTCACAGTAGGACAAAGATATTTAACCTCCCGAGTAGGGATGAGCTTCGAGTTCGAGTCGAACTCATGTTCGACTCGAACATTGGCTGTTCGCAAGTTCACCGAACAGCGAACAATTTGGGGTGTTCGCGGCAAATTCGAATGCCGCGGAACACCATTTAAAAATCTATGGGAGAAATCAAAAGTGCTAATTTTAAAGGCTAATATGCAAGTTATTGTCATAAAAAGTGTTTGGGGACCTGGGTCCTGCCCCAGGGGACATGGATCAATGCAAAAAAAAGTTTTAAAAACGGCCGTTTTTTCAGGAGCAGTGATTTTAATAATGCTTAAAGTCAAACAATAAAAGTGTAATATCCCTTTAAATTTCGTACCTGGGGGGTGTCTATAGTGTGCCTGTAAAGGGGCGCATGTTTCCTGTGTTTAGAACAGTCTGACAGCAAAATGACATTTTGAAGGAAAAAAACTCATTTAAAACTACCCGCGGCTATTGCATTGCCGACAATACACATAGAAGTTCATTGATAAAAACGGCATGGGAATTCCCCAAAGGGGAACCCCGAACCAAAATTTAAAAAAAAAAATGACGTGGGGTTCCCCCTAAATTCCATACCAGACCCTTCAGGTCTGGTATGGATTTTAAGGGGAACCCCGCGCCAAAAAAAAAAAAAAAAACGGCGTGGGGTCCCCCCAAAAATCCATACCAGACCCTTATCCGAGCACGCAACCTGGCAGGCCGCAGGAAAAGAGGGGGGGACGAGAGTGCGGCCCCCCCTCCCTCCTGAACCGTACCAGGCCACATGCCCTCAACATTGGGAGGGTGCTTTGGGGTAGCCCCCCAAAACACCTTGTCCCCATGTTGATGAGGACAAGGGCCTCATCCCCACAACCCTGGCCGGTGGTTGTGGGGGTCTGCGGGCGGGGGGCTTATCGGAATCTGGAAGCCCCCTTTAACAAGGTGACCCCCAGATCCCGGCCCCCCCCCCTGTGTGAAATGGTAAGGGGGTACATAAGTACCCCTACCATTTCACGAAAAAAGTGTCAAAAATGTTAAAAATGACAAGAGACAGTTTTTGACAATTCCTTTATTTAAATGCTTCTTCTTTCTTCTATCTTCCTTCATCTTCTGGTTCTTCTGGCTCTTCTGGTTCTTCCTCCGGCGTTCTCGTCCAGCATCTCCTCCGCGGCGTCTTCTATCTTCTTCTCCTCGGGCCGCTCCGCACCCATGGCATGGGGGGGAGGCTCCCGCTCTTCTCTTCTTCTTTTCTTCTCTTCTTCATTTTCTTCTCCGGGCCGCTCCGCAATCCATGCTGGCATGGAGGGAGGCTCCCGCTGTGTGACGGCGCTCCTCGTCTGACAGTTCTTAAATAACGGGGGGGCGGGGCCACCCGGTGACCCCGCCCCCTCTGACGCACGGTGACTTGACGGGACTTCCCTGTGACGTCACGGGGAATGCCACAGGGAAGTCCCGTCAAGTCACCGTGCGTCAGAGGGGGGCGGGGTCACCGGGTGGCCCCGCCCCCCCGTTATTTAAGAACTGTCAGACGAGGAGCGCCGTCACACAGCGGGAGCCTCCCTCCATGCCAGCATGGATTGCGGAGCGGCCCGGAGAAGAAAAGAAGAAGAGAAGAGCGGGAGCCTCCCCCCCATGCCATGGGTGCGGAGCGGCCCGAGGAGAAGAAGATAGAAGACGCCGCGGAGGAGATGCTGGACGAGAACGCCGGAGGAAGAACCAGAAGAGCCAGAAGAACCAGAAGAACCAGAAGATGAAGGAAGATAGAAGAAAGAAGAAGCATTTAAATAAAGGAATTGTCAAAAACTGTCTCTTGTCATTTTTAACATTTTTGACACTTTTTTCGTGAAATGGTAGGGGTACTTATGTACCCCCTTACCATTTCACACAGGGGGGGGGCCGGAATCTGGGGGTCACCTTGTTAAAGGGGGCTTCCAGATTCCGATAAGCCCCCCGCCCGCAGACCCCCACAACCACCGGCCAGGGTTGTGGGGATGAGGCCCTTGTCCTCATCAACATGGGGACAAGGTGTTTTGGGGGGCTACCCCAAAGCACCCTCCCAATGTTGAGGGCATGTGGCCTGGTACGGTTCAGGAGGGAGGGGGGGCCGCACTCTCGTCCCCCCCTCTTTTCCTGCGGCCTGCCAGGTTGCGTGCTCGGATAAGGGTCTGGTATGGATTTTTGGGGGGACCCCACGCCGTTTTTTTTTTTTTTGGCGCGGGGTTCCCCTTAAAATCCATACCAGACCTGAAGGGTCTGGTATGGAATTTAGGGGGAACCCCACGTCATTTTTTTTTTTTAATTTTGGCCGGGGTTCCCCTTAATATCCATACCAGACCTGAAGGGCCTGGTATGGAATTTAGGGGGACCCCCACGTCATTTTTTTTTTAATTTTGGTTCGGGGTTCCCCTTTGGGGAATTCCCATGCCGTTTTTATCAATGAACTTCTATGTGTATTGTCGGGAATGCAATAGCCGCGGGTAGTTTTAAATGAGTTTTTTCCTTCAAAATGTCATTTTGCTGTCAGACTGTTCTAAACACAGGAAACATGCGCCCCTTTACAGGCATACTATAGACACCCCCCAGGTACGAAATTTAAAGGGATATTACACTTTTATTGTTTGACTTTAAGCATTATTAAAATCACTGCTCCTGAAAAAACGGCCGTTTTTAAAACTTTTTTTTGCATTGATCCATGTCCCCTGGGGCAGGACCCAGGTCCCCAAACACTTTTTATGACAATAACTTGCATATAAGCCTTTAAAATTAGCACTTTTGATTATTCATGTTCGTGTCCCATAGACTTTAACGGTGTTCGCATGTTCGAACAAACTTTTTTCCTGTTCGCATGTTCTGGTGCGAACCGAACAGGGGGGTGTTCGGCTCATCCCTACTCCCGAGCCAAAACACAGACTACAAAAAAATAAAAAAAATTTGCAAGAGGTTCTAAAATGTGCCTGCTTTTTCCGTTTTGGCGTTAGATACCCCATATAAATATGCTTAAGTATATGACCCTAATGTGCATCCCATAAAAAGATGTCTACTACCTAAATAACCTATTGAGAAACCTGAGCAAGTCGGCTTAATCACAGAGTAACTGGATGCAGAGATGGCTGTGGGGTGACGTCATACACATGAAACCTCGTCCTATACGTACGTTACGTCCAAACACCGGGACTTCCTCAGTAGGGGTTACTCTGTCATTGTACATGAGAGACAGGCAATCTACCGTTAGCACTGCCTATAATGCCATGTTTGTAAGTTTAAACATTGTATTTTTGATAATAAATGTGAAATTTTAAACGAAGAGCACTAGGTCTGTGTGCTTTTTCTTACTGCGTGCATGATGTGGGGATTGGAATTTTATCAACCCATCCATCTGAATAAGAGGCAGAGGATACAGCAGCTGTTTTCTTCATCCCCAGAAAAAATAGGTGGTGAGACCCACTGCTAATGCAGGGCTCATGATAGTAAGGTGAGAGGCTTATCTACAAGGGTGGTGGATTCACGTTTCGTATTAATGTGTCACAGTGGTGATTGAAGTGGAATCAAGTTGGATATTGCTTTTTCTGGATTTTTTCTTTTTGATTTTTTTTCGTATGTTCAACAATTTTTTTTATACAATATTTATTGCACATATTTGTATATTGTGTTTACTATTTTAAGAGTTGCGCTGCATAATTTTTTGGTATTTAAAAGATTTTACAAGCTAGACGGAAAGTCTTTTATACAATAGTCTGATTTCAGCTGGGTGGCAGCACTTCCCACCCCTTGACATTCTCCAAACACAGATCTGTAACTAAAATCTGGAAAAGCCACCAGCAGCCATACACACACAACATTGTGTGCTCCATATGTGTCTAAAACCCACAAGAGGATTCTCTGATTTGGTCATTGTGCGTGCAGCTGTGTCTTCATCTCATGGTAATGCAGTTCTAAGCACTGCCATGTCTTCTTTTACAAGCCTGTTTTATTTAAACAACTGTCCGCAAACCATTTTCTCTTCAAGAACACATGCCACATTCCCGCAGCTAGAAAGACTTCTTTTAATTAGTTTGGAAAGGAGAAAAAAAAAAAAAAAAAGTCTTGAACAAATAAACATTAAATCTGTTATTATCATTCATGGTCGCCCCCAAAGGAGAATGCACACTTGATCCTAGTAGGGGGTACAATTACTCTTCCAGGAACAAACACATGGAGGAAAATGTCTAATGAGCTTACAAAAAAAAAAAAAAAAGAGAAGAAGAGCAAATCCTTCAGAGTTCCCCAGCTCCAGTCTGTTCAATACATAGTGAACAAGATGGATGCTGCTAGCAGGGCATGCTGGGAGTTTGCGGATCCTCACAGAGATTCCAGGCCAGGAAAAGCATTAAAAATTAATTAAAAACGGTAGTCTACGGCACTTAAGGTTTGTCAAGAGGATTGGCCTTCTAGGCAAACACATGTACTTAAGAGAGTAAAAAGATCTGAAGCTGGAGACGAGCCATTTACAGCTGAGTCAACAAGAGGGTATTACCGTTTGCAAAGGGTCAATGAAAATGATTCAATTCCCGAAGGTCATTAAGAAAAAATAAATAAATAAAAAAAGTCTCCCCTGTCCGCTAAATAACCTGCGCAGTTTTAGTGCATGGAAAGAGAAACATTTCAGTGGCCCTGAACAGGAAAATCCCAGGAGCTAGATAGAAAGGTTCCTCAAAAATGACTTATGGCTTCTAACTTTACGTAGAAACCAACAGTGGTCGTCAACTTAGGAATTATAGGGAGCCCCAACTGTGACATCAAAGGGCACACATAATGCTCAGTAGATGTAACGCTACAGAGGACTGTCAGACTGCAGACCTATTAGAGAAAATGATGGTCCGACATTAAGGACCTGCTAGAGGTTTGGTTGGAGACATTGCTGCAGAAAAAAACTCTCCTTTCGGCCCCACATCAAATCACTTTCCAAAGCTTGCCGCCTCAACCTCCGCAACATCTCTAAACTACATCCCTTTCTAACCAATGAAACCACAAAGCTCCTGATTCACTCCCTGGTTATCTCTCACCTCAACTACTGCAACTCCCTCCTCATTGGCTTACCTTTAAATAGACTATCCCCCCTTCAGTCCATCATTAATGCTGCTGCCAGACTCATCCACCTTACAAACCGCTCAGTGTCTGCTACCCCTCTCTGCCAATCCCTCCATTGGCTGCCACTCACCCAACAAATTAAATTCAAAATACTAACAATAAGTTACACAGCCATTTACAACTCTGCACCCAGCTACATCACTAGCCTAATCTCAAAATACTAACCTAATCGCCATCTCCGTTCCTCCCAAGACCTCCTGCTCTCTAGCTCCCTCATCACCTCCTCCCATATCCGCCTCCAGGACTTCTCCCGAGCCTCGCCCATCCTCTGGAACTCCCTACCCCAATCTGTCAGACTATCTCCAAATTTATCCACCTTTAGGCGATCCCTGAAAACTTTCCTCTTCAGAGAAGCCTACCCTGCCTCCATCTAACAACTGCACCATTTTCTCCATTAGCTGATCCCCCACAGCTATTACCCTTTTGTATAACTTGACCCTCCCTCCTAGATTGTAAGCTGTAACGAGCAGGGCCCTCTGATTCCTCCTGCATTAAATTGTATTGTAATTGTACTGTCTGCCCTCATGTTGTAAAGCGCTGCGTAAACTGTCGACGCTATATAAATCCTGTATAATAATAATAATAACAACTAGTAGAGATAACTGATATTACTCCTTTACAAATCAATGCTTCCACTACAATAATAGACTCTTGGGGTCCAAGGGCTAGAAGATAAGTATCAAAGGGCCACATGTTAAGCACCAGGATTATGCAGCCTTGCCTATGGAAGCCCATGTTTTCAGTTAACCTGTCTTTTTCCCCCCATTCAGGACAACCAACCGGTCCCCTTTACAGCATATTTTCTTTTTACTAATATCACCCCCCCTTCCCATTTGCCCCACTCACTAAAGTTTTTGGAAATGAGGAGAGCACGCGACTGTGTTCTTCCTCCAACTATGCAGTGCACAGCACCTGAGCAACCAACAGGAAGGACCAATTCCAGAGGAAGGGTCAAAGCCTTGTGTAGGGGAAGGATCAAAGCTCACATTTGCTGATCCTCCTCTCCAAGAGAGAATAACTGGGCAAAGTTTGGGCACAAGCCAAGGCATGCAGTCAGATCTGTACATGTATGGATTGGATGGGGAAAAGCAGATCAGGGGCTATGTAGGCGAACGTATGTTCTCCAGGAATAGAACATTACATCCATTATTTTCACCTCTGATAAGCCTCTGAAAACATTTTTATCCATATCCTATTTCTAAAACAAAGATATAATAACAAACAATGGAAAATGATCATCACACAATGACTAGCTGTATCACATCTGCAGGAAGTCTTCCATACTTGTTCTGCCAACAAACTGTGCATACATAGTCAACCCTGAGAATGTACTAGTCTGCAACTGTCTATACCTAAAAACCATGCAGTCATTATAGAGAAATAAATTACATTTTATTAAACAAGGACATCAGTTTAATCTAATCTCACTAATTGTAGACACCAACCTTTGACACAAATTTAAAAAAAGACTTCATGGAATTTCAAAGTGGTATTTACAAATGATTTGGCCTTTGTGAATCCCTAGATTTTCGGGTAGTTCAGGTGCAGCATCCAGCCCCGCTCCCAGCAGCCTATAACGGACTGAAATACACAACTGACATTGTACCAAGTGGTACTCACGTTTGATGTGTTCCAGGCATGCATCCTTGAATGCATATGCCCAAAACAAGAGTCGCACTCAGTAGTATTCAGCCACGGCATTTTTCAGCCTGTCAGATTTTGACAGGTTGCTGGCAGCGGGGCTGGACACTCGAAAACGCCAAAGCACTAGTGTACACGAGACCCAATTTAGCAAATGCACTTATAAGAGGCGACTCTAAGCTCCATCACTCACCTTATTAGAGGGTTCTGCATGGCGTGTCACCTCCTCGTATGCCCCCACATTGTCCCAGGTTACCAAGAAAACATTTGTAGGAGAAAACGCAGCTTGTGGGAATCCTCTCTCGACCTGCCTGGCCACAGTGCTAAGAATCTCTGGGGAATTGTCCTGCCGGTAGTATATCTTGCCTTTTCCGTTGCTCGTGTCTATATCAGACAAGAATGGGGCGATCACCGGGAAGTCGGTGGGAAAGCCATCATCCACGTACTGCGTTTCCCGGGGAAAATCTTGGGTAGAAATAATGCCGTTGGTCCCTACCTGGAGAGAAGACAGAATAGAGATTTAAATCAGCAGAATTCATTTTTTATTACAGGTACTTAGGTATAGCGCCATCAATTTCCACAGTGCATTACATATACTGTATATTATACATTCACATCAGTAAATTGACCAACATTTGAGATTATTCTACTGTCAACTTTGATAACTACAGACCACAGGTATAATCTATACACTCTCCATTGGCCACAATCGGAGGTTTAGCTTCTGACAGTAATTGTATAATTGCATATGTTATCCTACATTGCGTTAAGGCAGTCCATTTTTTATAAATGGGCTGCCAATTCACCCCAATGGGTGAAAAAAACATGCATGACCCTTTAACAATGCATTGCACCAGTACAAAGGGTATATGTGCTGTGATGCATTGGGGAGCCATTCAGGACAAACGACTCTAACGGAGCACAAATAGGATAGGTGCCTTGCCTTGTGTTAAAGCATGTGTAGTACCCACTGCCACATGCAAAAGTGTCTAACAAAAGGCTTTGGTTTGACATAAACTTTAATATCTGTATAGAGTTGACAACATTTCTGTTTCTTTTGTAGAGTTCTCAGACATTGAGTATGAACATTGCTAAAGAAATATATATATTCTAGACCAGTGGGTCTCAACCTTAGTGAGACCAGGGCCTGGTAAATCCTTACAAATTACAAAACCTCCACTGACCCAACAGTAAAAATAAAAAAAAAAATTTTTTTTAAATCACACAATAAAAGTTTTGGATCGGTATGGAGCTTCTGGAGGGGGTTATGGGGATTCTGCAGCAGACTTGTTGGCACTGTAAGAGATGAGGTTTCTGGAGACAGCTAGGGTCAACTGCGGGGGATGTGGTCTTTATAGACAGCTGGAGGTCTCTCCAGGAGGCTTTTCAGGGGCACAGTGGGAGATCAGAGTGCACTGCAAGGACTAATTGGCAGTGTGGGACATTGTTGGGGACTGGGGATACTCTATCGGGGGCTGGAGGCTCTGCAACAAGCTGGGGGCATTGTCGGAGGTTGAGGGGCACTGCAGACCACTATGGGAGATCAGAGTGCACTGCAGGGACTGATTGGCAGCGTGGGACACTATTGGGGGCTGGGGATACTCTAAGCGAAGCTGGAGGCTCTGCAACATTGTGGGAGGCTGAGGGACACTACAGACCACTATGTGAGGTTGGGTGGCACGGTGGGAAATCAGGGGATCAGCAGCTCGCTGGAGGCTCAGAAGGAAGGAGGCCACGGCCCGGCAGCAGGCCACAACCCAGTGGTTGAGAACCAACTTGCACAAGATTTATAAAATGTTCTTCATTCCCTCTCAAGGATACCTCCTATTTAGGGCAATTGGAACTGTACTGCTACAGCCAAAAAATCCAGTGCCTCTTTGGCATGACAGCAACAGGTACACTTTAATTCCTCACAGCTGGGACTGTCCGCTGAGAGGCTTCAGACATGATGGATGATTTCCAGAGATTGTACGCTATTCAGGTCAAACAGCTGTTCTGTGCATTACATGCATACCCGGGACAATGTGAATGTTGTACCAGATCACATCCCTCGGTGAGGAGTGGAACAAACGAGAATTGGAAGCAGCTTTTACATACTTCACAAAGCACACCAACTGTCATCTAATACAGCATGACGAGGCGGTGCAAAAAGGAGTAATCACGTGCAAAGTGCAGAAATCCAGAGAACCAACTAGATTGCAAATTTCCAAAGATTTGTTAATATATTTTTTTTTTTTTTTTTTTATAAGATTAGCCATACAGCAGATGAAGCATTGCAGTGGTAAAATAAAATTATGTCACAGGAGACGCCATCAAGTCCTGGCAAGACCCTGCAGCATTGTAGAACCAAGGGTGACCCTTCAGCACTATTGTAGACACCAGGTCACAACCAAAGTGATGTGATCCTATTCTGTCTACCATGATGATCTGTTTCTTCTCCGCCTCCTGAAAGGAGAAGCACCTAGAAGTGCAGACCATTAAAACAAAAATGTATTTAACCAGAAAATTGGCCACTCACATTTAAAACAGTTAAAAAGGCTCATTACTGATAAACAGGGACATTAAATCGGTCATCTCACTAAGGGAAAATGTCACAAGATCCCATGCATGCAGCTGTCATGGCCAAGGAAAACAGGCCGTGAAACATCCAACATCCAGAAGTGAGGGCTGGAATGCACCGTGGACCGGAGAGTTAGCGTGATGACGTCACTGGAAAGAGAGCAGTGCTTTTTCGGGCATGCGCGCTTATTTCTCAAGCCCCCTGATAAGATCAGTCTACTCCTTAGGTTATAGGTATCGGCTACTTTAGGGGTTGATTTACTAAAGGCAAATAAATAGACTATGCACTCTGCAAGTGTAGTTGCTCGAGATTGAACCAAAATGCATTTTCTTTAAAACTGTCCTTGCATGTGATTGAGTACTCTTTGTAAAGTGAATCTTTATCTCATTTACTAAGCTCTGGAGCAATTGCACTTGCAAAGTGCACAGTCTGTTGACTTTAGTAAATCAACCACAAAGTGTACCTGAAGCCAAACCTCCCCCCCCCCCCCCCCCCCATATTCGGAATAGGGGGAAATAGTAAGGAATGAAAAATGTCAGGTTTTTTTTTCTGCCATCTGCACCCATTAGCGAGATTCCACTCCCTGTTCTGTGGGCAACAGAAAGCAAGAGAAAGTTCAGAAGGGGGAGATGTCCACATAGATGTCACCAAGACAAGTGCCGCCAATGGAAGATTTTCAATCTAATCCTGTTCTGGTGAAAACTTAAAAGGTTGGATTTCCCATCACTTTCAGCCCTGGTGACAGGGGTCAATATGACAAATAGAGAGGGTGAAATTAAATAAACGGGAAAGCAGACAGCAATGAAAACTTGACAGGGGTTCTAATCCCTCTCCACTTTATCCAAAGCTAAAAAAAAAAGATAAGGCTTGGCTTAGGTCCCTTTCACACTTGCTAATTGGGCCATTTGCGATTACCTGCGGGAGACTCAGCGGGATTCCCACCAACAAAAGAGTATGTGGTATGCCTGGCAGTACAGCTGGTAAGTTCTCTTGCCAGCCAATGCCGGAATATGGTCCAGAGGTGAGAGAGCAAAAAAAAAAAAAATCAACCCAACTTTTAACTACAGCAAGTGACATTCAGTAGCTGATTGGGTAATCTTGTCACAGCCAGGGTGGATAAAAATCAATGATTTAAAAAAATTATTATATATATATATATATATATATATATAGATATATATATATATATATATATATATATATATCTATATATCTATCCGCTGGGACTTGCAACCCGATTTGACAGTTGAAAAATCGCACGACAAGTCGCCACCCTATTTGTGCCTAAGGAACCGTTCAAATTGGTGCGTCTCCGACTTGCACCGATCTGAAAAAAGGTTCCTGCACCATTTTTGGCGATTTCATGTGCGACTTGCATTGACATTGGTGCAAGAAATCCCACAGATGTCAGCAAGCCACACATGAAATTGCACTGAGTCTGACTGGTGGCTTTGAAATCGCACTGAAGAAGTGTTCCCAAAGCCTCATTCGTTGTGAACCGGGGCTAAATGAGATATCAGGGGGTCCATTCGATGCTTGGTGTCTCCCCTGCAGCTGCCGCGAGTGTGTGTAAAAGTGATCGCTGCCACCGACACAAGCCTTACGTTGGTGGCAGCAAAATGGTTATCTCCCTTCAAGGCCTCATGCACACTGGATGTTATAAAAAAGCCAGTAGAGTCAGTTGTAGAAAGCTGTAGCTGTAGAATGCGTTATCAGTGCTATTTAAACAAAATTCTACTCCCACAAAAACGTATGGCTCAAAAACGCTGATAAACGCAGAATACCTGCATTTTTTAAGCTTTTTTCAAGGTTAGAGCGTTTTTACAGCTGAAAAACTCCCCTCAAAACCCACTAGTTCTGGGGGGGGGTTCCCAGCTAGAAAAACGCCCATGCCAAAAACTGCTGATAACAGCCTCTGTGTGTGCATGGACAGACAGGATAACATGATGGGGAGTTTATTGGCCACAGAAAAAAACATCTGAAGCCAAAAACAGTCGCTGTAAAAATGTCCAGTGTGCATGAGGCCTAAAGGTTGTAAACACTGGAGGCATTTCCTTGGCTTAGCGATCATGTGATGTGTGGTCGAGGGTCACAGTGATCGGGATCCAATCCTACCAGCTCCCAGTCGTTGCTTTGTGACCGTTATCTGTCGGTGACAGTGGGGTCACAGTACTTGAGCCACGCGATTGAGAATATTCCCAGCACAAACCAGCTGTATGCATGTACAAGGCTCACCTCTGTGCTGCCACATATACTACTACCAAAAGTATTGGGACACCTGCCTTTACACGCACATGAACTTTAATGACATCCCAGTCTTAGTCTGTAGGATTCAATATTGCGTTGAATGTTTGATCATTCTTCCAGAAGCACATTTGTGAGGTCAGTCACTGATGTTGGACAAGAAGGCCTGGATCGCAGTCTCCACTCTAATTCATCCCAAAGGGGTTTTATCAGGTTGAGGTCAGGACTCTGTGCAGGCCACTCAAGTTCCTCCACCCCACTCGCTCATCCATGTCTTTATGGACCTTGCTTTGTGCACTGATCCAAATCATTTGGTGGAGGGGGGATTATGGTGTGGGGTTGTTTTGCCTGGGTTGGGCTTGGCCCCTTAGTTCCAGTGAAGGGAACTCTTAAAGCGGCGTTCCACTCGTTTGTAAGTTTATTAAAAGTCAGCAGCTACAAAAAGTGTAGCTGTTGACTTTTAATAAACAGACACTCACCTGTCCCACGGTCCAGCGAGGGGGCCGCCCGATGCTTCGCTCCTCCCCCCCTCCTCCCTGCGGCGTCTGCATTGTAAGTGTGGGCGCCCAGCTGTGACAGCTTGCGGCTTCACAGCCGTGCACGCACTGTACATGGGTGAGTCGTGCTGCACTCTGTCAGTGGCCGGGCAATCTTCTGGGACATGCCCCAGAAGATTGCAGGGAGGGAGGGGTCGCATAGGGGGATTGGAGATGCCACCTAGGTGGCCAGGCGACCAGACCTAGAAGTGGGAGCTGGGTACCTATCAAAACTAGGTACCCGCCCCCCCCCCCCCCCCCCCAAAAAAAAAGTCTCATGCCAATTGTGGCATGTCAGGGGGCGAGGGGTACTTAAAGCGGAAGTTACACATTTGGGTGAATCTCTGCCTTAAGGGGTCAGCAAACCAACACATTTTGGACAATTTCATGCTCCCAACTTTGTGGGAAAAGTTTGGGGATGGGAATTCCTGTTCCAACATGACTGCACACCAGTGCACAAAGTCCATAAAGACATGGATGAGAGAGTTTGGGGTGGAGGAACTTGACTGGCCTGCACAGAGTCCTGACTGCAACTCGATAGAACACCTTTGGGATGATGTAAAGCACAGACTTAAAGCCAGGCCTTCTTGTCCACATCGCTTCTGGAAGATTGGTCAAACATTCCCATAGACACACTCCTAAACCTTGTGGACAGCCTTTCCTAGAAGAGTTGAGGCTGTTATAGCTGCAAAGGGTGGACCAACTCAATACTGAACCCTACAGACTAAGACTGGAATGCCTTTAAGCCTAGGTTCACTTTGGTCCCATTTGGCATGCGATTTGACATGTCAAATCAGCAGCTATTGCCGGTGTTCTATTGATATGTGCCCTCCATCGAAAAGTGCCCACGCATGCGCAAGACGAAGCCGCACTCCAGCTGATTTGCTGATCAGCTGGAGTGACGTGACCATGGTGCATGCACACATCACAGGAGACATTTTTTGATGGGAGAGGGAATTTCACGGACACAATTGAAAGCTATTCACAGAGCGGAGGGGGACACCGTAGTTGTTACATTATAACTCGCTGTTGAAGGGCGGGTTCTGTCTGTGTTGCAACCGGCCCTTAGACACAGGCAACAGGCACTGATCAAGACACTAAAGCAACCATGCAACGCTGGCAAAAGGCGACCTTGAGCAGACTGAAACCCCGCCCCCCAACAGCGAGGCACAATAAGAGAACCACGGTGTCCCTCCGCTCTGTGAATAGCTTTTAATAATGTCCGTCACATTCTCTCTCCTGACGAAAAATGCCTCCTCTGATGGGCGCATGCGCCATGGTCACGTCACTCCAGCTCATCGCCGAATCAGCTGGAGTGTGGCTCCGTCCTGCGCATGCGCAGCACTTTTCGAAGGAGGGTACATATCGATAGAATACCGGCAATAGCACCGTTCGAATCTGTGCAACGCAACTTTGCGGCGCCGCACCAATTCCCAAAAGTAGTTCCTGCACTACTTCAGGCGACTTCGGGTGTAATTTCGATAGACATCTGTGCACGAACCCGCACAGATGTCTGTCAAATCACCCCCGAAGTCGGAGTGCATTGCCGGGTTGAAATCGTGCGAGTTCAGCTGAACTCGCACGATTTCTAACCCGCAGCAATGTGAACCAGGGCTCAAGCTCATGTGCATGTAGGCAGGTGTAATGGAAATTTGTAAGTTCTGTATTGTATTCTATTTTGTATGTATTGCACACAGCACTAATAATGTTTTCATTACATGTTTGCATTCTTTCAAGTCCTGATTAGAATTAGCCTGCCTATGTTACGCCCCTTGTTACCATAAGACCCCTTTCACACCAAGGCGCTTCAAAAACACCCTAAAACACCTTAGCGTTATTACAGCGTTTTGGGGCGTTAGCGGTAAAATTAACGGAACACTGCAGGCGTTTTAACAGCGTTTTTCAAGCGTTATTGAAGCATGTGTTATTGATGCTATCTTTCTGCTTGCATGTTTATCCTTTGTGAGATCATGTAAAACAAGCAGTGTCTTGTAAAGTAACAAGCAGTGTCTTGTTTTACTTCAAATCTTCATTTTTCTGGGATTAATTCTTTTTTTTGGCACTTTAATTTTGTTTTTTTGGCACTTTGATGGTCTGTTTAATCATTCTGACCTTCCCACAAGTTCAGTCCTGTTGTTGTAGATCTCTCTTTTCTGCTTGCAATGTTTACCTTTTTGTGAGATCATGTGAATTTTCTACAGCTCAGGGCGGATTATAGGCGCTATTTAGGCGTTTTTACAGCGTTTTCAATTCATTTCAATGGAGAGGGGCATTTTTGAAGTGCTTTTTTCAACGCCCAAAAGCTGCTCCAAAGATGCTGCTTACAGGACTTTTCTCAACGCCCCGCCAGCGCAGCGCCTCAGTGTGAAAGGGTCCATTGAGATGCATGGGGAGCGTTTTATGAGCGTTTTAATAGCGTTATTTTTAGTGCTAAAATGCAGCAAAAATGCCTTGGTGTGAAAGGGGTCTAAGGCCCCTTTCACACTGGGGCAGTAGGGGGCGTCGGCGGTAAAACAGCGCTATATTTAGCGCTGTCTTACCGCGGTATTCGGCCATTAGCGGTGCGGTTTTAACCCCCCCGCTGGCGTCCGAAAAAGGGTTAAAACCCCTCGTATAGCGCCACTATAGCCGCGGTATTACCGCGGTACAGCCGCGCTGTCCCATTGATTTCAATGGGCAGGAGCGGTGAATACACCGCTCCTTCACCGCTCCAAAGAAGCGGCTGACAGGAGATTTTTTCTTCTCCTGCCAGCGCACCGCTTCAGTGTGAAAGCCCTCGGGCTTTCACACTGAACAAACAGCGGAGGCTGTTTAGGGGCGGTTTGCAGGTGCTATTTTTAGCGCAATAACGCCTGCAAACTGCCCCAGTGTGAAAGGGGTCTAAAAGTACAATTGTAATATTAATGCGATACCTACGTAATCATGCGTATAAAAACCTTCAATTGCGTCATAATAAAGCAGAACAGTTATTTGGAAAGATAGTCCCAATACTTTTGGTAACAGTGTATATGCATATGGCTTGCAAGAAGGGGTTAAAGAAGGGCAGGCAGAAGCAATAAACTGTGGTGGATGTTTACATGTATTCTGGTGTAGAAGATCACGATTTTTGCATATTAATATCCTCTGGAGGTTAAAAAAAACTAAGATAACATTGTTACAAAAGTCAAATCTGCTCTGCTGTCAGAAACTACAAGAATGTTTTTGGCTTTTCTTAAAAACAGCAAAAAGTTCTTGTAGAAAGTCATCAAGCAGAAAATCGCAGATGTTGTTGCAGTGATTAGCGAGGGCTCTGGAGTGCCATGACCAGGGAGGACACACTGTACTCTTGTTACAGGCCAAGAGGAACCGTCTGTAAGGCAGCTGGAGGGAGAGAGAGGGAGAGAGAGAGACCCGCTGAATTCAGTCCTATTCTGCGCCGCGCTTGACATTGCAAAGCAGCAAACAGAGACTTAAAGCAAGAACAACCACAATTACAGCTATAAACCCAAAAACAAATATTTTATATATTGCAGCTCAGTGATCCATAAACATTGTGGCTGCATTCAATTTTTTTACCAAGTGGTCCTGCCAGTAACACACTTCTTGTCTTAAAGTGATACTAAAGCTTAGAGCTGCACGATTCTGGCCAAAATGAGAATCACAATTTTTTTGTTAAAAAAAAAAAAAAAATAGATGACGATTCTCGCACTATTCTCGCGGCGTAAAATCTTTCACATTATACAAAAAAAAAAAAAATGGGCTAACTTTACTGGTTAGATTTTTTTTTTTTTTTTAATTAAAGTAATTTTTTCAAAAAAAATTGCATTTGAAAGACTGCTGCGCAAATACAGTGTGACGTAAAATATTGCAACAACCACCATTTTATTCTCTAGGGTGTCTACTAAAATATATATATATATATATATATATATATATATATATATATATATATATATATATATATATATATATATATATATATATATATATATAAAAATGTGTGGGGGTTCTAAGTAATTTCCTAGCAAAAAAAAAAGATTTTAACTTGAAACCAACAAACGTCAAAAAAAAAAGTTTAGTGTTTAAGTGGTTAAACTTTTTTCACTTACACAGGAAGTCTATTCAGTTGACAAATTGTTACAATGTTTTTATTTAAGTTTAACTGATAAAGAATGTTTTGTTTCTTGGCAGACTGCCCAGTTTTTTTCTTCCTTTCCTTTGATGGCTGTGGCTTCAGAAGAGCAGAGAGAATTCTTTGCATAGAAAGAATTGTGAAACACTTTAGTCAAGATCGCAATAACGATTCTTGACGATTAATTGAGCAGCTCTACTAAAGCTTTGTTTTGTTTTTTTTAAAAACTACAATCATATCATACTTACCTCCACTGTGCAGCTCGTTTTGCACAGAGTGGCCCCAATCATCCTCTTCTGAGGTCCCCGGGTGGCTCTCACGGCTCCTCCCTGCATTAGATAACCCCCTAGGATAAGCGCTCTCCCGAGGGGGTTACCTTGCGGGTGTGCTCCCGAGTCATTCATTCGCAGTCATAGAAGCCAGATGTATGACTCGGCCCCGCCCCCCAGGTCAATGGATTTGATTGACAGCAGCAGGAGCCAATGGCTGCATTGCTATCAATCTCTCCAATCAAAGCCGGGACTCTGGAGAGAAGGACTGCGCATCCCCGCTGAAAAAGATGAAGGGGCTAAAGTAAGTAAACAGGGGGGGGGGGGGCAGGGGGGCCAGTCACTGCCAGGTGTTTTTTCACCTTAATGCATAGGATGCATTAAGGTGAAAAAACACGAACCTTTAAACCCCTTTTTAAGGTGATATTAAAGTTTTGGGAGTTTTTTTTTTTGTTTAAGAATAACAAACATGTTATACTTGCCTGTTCTGTGCAGTTGGTTTTGCACAGAATGGCCCTCCTCCTCCTCTTCTTGGATCCCTCTTCTGTGCTCCTGGCCCCTCCCTCCTGCTGAGTGCCCCCACATTAAGCAGTTTGCTATAGGGGCACCCATGCCGAGCTGCTGCTCTGTGTGTCCATTCAGACATGGAGCCGCGGCTTGGCCCCGCCCCTTCTCTATCCTCATTGGCTAACTGACTTTGATTGACAGCAGTGGAAGCCAATGGCACCTGCTGCTGTGTCTCAGCCAATCAGGAGGGATAGTCCTGGGTCCTGGACAGCCGAGGCTCTTGTGCAACATTGCTGGATCTAGAGGGTTTCAGGTAAGTATTCTGCACACAGAAGGTTTTTTAATCTTAATGCATAGAATGCAATAAGATGAAAAAAAAAAAACCTCCTGCCTTTAGAACCACTTTCACTGCCCAAACATACACAGCCATAGGTGTGCACAGACTATGACATTAAGGTGTGGACCTTTCTCTGCAGCCTCAGCTGCACAGGACAGTGAATGAATGGGAAGTGCTCTGTGCTGAGTGGCTTCCTGTTCATTCACAAACAAGCATAGTAAACACAGTTTACTATGCTACAGTTATGAATGAACACAGTGAATGAGTGTGTTCACTGTATTCATTTGGAAAAGTTAGGAGCTGGTGAATTATATATTGACAAGCCCTTTCCCCCACTCTCCATCTTGAAATATTCCCCACAGCAACTAAGAGGAGAGAAGAGGAGGGAAGTAGCAGAACTGGGGTGGGGTGGGGGTGGGGTTCCTGGGCAGTAAGGGGAATTGGCACCACACAGAGTGATTAGGGTGTGCCCAGCAGCCCAGGCACACCTCCTGCACATGCCTATGCGTGGGCAGTAGGGGAAATCGGGACCACACAGAGTGATTAGGGTGTGCACAGGCACACCTGGCACACCCCCTGCACACACCTATGCATACAGCATTTTCCATATAGGCTGCAATATAAACAGATTCCTCCATTCAAGCTACACAGTGTGGATGGGGGAATTTCCTGCTGAGGATATTGTATTTTGACTGCGGGTCTTAACAGATGTCAAAATACCCAAACAGCCTCTGCATTTGATTGGATGGAGCCGCTGTTCAGCCAAAGATTTCCCACCTGGCTACTTTGACGTTTCAATTGAGGGATGTCGCCAGGCGAGAGGCGGCTGATAGGGCCACCTAATGATTGAATATCAGATAGTTCATCAGGGACAAGACGAGATCCGCACAGTGTATGGCCAGTTTTAGGGAGACTCGTTTATATATGGAAGAGCAACAAAGACACCTTTGGACAGCAGCATTTTCAGTCTGGGGAGGAGGGGGGGGGGGGGGGGGGTTGTGTTAGATTTAGATTAATTTATCTACTAAGATAAATGGTAACAAAAAGGCAAAACTTTTTTTTTTTCTAATTTTGAATAGAGGAAGGGAGGGTTATAACCCCTGTCAGTTTTTTTTTTTTGCCATCTGTGTCCCCATAGGGGAGAGTGCGCAATCATTTTTGCCTGTCGCGTTTCAGGCAGCCCATTGATTTCAAAGGGTCTCCTTAGAAGCAAAAAGAAATGCATTACCATTTTTTTCAATTCAATTACTTGATACCATGGCGCTTTGATGTTTTGTGCGCAGCATCATCTTGTGCCCATTCCTGCAACCCACAAATGTCAACCTATCTCAAAGCAGGACAGACAACCTAAAAGGCCGATCTGTCCGTGGTAAGTGGTTTCTCTCAACCCTCTAACTGCCACTTTTACTGGACACTTTGGTCTGTGAAAGTTGGAAAAAAAAACAACAGACTTACTGGTCAGATCACCAGGTAAAAAAAAAAAGAAAAAAGAAAACTAATGCAGCCATCACATCTAAAACCTGGTAAGCTGCAATAAATTACATTTTTGATATTGGGTTTAATATCACTTTAATAAAACTGTGTAAACAAAGACAAAATGCTGAACATCCAGAAAAATAGATTGAGGTTTTACATACACGTTATGGCCGACATTAAAGGATAAGATGAATCGATCCAACTCAGAAGCGGGTTTTGGATTTCATGGAAACCTCAAGACCCCGAAATATAATGACAACAATCTGTCCACATTACAGGACAGCCATGCCTTGTGTCACCGCAGACACCCCCCCCCCCCCCCCCCCATGGTCAGCCATGTACACATTGGCCCTTTTTCCACGACCAAAATTCCTTTCCCAGCCCGTAATGCATTTTCTGCCCAGTTTAAAAAGCAAAGTAAAAGCAGCAAGCAATTCAGTGACAACATAGAGCGTCTTTGTGTGTGCGGAGATGCAGAAGGCAGAGGCCGTCCCCGCTGGATTGGAATTCATATGGCTAGAAGTATAGACACATGTAATTACTATACACCCCCCCCCCTTCCCATCCCCCGTCATACTACCGCACTGGCTGGCTGATTACATGCATACATTTACATACCTGCCTTAAAGAAAAAAAAAAAGTGGCACAAGCACTGAACAATCATGTATTTAAAAAAAAATGCTAGCAGTGTTTTCCACTTGCAATGTGCCTGTGAACCTGCTAGAAAGTTTGGATACTACAGGAGATTCAGAACAGCACATCCTCCTTGCACACCAGAGACCTCTTCTCTTAGAAGAGTGTCCAATTACTATCTGTGCTGGTCCAGCTCCTCTCCTCATCCTTTATATATCTGCCGGGGGGGGGGGCTGAAGGGGAATGCTGTAGACTGTCACTGATGACTTTGAGGCTGCTGACATTTTTGGTATTTACCAAAACAAATTCAAGCTATAGATAAATAATGGATATGGGCTGATAGTGCACACTCTCAGGTTTAATTTGAGGGTATGTACATCCAAATCGGAGGAAGGGTTTAGGAATTTCAACTCCTCGGAATAGCCATCCCCCTTTTTCAAGGGACCAAAAGTAATTGGACAATTGAATCAAAAGCGGTTTCATGGCCAGGTGTGGGCTACTCCATTATTTCTTCATAAATTAAGTAAAAGGTCTGGAGTTGATTCCAAGTGTTGTATTTGCATTTGGAATCTATTGCTGTGAACCTGCATCATGCGTTCAAAGGAGCTGTCCATGCAAGTGAAACAGGCCATTGTAAGGCTTCAAAAACAAAACAAATCCATCAGAGAGATTGCAGCAACATTAGGAGTGGCCAAATCAATAGTTTGGTACATTCTGAGGAAAGAAGAACGCACTGGTGAGCTCAGTGACATAAAAAGGCCTGGATGTCCATTCCACGGAAGACAACAGTGGTGGATGATCAAAGAATTCTCTCTATGGGAAAGAAAAACCCATTCACAACATCCAGACAAGTAAAGGACACTCTCCAGGAGGTTGACATATCATTGTCAAAGTCTACAATCAAGAGAAGACTTCAGAAGAGCAAATACAGAGGGTTCACCACAAGGTGCAAACCATTCACAAGCCTGAAGAATAGAAAAGCCTGATTAGACTTTACCAAAAAAAAAAAAAAAAAAAAAACAACCATCTAAAAACAGCCAGACGAGTTCTGTAAAAGCATTCTTTGGACGGATGAAACTAAGATAAATCTGTACCAGAGTGACAGGAAGAAAAAAAATGATGATGGGACAGAAAACACTGCATGGAAACGCGCAAATACGCATGAAAAAACGCCTGAAAAATGATCCAAACTGCTACACTCAGGTGTGAATGGGGTCTTATGCTGCATACACACGACCGGACTTTCCGGCAGAAAAGGTCCGACGGAATCATTCCGTCGGACATTCCGATCGTGTGTGGGCTTCATCTGACTTTTTCTTTCTAAAATGTTGAAAGACCTAGAAATAGAACATGTTTCTAATTTTTCCGACAGAATCAGTTCCTATCGGGAAAACCGCTCGTCTGTATTCTATTCCGACAGACCAAAAACGACGCAAGGGCAGCTATTGGCTACTGGCTATTGAACTTCCTTTTTCTAGTCCTGCCGTACGTCATCACGTTCTAAAAGTGTGATCGTGAGTAGGCAAGTCCGTTTCAGCGGAAATCCGTCGGAAAGACCGTCTGAGTCTATTCTGACGGGAAGTCCGGTCGCTTGTACGTGGCATTAGAGATATACTCTCAGCCCAGATTCCGCCAAATGCAGCAAAGTTGATTGGACGGCGCTTCACAGTACAGATGGACAATGATCCAAAACACACTGCAAAAGCCTGGCAAAGAATCAGAAAGGAGGAAACCCAGTCTTTGCCTGAAGTCTGGAACCCATGGACATTACCAGTCATTGCCAGTAAAGGATTCTCAACAAAATATGAAAAAAAAAATGAACATTATATTTATGAGTATATTCATTTGTCCAATTACATTTGAGCCCCTTAAAAATCTGGAGACTGTGTATAAAAATTGTTGCAGCTCCTAAAAATTGTACTTGATATTTATGTTCAATCCCTTGAATTAAAGCTGAAAGTCTACACTTCAAATTCATTTGGATTGTTTTGTTATAATTTTATTCTGGTGGCGTACGGAGCCAAAAGTATGAAAATTGTGCTTGTGTCCAAATATATATGGTCCGAACTGTATGTATTCCCATTCCAAAAAGTTTCCAAATTTACTCATTTACCAGAGCCAAGACAAAGCCAAGTGGTGTCATTCACCCAAAATGAATCGTCCACAGGGCAGGAAAATACAGATACACAGTGAGTGAAACCTCTTGTTATGAGATGACGGTGAGCAGTGGAGACTACCTAAGAGAATATTGTCCTCATTGGAGACTCAAAAAGAATGCTGGATGGGCGCTCCCCTAAAATTGAAACACTTTGGGAGAGCGTTGATTTAAAAAAAAAAGAGGAATTCCAGGTATGAATATTGTATACAGAATTACATTGTTCTATTTTAGACCTGTAACTATGCATGTACCATACCTGGCCCATGTTGAAAACGGGAAGTCACTAAAGTAGACACGGCTACTCCAGTAATCTCCACTAGCTTCCAGGTCCCATGCCCGAGTGGCTGGCCCAGTGGCGGCCCGTAATGCAGGGTGCAGGGGCATCAACCCCCTATCCATGCGTCCAGATTCCTAATCTAGATGTATTTTTTTTGTTTTTTGAAGCATGTGATTAGAGCCAGAGGCTCCAATAGGCTTCAAAAAAAGGGTGGGCTTGGGGCACAGTGAGCCCACCCAGCTGTGTGACAGTAGGGAATTAATATTCAATCTTTTTTTTTTTTTTTTGTTTTTTTTAATGGTGCCAATCGGTCATTTCACCTAAGCATCCACCATTATTCAAGGTTTAAGGCGACAGTATCTCACAAAAGTGAGTACACCCCTCACATTTTTGTAAATATTTTATTATATCTTTTCATGTGACAACACTGAAGAAATGACACTTTGCTACAATGTAAAGTAGTGAGTGTACAGCTTATATAACAGTGTAAATTTGCTGCCCCCTCAGAATAACTCAACACACAGCCATTAATGTCTAAACCGCTGGCAACAAAAGTGAGTACACCCCTAAGTGAAAATGTCCAAATTGGGCCCAATTAGCCATTTTCCCTCCCCAGTGTCATGTAACTCAACAGTGTTACAAGGTCTCAGGTGTGAATGGGGAGCAGGTGTGTTAAATTTGTTCAACATGGCACCTCATGGCAAAGAACTCTGAGGATCGGATAAAAAAAATTGTTGTTCTACATAAAGATGGCCTAGGCTAAGAAGATTGGCAAGTCCCTGAAACTGAGTGCAGCATGGTGGCTAAGACCATACAGTGGTTTAAAAGGCAGGTTCCACTCAGAACAGGCCTCACCATGGTCGACCAAAGAAGTTGAGTGCACGTGCTCAGCATCACATCCAGAGGTTGTGTTTAAGAAATAGACATACGAGTGCTGCCAGCATTGCTGCAGAGGTTGAAAGGGGGGGGGGGGGGGGGGTCAGCCTGTCAGTGCTCAGACCATACGCTGCACACTGCATCAAAATTGGTCTGCATGGCTGTCGTCCCAGAAGGAAGCCTCTTCTAAAGATATACACAAGAAAGAACACAAACAGTTTTCTGAAGTGCTGCCGGCACTGGCGAGCTACAGTTTATTGAGGGAACCATGAATGCCAACATGTACTGTGATATACTGAAGCAGAGCATGATCTCCTGCCTTCGGAGACTGCGCCGCAGGGCAGTATTCCAACATGATAACGACAAACACACCTCCATAATGACCACTGCTAAAGAAGTTAAGGGTAAATATGATGGACTGGCCAAGCGTGTCATTGTCTCCAGACCTAAATTCTATTATTGACCATCCTCAAAACGGAAGGTGGAGGAGCGCAGGGTTTCTAACATCCACCAGCTCCGTGATGTCGTCATGGAGGAGTGGAAGAGGACTCCAGTGGCAACCTGTGAAGCTCTGGTGACCTTTATGCCCAAGAGGGTTAAGGCAGTGCTGGAAAATAATGGTGACCACATAAAATATTGACACTTTGGTCCAATTTGGACATTTTCACTTAGGGGTGTACTCACTTTTCTTGCCAGCGGTTTAGACATTAATGGCTGTGTGTTGAGTTATTTTGAGGGGACAGAAA